>NC_069683.1:4983842-5300092 GCF_023699985.2 Odocoileus virginianus
TGATAGTAAGAGATGAGTCTACAGGGCAGAATGCACCGGCTGGTATGAAAGTAAGGGTTTCCAGGGAGTCAGTGAACACTGCAAAGGTAGTGGACAGCTGGTTCACTCTGGACATAGAGCAGGTGATTAGGGAGGAATGAAGAAGTGGCCAGGAAGGTCCCTGAAGAGTGGCCTCTCACTGAAGACTCAGGTCCCAGAAAAGAATACTTTCCAGTGGGTTACTTGTTTAATCTGTTTCTTTCCTCTTCTCTAGAATTCACACACTCATGCAGGAAGGTAAGCTCCTTTCAGATAGTTGGTCTTGTTCTCATCTGCATCTCCATCTCCATCTCCTAGAAGAGTTGATATTGATAAATGTTTGTTGAATGAATAAATGTTGGGAGCATAATATGGACTTGATAGTAGAGGTGAAACCACCACTCATCCTACTAGTTTTCTATGTGAGTTTATCCAATCTGGATATCTTCTCTGGGTTTCAGTAAAGTGAAATATCACATTTTTTACTTCTTGGTGTTATGAGGGGCAAGAAGGGGTTTCCTTTCTTCAGGGACTAAAAAACATGCCTGAGTTAATATATAGCCTGCTGACAGGAGTTAAAGGGTGAGCCCAGAGGAGGGAGATGTTTAAATGTGGGTAGTTATATCTGAACAAGTGGAAATGCCAGTATTTTTTAATTTTTTATTTCTGACTAAAAAACAAATACATGCTATTTTAACACACCGAAACAAAATGTGTGTTCTAAAAGTCAAAGACTTCCCCCAAATCCTACCCTACAAGGAACTGCTATTAACAACTTGGTTCTATTCTCTCGACAGGAACAGTTCTTGTTTCATGGGTACAGAGGTTCAGTTTAGGAAGATGAAAAGAGTTCTGAGATAAAGGCTGTATAGTTATACCACAGTGTGAATTAATTTAATGCTGCCAAATTGTCTCTCAAAAATCATTTTGAGTATATGCACAAGAGTGGGATTGCTGAGTCCTATGGTTGCTCTAGTTTAGTTTTACATGGAATCTCCATACTGTTCTCCATAAGGCCTCTGTCATGAGCTTATAGTTTGAAAAGATACAGTCTCCCGAATGTTCATAACAGCACATTTACAAGCTAAAACATCAAAGCCACCTACCTATCCATTAGAGTAATGGATATAGAAGATGTGGTATTATGATAATGGAATATTACTCAGTCATAAAAAAGGAACAAATTAATGCCATTTTCAGTAACATGTGTGGCCCTTGATATTGTCAAACTGAGTGAAAATAGTCAAAGAAAGACAAACATCACATGATATCACTTATATGCACAATCAAAAAAAAGGTGTACTAATGTACTTATTTACAAAACAGAAGTAGAAAAAAACTTATAGTTACCAGGGGCTAAGGAAGAAGTATAAATTGGGAGATTTGGATTGAAAAATAACACTACTGCATATAAAATAGATGACAATAAGAACCTGCAGTATAGCACAGGGATCTCTATTCAGTGCTCTGTAATGATCTATATAGGAAAAGAATTTAAAAAAAGAAAAATCAGAGTGGATATATGTATGTGTATAACAGATTTACCTCTCTATACACCTGAAACTAACACAACATTGTAAATGAATTATACTGGAAGAAAACTTGAAAACAATAATAAAATATCAAAGATTCATTTCAATAACAAGTATTTATAACTTGTTATAAATAGAAATTGTTATAATTAGTAACATAGAAATTGAAATGACAAAGCAAAGTGCCCCAAACACAACCCTGAATTCAACACCACGGGGGCAGGAATTCCTGTCTGTTGTTCACGGCTGTACCAAGCCCCTGCCACGTTGTAGGTGCTCTGTAGAAACTGGGCCTCTGTGAGCCCTAACCTACTTTGGCTTATGCATTTTACAACTATTCAGACTGGGCTTCCCCAGTCGCTCAGCTATAAGAATCTACCTGCAATTCAGGAGCCATAAGAGATGTGGGTTTGATCCCTGGGTTGGGAAGATACCCTAGAGGAGGGCATGGCAACTCATTCCAGTATTCTTGCCTGGAGAATCCCATGGACAGAGGAGCCTGGCTGACTATAGCCCACACGGATGCAGAGTCAGACACAACTGAAGCCACTTAATACCCACACATGCACTATTCAGACTGGGTCAAAGGCCCCTTCTCCAGGAGTCGGCTATGAATGACAGGCCCGGTTTACCCTGCTTTCAAATAGACTACAGGTGGAGGATGAACTTCTTTAAGAATATAAGCACAGAGTGTTGAGTGGAGGGAATGGAATGGAGATGATACAATATTCTCTAACAGTGAGCTCCATTGGCATCAGATTAAAGATAGACCCTCAGACCACCTGACCCAGAGACAAAGCAGGGATTAGTCTGTGAAGGAACTCAGAATCATAAGTCTGGGAGGAATTGCTCACTGAGGCTGTCTCTAGCCCTGCTGCAGTCCTGATGAACAGACCAGGCATGAGGTGTCCTCTTCCTCCCTCTTTCCTTGAGCAGGACAGGGCCTGGCAGCAATGGAAAGAGCTCAGCAAACCTAAAGAAAGTAGGAGTTGTATCAGCTGAGCAGCTTAGTGTAGCTGGAACATGAGGTGCATGTGTTGAGTGAGACTGGAACAAGAGAGGTTTTGGGCCACCAGTGGGGAGCTTGAGCTTGGCTGAGCTTCTTGAGCTGAGTGTCAAAGTTATAAGTCATGGGGGGACTTTAACTAAAGGGGGAATGTGGTGGGATTTATCTATGGAAAGATGGGCTGGGGGTAGACAGGAAGTGGGCTGGGTAGAGGGAATACCTTTTCTCTGGGCTTCTAAAGATTGGGTACCAGAAACAGTTCATCCAGTCACATCTCCATCAGGTATTTATTGAGCATCTGGTAAATACAGACAGAAAAGGAGGTGGAGGGGGAAGACCCAAATGAGTAAGCAATCTGGTGCAGTGGGAAAATGCGAGTTTGAAATTAGGCCAACTGGTTTCAAATCCAGGTTCTCAATGTAACACTGGTGGTGTTGACAGCATTCTCTCCTCCTCCAAACCTTGGGAAGCTGATCTCTTCCTTCTGGGGTGAGGGCTGGACTGGACAGTGCTGCTAGTGCTGGGTAGATGAGGACAGCTCATTCCTTCATATCTCTTACCACTGAAGGTTTCTGCTTCTGCTCCCAGACATTACCTGCTACATAGTTTTCATTGGCCTCCTGTTCACAAGATTCTGGATGATCAGTATCCTGTATGTGATCTGGTGGTACCTGGATCGAGACATGCCATGGCAGCGGGGCAGGCAGAGTGCTTTCATAAAATGCTGGGCCATATGGTAGTGCACAAAGGACTATTTCCCTATCTCATTGAGTATGGAGCTGGCTAGGGAGTGGTCAGGACCATAGTCCCCATGAGTCCATGGAGAAGTGTGAGCCTGTGTGCAGTGTGCAGAATATTGGGCTGGGAGGCAGGAGTCAGGTTTCTACCACTCTGTGATCAGTGGAAGAGTCAACTTCTGTCTGGCTACAGTTCTCCAACCTTAACTTCAGAGAGGTTGGAGAGTGAGGCCACTATGGGGGCTTGAAAAAAAAAAAACAGGATTTGAGGAACGCCAAAAGCCATGAAATGCAGAACAATTATGTATCTTATAGGTGTAAATCTGCAAGGAATTTACAGAATTTACAGTGGGGTGAAGGATTCCGTAATGAAAACAAGATTTTCTAAGAGCATCTAGCTGACACTTTATCAGATGATGATAGTGATACCCTAAGAGGAAAGAAAGTATGCTCAAGGACGTAGAGCAGGGTCTTTTATTGATTTTAAAGTGTGTGCATTAGCTCTGAGGTTAGAATCAGAGCAGAGAGCTCTCAGAATGGATCCTGCCCCAAGGAGCTGCAGCTCACAGATTCTGGACTCTTGTCACCTGCCAGGAGAACTTCAAGACATCCACAAACCTTTATAGAGCAGGCTCTGCAGGGATCTTAGGATGGCAGTGAATAGGGGGCCAGGGAGTCTCTGCTGTCTACTGAAAACAAGTGCACAACATAAAAGCTATCAGGGGTTTTGTTCTGACACATTGCTGAGTACTGTAGGCAGGAGATAGCCTCTCAGGAATCTCTGAGAAGGTGTTCTAGAAGGTAAAATGGGACGAGTCAGGACTTACGGGATTTTGAGGGGAGAATGAAAAACAAAAACATGTAGTTGAACATCATAAGATTACTGCCAGTCAAAAAGCAGATGTCTCCAATTAATGATTTGCATGTTTTTCTACACATGGGGAGATAAAAAGCTGGGCTCATTGCAATTAATCCTTTGATGTGCATCCTTACTCTCTGTGACCAATAACCCGTTTTCCTCCATCTTGAGTTCCTTTGAAGGCCCATTGTCAGCAGCAGCTACAGTGGCTGCTGGCTTGAAGGCAGGCAAGCGACATTCCTTGTTTGAACAACTCTGCAGGGCCTACTCCACATCACAAGCATTTGCACTGTGACTCTGTGAGCTACTACCTAGTGATAGAGTTTCTAGGGAAAGTAGGAGTCTACTTCTGAGCACTGAAGTTTTCTAAATGCACCCTATGGGCTTCCTAAGAGCTAATGGTGGAAAATCAGGATATTCCCAAGGACAACTGCTTCCCCCTCATGCTGAAGATCAGTCCAGGAGCTGGGTTTCTGTGTAAGATATCCTTATCCAGGAACAACAGTGTCTACACAGACCGAGGACTGAGCAGGGGAAGAAGTGCTGTGGACAGGCTGTGACCTCGTATCAGGAAGTCCTACAGACTTGGCACAACAGCTCCCTGGCCCCTCTCCACCCACACCTGTGGGCATCACTAGAGACTTCATGCCCCTCCTCCCAGCCCCTACCTTCAGCATCCTGTGGAGTCTTACACTGAGTCACAGCGACTCAGGGGTCCAGCCCTCCACCCGGGACAGAACTCCAGCTGCCACAGTCCTTGGGGAGATGCTCACTCCCTCCTGCAATGGCTCCTTCATTCTGGGTGGGCTCTGCCTGGGACAGGGTCTTCCTTCATGTAGGACAGGGGCTTGGCCCCTGTCACCCTCCCAGGAGTCCCACCTCTGCCTTGGGCAGGGGGCCTGCCTTACCTGGTGGGCTGTATCAGCTTTATCAATTCATGGGTCTGTTCTCTCCCTCTTCCTCTGTCTCCCAGAGCATCTCCTCTGCTCCATGCCTGCCCTGGGGACAAGGATCCTCAGATAGGCTGTCCCTTATCTCAGGACACTCACATGGGTGTTTATAGCACTTGGGCTCAGGGACACAAAAGAGGTCAGCACAGAAAATCAGCAGGTGGACCAGCAGTGAAACAAGGTGCAGCCCTGATTCATCAGGTTGCTGTTTCTTCAGCTGGTCTAGACTGCCGGCCTGGACCCCTCCTGGAGCTACCTCACTGGCTTCCACTCTCATGGGGTCCTCGCCACTGGAACTTTTACCAACCTGTACACAGAGGTCAGGGGCTTCTCCTCAGCTTTCCCAGGCATCCGCTCACATCTGATGCTGCACTGGTGTTTCTGGACCCCTGTCTACAGGGATTACATCATGTCAGGGGGTGAGTCCTGCCACTCTTTCTATCCCAGGGTGATGAGGGCTGAAGGCATGAAGAAGGGTTTTAAGGAAGGCAGCTAATTGTTCTGTACTTCTTTCAAGTGAATGTGTAGTAGACAAGGAGATGAGACCCAAAGAAGCATTTTCCACAGCTCTGTGCTCAGTGATGAGCTTGGTGGAAGAATTGGGAAAAGGGAGGTCCTTGCCAACAGGGAACTCCCCGCTGGAGAGTGGGGTAGAGCCCAGGCAACATACTCCTGAACCATGTTTGCCATTCACACTTCACGTGACCACCTTCCTCTCTCCCCAGGGCTGGTCTCATCAGACAAGGAGAGTGCTGATCACATTCTGAGCAGGAAATAAGGCAGCAACCTGCTGTCCATCCTTGTTGGGGGCATCCAGGAGTCACTGGATGCCAGGCCTGGAGTCTACAAGCTGGTGCTGTAGAACTGCAAGGGCTTCATCAGGCTCACCCTGACGCATGGGTATTGGGGAGAGGGCTCTGGGTTCAACTGGAGATTGGCAAGGATTGTAGTTTGGAAGGAAGACTGCAGAGACTAATGCAGATCCTATTTGGGCAGGAAGAATCTCAATCCACTGACAGTGAAGATTGTATATTGGTGATAGATGCACTGTCTCAGGCCCAAATACCCAGAGAAAATTCTAGAAGGAAGATTTTGTAAGTAAAGGGATTAAGTCTCAAAGGTCATATTGCTGAAAGCTTGCATTACATCTGAGACCCAGAGAATCTGGGTGAATGGAGTTTGGGGTGTAGTAAAGATATCTTTAAATATCTGTGAAGAATACCAGCAAGCCAGGGCAGAAGAGATTTTCCTAGAAACTCTGCAGATGTTTCATACCTGGGAGGACTTTCAGCAGAATTGTGGTCTCCCTCTCATGATCCTGTAAACTGAAAGGGTTAATTTTGAATTTATGCTGAATCTACTTCTTTAACTTGTGGCTTCTTGTTACTGTAGTAAGATACATAATGATCTGCCTAAGGGAGATAACCAGAGCTGGAGTCTTTTGGGCCTAGAAAAGAAAACAACAGTCTCAAAGGCCCTTGCTGAATCATCTAACTTCAGAGAAAACAAAACCAAACTTTAGGTCCCGCCCTGATGCTCCAGGCAGGTTGTCTCTATCTGGGACTTATCACCCTGTGTCCAGAAACCTTCCACTCCATACATCTGCCAGAGACTTATCACCCCCTGCCTAACTACAAATGATATCTCAACTAAGGAATACTCAAAACATCTGGCCTGACTTTCCCTTCCACAAACCTCGCTTTAACATGAAGCCTCCCTGACCCCTCTTGTGCTCAGCCTGGTCATAAGTCCAACTGTCATGCCTCCTTGCTTGAATAAAGGTAACCTACTTCCATTGAGGTCATCTCTCCTTTTCTGCCTCAGCCGAAACTATACCTTATATTCTTAGTGCCGAAACCCAGGAGAGGGCGAAGCACTCGTCTCACTCACTCTCTCTCTCTCTCTCTCACTCTCCCTCCCTCTCAATGTTAGAAGAAAAGTTAGGATCATTTTCTGAAAATCCTACCAGATACAGAAAAGAATTCCTGAGACTCTCCCAGGCCTATAACCTCACATGGGGTGATGTCTATTATATCCTAAATGCCACTCTTACCTCAGATGAAAAAGACTGTATCTGGCAAGCGGTGAAAGCCCATGCTGATCACTTACCTAAACAAGACAAGGATAGCCCAATTGCTGATGAGGTGGCACCTCAGTTAGATCCCCACTGGACTTGCCAGCCTGGTATCAGGAGACTCAATCACATGATTACCTGCATTCTAGAAGGAATGCAGAAAAATACTCATATCTATGTCAATTATGATAAAGTCAGAGAAATCACCCAAGGGGCAGATGAAAATCCAGCCTTATTCTTGGCACACCTCACAGAGGTAGTCCAGAAGTATATCAACCTATATATCACCACCCCTGCTGGGTTACTCTACCTTCAAGTTCAATTCATCAGCCAGTCTGCCCCTGACATTAGACACAGGCTTCAAAAACTAGAGAAGGGCCTTGAGACCACCCCAAAGAGACCTTTGAGAAGTAGCCTTCAAGATGTTCAATAATAGAGAGGAGGAGGCTAAGAGAGAAAAAGACCATGAAAGAAAAACTAAATATGCCTTTTTGGCGGCAGCAATTAAAGGAAGAGATCAGCCTGGCCCAAGTAATACCAGACCGGGACTTAAGAAACCCTCCCCCCAACCCCGGACCTTGCTTCTGATGCAACCAGTTGGGACGCTGGGCAAAGGCATGCCTGAACCTGTGGTCCCCACAAAAGCATGCCCAACCTGTGGTCAATGGGGACACTGGAAGATGGACTGTCCCCAGGGACGCCCTGAGACCCCTGGGGAGGTCCCCACCTCCCAGACCTGGAGAGTGGAATGTCCACAGGGATGCCCTGGCACCCCTGGAGAGATCCCCGCTTCTCCCCAAAACCCCAGCCCAACCCTACGAAAGTTGTTCCAATGACGGGGCCCAGGTTCCAGCCCCCTGGCCTGTGTCCCAGACATGAGCTTGGAACTTAGGGTAGATGGGGTAGTGGCCAGAAAAAGACCTCCTTTACAGTAGACACCGGAGCCGCTTTCTCTCTCTTAACTTCCTACTCTGGCCCAACTCAAGACTCAGAACTCACAATCAAGGGTCTCTGGAGCTCCCTTAAGACCAAAAATCAGCCCTCCATTACCCTGTCAATTTGGAAAATCGACCCTCATACGCTCATTCCTCATAATGTCTCCCTGATCCCTCTTGTACTCAGCCTGGTCATTAGGCCGATTGTCGCCCCTCCTTGCCTGAAAAAAGGTAACCTACTTCCATTGAGGTTGAAGGAGTCTTTTGGGCCTAGAAAAGAGAACAACAGTCTCAAAGGCCCTTGCTGAATCTTCTAACTTCGGAGAAAACAAAATAGAACTTTAGTTACGCCCTGATGCTCCAGGCTGGTTGCATCTATCTGGGACTTATCACCCCCTGTCTAGAAACCTTCAACCCCCTACACCTGCCCAGAAGACTTATCACCCCCTGCCCAACTACAAATGTCATCTCAACTAAAGAATACCCAAAACATCCCACCTGATTAACGTTTCCCTTATTGCTTCCACAAACCTCCCCATGAAGTCTCCCTGATCCCTCTCCATGCTCAGCCTGGTCCTTAGGCTGACTGTCGCCCCTCCTTGCCTGAATTAAGGTAACCTACTTCTGTTGAGGTCGTCTTTCCTGTTCTGCCTCAGCCGGAACTATACCTTACATTCTTGGTGCTGAAACCCCAGAGGGGGCAAGGCACTCGTTTCACTCTCTCTCACTCTCTCACTCTCCCTCCCTCTCATTGTTTTCCCTTTCCCCGGAGTCTGGGAGCATAAACACCCACGGAGCTCACTTTTCTGCCAGGGCTCATAAGTTCCCCTCGGGGATGCCTAGTGCCTTCGTGAGCGGTGCAAACCTTGTGCTAAAGCTTTATTGGTGCTTTGCATAACCCCAGGCCTTGGCTCTACCCCCTTTACCTCTCTCTCTCTCTCTGACGACCTCCGGAATAGGGAACTCTTGCCATTCGACTGCTCTACATGCAACACGCCTCTCAGGCAGGCCCCTAGATTAAGGTAAGATCCAGACTGTGTTCTAGAGGCACCCTAGAACTCAGTCCTCTCTGGGTCCCAGGGACCCCCGGTCTAGGACCACTCTGTAGGTGACAGTAGGGGATGCTCCACCTAATACAGAGCTCTCTTCTCATAACTCCTATTGCGACTATGAATAGGAGCCTCTGCTTGCCTTTCAACTATGGGGTCTGGCCAATCTGTCCCAAAAGATTCCCCTCTGTGTTCTCAAAAATCTCAAATCGCTCTTACTCACTGAACTCAAAGTTAACCACTTAAAACAAATCTGTATACAGATCTGTCCTCAATACCAATTTGACAGTCAAGACCGCTGGCCTGAAGTCAGCACATTTGACTTTAACATTCTTCAAAATCTCACTGACTTCCTTAAACGGAATGGCAAGTGGTCAGAGGTCCCATATGCCCAAGCCTTTTGGGCCCTTTGGAGCAGGCCCTCCTATGCAAAGCCTGCTCCACCCATGAGGTCTTTCTATGCACCTTGCCTCCCAAGCAAAAGGGCTCTTCTTCAACTAACCACAGATCACAACCTTCCGCACCACTGGAGTCCCACCCCACAGATGAGCCCCACCCCACAGATGAGCCCCCTCCCTACCCACCACCCCAGCAACCCTCTCCTTCCCCCTCATCCAACTCACCTACTGACCCTAAAACCTCTCCTGATTCCTCCTTGACCCTGATACCCCATCTCCCCGACTCCCCCTCCCTCCTTCCCTCCCCCACTGCCACACGGTCACATAACCAACACATGTTTCCCCTGAGACAGGTGGCAGGACCAGAGGGCCCACCCGAGTCCATGTGCCATTTTCATTGTCAGACATGAGCCAGACAGAAGAAAAGTTAGGATCATTTTCTGAAAATCCTACCAGATACAGAAAAGAATTCCTGAGACTCTCCCAGGCCTATAACCTCACATGGAGTGATGTCTATTATATCCTAAATGCCACTCTTACCTCAGATGAAAAAGACTGTATCTGGCAAGTGGTGAAAGCCCATGCTGATCACTTACCTAAACAAGACAAGGATAGCCCAATTGCTGATGAGGTGGCACCTCAGTTAGATCCCCACTGGACTTGCCAGCCTGGTATCAGGAGACTCAATCACATGATTACCTGCATTCTAGAAGGAATGCAGAAAAATACTTATATCTATGTCAACTATGATAAAGTCAGAGAAATCACCCAAGGGGCAGATGAAAATCCAGCCTTATTCTTGGCACACCTCACAGAGGTAGTCCAGAAGTATATCAACCTATATATCACCACCCCTGCTGGGTTACTCTACCTTCAAGTTCAATTCATCAGCCAGTCCACCCCTGACATCAGACGCAAGCTCTGAGAACTAGAGTAGGGCCCTGAGGCCCCCCAAAGAGGCCTTCGAGAAGTAGCCTTCTAGGTGTTCTATAATAGAGAGGAGGGGGCTAAGAGAGAAAAAGACCATGAGAGAAAAGCTAAATATGCCTTTTTGGCGGCAGCAATTAAGGAAAGAGATCAGCCTGGCCCAAGTCATCCCAGAACAGGGCTTAAGACCACCCCACCCCCACCCTCTGCCCCAGACCCTGCTTCTGATGCAACCAATTGGGACACTGGGCAAAGGCATGCCTGAACCTGCAGCCACCGACAAAAATATGTCCAACCTGTGGTCAATGGGGACACTAGAAGATGGACTGTCCCCAGGGATGCCCTGGCACCTCTGGGGAGATCCCCACTTCTCCCCAGAAGCCCAGCCCAACCCTACGAGAGTTGTTCTGATGACCTGGCCTGGATTCCAGCCCCCTGGCCCATGTCCCAAACACGAGCTCAAAACTTAGGGTAGACGGGGTAGTGGCCAAAAAAAAAAAAAAGATCTCTTTTATAGTAGACACTGGAGCCGCTTTCTGTCTCTTAACTTCCTACTCTGGCCCAACTCAAGACTCAGAACTCACAATCAAGGTGGTCTTTGGAGTTCCCCTAAGGCCAAAAATCAGCCCTCCATTAATCAACCCTCATATGCTCATTCCTCATAATGTCTCAGTGCCTGATGGCACTTCTAGGGAGAGATTTGTTATCCAAATTGGGGGTCTTTATTACCATACCCCACCTCGATACAGTCTCTATATTCTGCATGCAGATGGCACCTGGACAGTCCCAATCCCTCACCCCTGACCTTCTGTTGGATCTACCTGCCTTAGACCTCCAAGTCTGGGACACTGATCACCCATCCATAGCCAAACATCATCCCCCAGTTCACATTACCCTAAAAGATCCCTTAACTATAATCACCCAACAACAGTACTGTCTCACCCCGGAGACCCACAAGGGACTTAAGCCTATCATAGACCATCTTCTTCAAGCCTCTATCCTAATTCCTACCCATTCACCACACAACACCCCTATTCTGGAAGTAAGGAAGGGACGAAGCTCTTGGAGACTGGTCCAGGATCTGTGAAAAATCAATGAGGCCATCATGTTGACATTCCCAGTAGTTCCTAACCCTTACACACTTCTGTCTGCCATACCCCCAACTGCAACCCACTTCATGGTATTAGATCTCAAAGACGCCTTTTTCATCATCCCCCTCCACCCCCTCTCCTAACCCCTTTTTGCCTTCACCTGGCAAGACCGTGAGACTCACATTTCCCAACAACTAACATGGACAGTTCTCCCCCAGGGGTTCAGAGACAGTCCCCACTTTTTGGACAGGCTTTACAAAAGGACCTATAGACACTCAACCTAGCCCTGAGTCATCTCCTCCAATATGTAGAAGACCTCCTCCTTTGTAGCCCAACCCGAAAACTCTGCCTCCAACATACTGCCAAACTCCTTGGGGCCCTGGGATCCTGGGGTTATCAGGTATCCCAATCTAAGGCCCAAATAGCCCAGACAAACATCACCTACCTGGTGCTCTCCATATCCCATCAACCAAGAACTATTCCCCCAGATAGAATCCAAGCATTAATTAACTGTCCACTTCCAAAAATGAAAAGGGAACTCTTGTCTATCCTCAGCCTCCTAAATTTTTTCTGTATCTGGATCCCTAACTTCTCCCTCATTGCAAAGCCACTCTATGAGGCAACTAAGGGATGTCTGGATGAGCCCCTCTTTAATCCCTCCTCGCTGGCCAGTCCTCTTTGCCAGCTCACCCAGAGCCTCCTCCGAGTGCCAACTCTCCACCTGCCAGATCACACCAGACCATTCTTTCTCTTTGCCCATTCCAACCAAGGACAGCCCCTGGGACTTCTATGTCGGCGGGCCAGAGACACCTGGGCTCCCATAGCCTATCTATCAAAACAGCTTTACATGGTGACCAAGGGGTGGCCTCCCTGTATACAGGCCATGGGTGCTATCGCAGCCCTCATACCTGAAGCAAATAAACTCTCTAGGCATGCCCCTTTAACAGTCTGTTCTCCACACACCTTCTGAGACTTACTATCACATCAGGCTTTCCTCTCCCTTCCCCCTTCCAGGGTACAGGTCCTACATGCCTTTCTCCTTGACCCTCAGCTCTTTCTCCCCCTGCTTTCCCCTTAAACCTGCCACCTTATTACCCATGTCCTCTACAACAGACTCCCTCCTACATAGTTGCAGCCTAACAGTAGATCTTACCCAAAACCCCTTCCAACATATAACAGATCAGCCCATCCTAGACCCAAACACCCCACACTTGTTCATTGATGGCAGCTCTCAAAAATCCCCACCCTTTGCGGCAGGATATGCCATCATCCAGTGGGACCTTCATCGCAATCACAGAACCCAGATAACTGAAGCTTCACCTCTGCTTCCTCATACCACCTCCCAACCGACAGAACTGATAGCTCTCACCAGAGCTTTAACTCTGGCTAAACTAGTCCAGCCTCCCATTTAATCCCAACCTGGCCCTGCTGACGTGTTTCCCCTTCCCAGAAGGTGGATCAGATGGGTCAGAGAATGGTAAGTTACCTCTTCCTCCCTGACCTGTCAGCTCCAACTTACCACCTCTGCCCTATTCTGTGGGAGACAATGGGAAGCCTATGTATAGACACAGGACAGGCCATCTGGAGAAGGAGCATGAGGAGTGAAATGGCCTATGTGTCTGCAAGCAGGGCAGGTGGGGACAAGTCTCTGATGAGAGGTATTCTAACCCACTGGTCAATGACATGCATATGTGAGGGGACAGGATGGGAGGATAGGGCCAGTACTATTGAGCCCTTACACCTGGAGTGGGAAAATAATTTCTCTTACAACAGAAATTAACAACTCTAATAACTATGAATGAGGGCCATCTCAAGAATGTAAATATGCATCCAAGCCTGGCCTAACCCTTGTCAGTGACTGTTGGGGTCCTTTAATGGACCAGAACCTGGTGGTCTGGAATTGATGATAAGAAAGTAAAAGAAGGAAAGAGGCTAATATTCCCTGGGTTATGCAGCCCGCCTTCGCGCTCCAGATAATCAGCCAGAAATAGAGAGATAGAAGAAGAGAGAAAAAGAAAGAAAGACACGGGGACACAACCTCTGATGGAACAAGGGTGTTTTATTCAACATAGTGTGGGAATATATACTGTCTTACAAGATAGCTTTTTTTCAGCAAAGATAAAGATCAAAAGTCCAGACTTACAAATTATCAAGGAAACATAAGGCAATCCATATCAAAGAGAAAGGGTTGTACATAATCACTTTTACCATATGGCTCATAAAAAGGAAGAGGGTCGTAAATAGTTACTTATCATGTAGGGAGAAACTAATGAAGGAAAAGCATGCATTCCTCAGTCCCAGGAACAGCGTGCCACTCCTCTAAATTCCTGAATATTCAAGAATTAATAAGGAACAGAGGATTCATGACAGATCCAAAACAGCACACAGGAAGCCTCCTGTTAAATGCTTCCTGACAAGTGACCACGTGCAAGTCACACCCCCTCAAAACCTCTGTTTTGTTATCAGAGGAACAAGCATCACAATGTGCACCTCGAATCTTAGGAGTGGAATAGAGTTAATGAGATAATTAACCATTCTACATCCTGTGTAGAATGGTGGGAAAGTGAAGTCACTCAGTTGTGTCCAACTCTTTGGGACCCCATGATTCAAGCCTGCCAGGCTCCTCTCACCATGGACTTCTCTGGGCCAGAATACTAGAGTGGGTAAGCTGTTCCCTTCTCCAAGGGATCTTACCAACCCAAGGATTGAACTGAGGTCTCCTGCATTGCAGGTGGATTCTTACTGTCTGAGCCAACAGGGAATGTTGGGGGACAGATGTAATTAGAAGTCAGGTCATATATGTGCCCAACATCTCATAATGGCCTGTTCTGACCTGATCAGGTGGGTGCTATTCTTTCCCAAGTGAGGCAAAAATCAAGAGCAGGAGGCTTGAGAATGAGAGTGATGGTTTCCACTAGGGAAGAAGGAAGAGGTAGGAGGTGGGTGGGGCCATGAAGGAAGGGCAAGACTTGCCAAGGACATAAATTCCCGCCCACTGCAATTTTCCAGTGTTTGGTAATGAAGCGCTTCAGACCTTAGTGTCTGAAGGCAGCAAGGAGTTATTAAGTCCTCACTTTTATGGGTGGCTCAGTGGTTCTTCTATGAGTTTCTCCTCTCTCACATACCATGTCTTGGGAACTGCTGACTTCTTTCCTTGGATACCTTATCTCCTCAATTTGGTAAATCAAGTTCACCTCATTTGTCAAGTCAGCTCCACACTACCCCGTCAATCCCAATCCCCCGGTCTTCCAACTAACTGTCCTGATTACAGTCAGTTACTCATGTTGTGGGCTAACTTGGGGTAGAAAGACTGTGAGCATTAATGGATGAGTAATCAAGTACATGCCTTGGGGGCTGAGAACTACTGAGACTTCCCACTCAGTTCATTCATGGTGAGGCAGCTGACCTGTTCTAGTGTGGGAGGACACGAGCCTTGATTTGGGCTGGAGGACCCACTCTCAAGCTCACTCACAAAGCTTCTGGCAGAAGCCTTCAGAGCCCTGCTTGTGGGCTTGTCAATTACCTTGTAGTTGCCACTCATCAGACTTCTCCAGAGCAAGCTAGTCATGAAGGAGAGCGAGAGACAGAGAGACAGAGAGAGAGATGGAGAGAGAGCAAGCCATACACCTCTACTACGTAACCTCTGAGTCACTTGGCATCAATTCTACCTTACTCTCTCAGCTGGATATGGCTCCCTAAGTCCAAGCCACACTCAATAGGAGGATGTGACACCTGGAGGTAATTTCGCTGGAGACACCTTGTTGGCATTACCACAGCAACAGCCCATGAGCCCTCAGAAATTAAACTAGGCAACTTCAATGCTGTGGATGCTGCAGGAGGCAGTCTGCCTGGAGGACACAGGCTGAGATGTCCATACAGCAGGGTCCCAGGTAGGGCAAGGTGTGAGCCCAGATCAGAGGTGGGAATCATGGTTGTGATCCCAGGACTGGCTGGATGCAGTAGAAGGTGACCATCAGAATGAGGGCACCTGGATGGGGATGGGGGATGGGGAAAGACTAACTGGGCCAGAGGGAAAGGGATCTCCCACATCACTGCAACTTGGAGCCATACAAGGATGGAGCAGAGAGCCTGATCTCAGGGTGTTGTGCCTACAGAGGTACTCAAATATTGATACCTGCCCTGCACTTTGTGTGAACAAAAATGTTCTTTTATGTTTTAAGCACAGATACTTGGAAGTTTGTTAAAGAGTCAACCTCCCCAAGGATACAGAGAGCCAGGAGCTTCAAGGGTCCAATACTACACAGCACCTGCTACCTGATACCCTCTCAGTGACCTCAGCCTTCCTGAGGAGCCTTGTCTTGTTGGAAGATCTCCCACCAACACACTGGCTGACTCAGACAGCCTGAGGAACACAGGTGTTGTCAGCTGTTGTAGAGAGGTGCAGAGGCCCTCAGGGTGGGGAAGAGCTGGAGTCTCCTCCTGAAATCAGGCTGCCCTTTGACCTGAAACAAGTTCTCAGCCAACATTAACCACAGGGGACAAATGGCACACTGGTTCCCAACCTGGTGACACTGTTGGAAGGTGACAGTTAGGACAAAGGACAAGCAACACAGGTCTCCAGCAGCCATGTAGCCCAACACAGCCTCACCATCTCCGGAGGACTGGGCTTTGTTAGGCATCAAGACGAGGCAGAGGTGGGAGCAGGGGAGACGCTGATGGAGCAAAGGCAGAGAGGAAGGAGAGGGCAGAGCACATGTAGGTGAGACTTCCTGGTGAGGGTCAGGGTCAAGGTGAGGTTTAGGGAAGAGGAGGCTGAGGTTTAGGCCTTTGTGCAGCAAAGTTCTTTTGAGATAGAGGGGGATCAGGGCAGACGGGGTCCCTGAGGATGCCTGGCCTTCTCTCTGGGTGAACTTTTCCAGTCCAGGTGTCAGGAATTTATTCTCCGGGTAGGTAGGAGGCCTTGGAGGTGCTTGAGCTGGAGCGGGTCATGGACCAGATGGAGGGGCAGTGGATGCCTCAGGCTGGACTGAGCATCTGTCTTAGTGACCCCACAGCAAGGCAGAGTCAGCTCCCTGAGCCACTATCTAAGAACCTGCTACTTGCTGGGCTCTGGGTGGAGGCTACACACACAGTATCTCAATGTAACTGACAGTGACCTCCTCATACAGATGAGGTTCATATCTAGAATCCTGGTCCCAGTGTGAAAGCTGCCTGTCCAGGCGTCCTGCTCTCACCTTGCCTACTGTGGCCTCAAACTCGGGAGAACTGTACATTGAAAACAGCAATGTCACCAGCTGTAGCCACGGACTCCCAACACTGCCTGCATTGTGTGCCCGCACAACTCTCTTTCCCTCCCATCTTCACCTATAACAGCTTCATCCATAAATAAGGGTACAACAAATGCCAGCTCTTCCTTATTCTTTGTTTGTAAATGCCTGGAAATGGATTTAAAGGACCTGAGAAGGTTTGTGTCAATCACAGACTTAGTTTGGACTTTTCTTAGATTTATGTCTTCCCCTCACTCTCTGCCAGAGAGCTAACCTGAGTGTTTCCTTCTTCAAGTTGAACAGGTGCTACATAAGTCATGTTATATCCCCAGTGAGAGAATGAATAGAAATAGATGGACAGGAAAATTCCTTTTCTCAGCTATTTTAAAAGGAGCCCTGAATAGAACAAAACATCAAACCCTGGTCTTATCAGTAAATATCAGTCATGAAAGATCAAAAGGGCCACCTCCCTGAAATAGTGTTAAATGTCTGATGATCTTGTTGGAGTTGCCCAAGATTAGTGGGCGTATCACCTCATTATGTTGTGGTACAGGTCCAGATTTCTGTATTATTTCTTTTTTCTAACCCACTGTGGACTTTTCTTTGTTGTTATTTAGTCACTAAGTCATGTCCAACCCTTTGCAATCCCATGAAGTGTAGCCCACCAGACTCCTCTGTCCATGGGATTCCCCAGGCCAAAATACTGAACTCAGTTGCCATTTACTTCTCCAGGGAATATTCCTCACCAAGGGATCAATCTCATATCTTCTGCATTGGCAAGCGGAATCTTTACCACTGAACCGTCAGGAAGCCCACCTATTTGTAAGATACAGTATAAATTACCCGGAAATGAAGAAAACAAAGACAACGAGTTTAATCCAGTTTTAAATTATTAGTTTAATTACACCTAGAAAGACTCTGCCATGCTGTAAGGTTTCTGAGCAGTTACTCTCCAACTCTGTACTTACCTTGTCAGGAACCAGCAACAGGCAGCTGGTGGACACAGGCAGGTCCTCAGACCACACAGGAGCAGCACTGCCCCAGGATGTAGGCTGCTGCCTGGTTGTTGGCCTGTAAGAGGGTTGTGAGGTGAGGGGCACAGAAACCCCCGGTGGACTGCTGAGTGCTGCACACTAGGGGTTACTAGGGGCTGTCATCTTAGCCCCTGATACCTGGTAGGATGAGGGGCTCTGGGAAGGGAAGGGCTTATCTGAAGTTAAGAAAGTTAAGTTAGCTGGAAAGTGGTCAGTGCAGGACTGGCCTCGGCTCTCATCAGGGCTCTTCCAATCTGCCTTGAGGGAGAACCTTAGGAACTGACTCTCAGATGCACCTTTAAGAAAAGAGGGGTGGTCCGAGCTGCAGAGCTGCCTGCTCAGGGGCAACTGATCCTAAGACAGATCCAGATGGGATTGTCAGCCTCGGCCACTTTAGCCCAATTCAGGACCACTCTGATGGGCCATTTTGGTTCAACTTCTTCCTCTGCCCAATTCCATTCTCTTCCCTCCTTTTAAAGCTTTTCACAGAGAGGAAATGCAATGAACAAAGCCATGTTCATCATGATGAAGAAATAGAAATCAAGACCAGAACCTAATATCACTTTACCTGCTATCAATAAGATGTCTGGCCATACCAAGGGCCAGAGTGAAGTGAAGTGAAGTTGCTCAGTCGTGTCTGACTCTTTGAGACCCTATGAACTGTAGCCTACAAGGCTCCTCCATCCATGGAATTTTCCAGGCAAGAGTACTGGAGTGGGTTGCCATTTCCTTCTCCAGGGGATCTTCCTGACCCAGGGATCGAACCCAGGTCTCCCGCATTGCAGGCAGATGCTTTACTGTCTGAGCCACCAGGGAAGCCCAGGGAAGGGCCAGAGAGGATACTGCAAATATTCTGGGAAAAGTATAAATTGGTGCTACAGTTTTGTGACAAAGCCTGGTACTACTGTTCTCTAGCTTATGCAAGCACCTACAATCCCTTGGGTTTTTGAGTCTGTGGGATGAATAAGGGCACAGGGACAGGGACCGGTGAGAATACTATCATCAGAATCCATCAAAGTGACTGACTGTTGTGGTGGAAATTAGATTTCCAATGCAAGATATATTTAAATCATCCAAAGAGTAGAGTATGAACTTAGATGATATGATATTCAAATAGCTTATAAACATTTTCAAATATATTCAAACTCCATTAGGAAAGCAGTGTGCCACAATGAATTTTCCAAGGCCCGTAGGCGATCAACCATGAAAGACAGAGTCCTAAGCACTGGATGACCCAGATATTCCCTGTGTGACCACTTTGGAAAACTCTGTGGCTATGTGGAGACTAGCATGGGCAGGTGAGGGGAAGTCAAGTTCAGTGTTAGACGGTCTGTGATGGAGGTGCCAAGCAGGCTGTGAAGGAGGTTGTCAAGTACCCACCTACATAGTCAAGTCTGGAACCCACGGGGAGGTCAGGCTGGAGATGCAGTTTGGAAGTGTTCATTCTGTAGACAGACTCCAAGGCCATGAGCCTGGAAAAGGTCTTTGTGGGAGAGAAGGCAGAGAGAATAAGGAGGGTCCAGGGATTGAGGGGACAGGAGGGCCCTGAAACACTTAGCCTGGTGAAGGATAAGAGCCACCATGGAGACCCAGGGGCAGACAGAGGGGCAGGAGGGATACCAGGAGAGTGTGGTGTCCACAGGTGACGTGGTTTCAATGATGAGGGAGGGGCAATTGTGTTTGAGGCTGTGGAGAGGTCAAGATGAGAGCTAAGAATTGACCATGAATTCAGCAGCATTGAGGTCACTGGTCAACTTGTCAAGGGCAGTTCCATGAAACAGTGGCGTCTGAAGTCTGGAAGAGGGAGGACAGAATGGGAGGGGAGGATATGGAAATCAGATGGCTCTTCCATGAGCTGTGCTGTCCAGGCAAACTAAGGTACAGGGCAGGAGATGGAGGAGGTGGTGAGGCAGAGAGATATTTAAATGGGAGCTGGTACTGCATATTTCTCCTTTCTCATGGGTCCTGATGCACACAAGGTTTTGTTTGTGCCCTGCAAGAGTCTGTTTCCTAGTCCTATGTAAGTTCTGCTGGCTCTATAGTGGGGTTAATGGTGATTTTCTCCAAGAGGGCTTATGCCAAACCCTGAGATAAAGAGACAGAGCCAAAGTAAAAACAACACCCAATTGTGGATGTGTCTGGTGATGGAAGTAAAGTCTGATGCTGTAAGAGCAATATTTCATAGGAACTTGGAATGTTAGGTCCATGAATCAAGGCAAATTGGAAGTGGTCAAACAGGAGATGGCAAGAGTGAACATTGACATTTTAGGAATCAGTGAACTAAAATAGACTGGAATAGGTGAATTTAACTCAGATGACCATTATATCTACTGCTGTGGGCAAGAATCCCTTAGAAGAAATGGAGTAGCCATCATAGTCAACACAAGAGTCCAAAATGCAGGACTTGGATGCAATCTCAAAAGTGACAGAATGATCTCTGTTAATTTCCAAGGCAAAGCATTTATTATCACAGTTATCCAAGTCTATGCCCCAACCAGTAATGCTGAAGAAGCTGAAGTTGAATGGTTCTATGAAGACCTACAAGACCTCCTAGAACTAACACCCCAAAAAGATGTCCTTTTCATTATAGGGGACTAGAATGCAAAAGTAGGAAGTCAAGAAACACCTGGAGTAACAGGCAAATTTGGCCTTGGAGTACAGAATGAAGCAGGGCAAAGGCTAATATGGTTTTGCCAAGAGAATGCAATGGTCATAGCAAACACCCTCTTCCAACAACACAAGAGAAGACTCTACACATGGACATCACCAGATGGACAATACTGATAAAGCCAGCATAGAGCCAGCAGAACTTACATAGAACTGGGAAACAGGCTCTTGCAGGGCACAAGATTGATTATATTCTTTGCAGCCAAAGATAGAAAAGCTCTATAGTCAGCAAAAACAAGACTGGGAGCTATCTGGGGCTCAGATCATGAACTCCTTATTGCCAAATTCAGCCTCAAATTGAAGAAAGTAGGGAAAACCACTAGACCATTCAGGTATGACCTAAATCAAATCCCTTACAATTATATAGTGGAAGTGACAAATAAATTCAAGGGATTAGATCTGATAGACAGAGTGCCTGAAGAAATATGGACAGAGGTTTGGGACATTGTACAGGAGGCAGTGATCCTGTACATCCACCCCCAAGAAAAGAAATGCAAAAAAGCCAAATGGTTGTCTGAGGAGGTCTTAAAAATAGCTGTGAAAAGAAGAGAGATGAAAGGAGAAAAGGCACAGGAGAAAAGGAAAGATGCCCATCTGAATGCAGAGTTCCAAAGAATAGCAAGGAGAGATAAGAGCCTTCCCTCAGTGATCAATGCAAAGAAATAGGTTAAAACAATAGGATGGGAGAGACAAGAGATCTCTTAAAGAAAATTAGAGATACCAACAGAACATTTCATGCAAAGATGGGCACAATAAAAGACAGAAATGATAGGGACCTAATAGAAGCAGAAGTTATTAAGAAAAGGCGGCAAGAATACACAGAAGAACGATACAAAAAAGATCTTCATGATCCAGATAATAACGATGGCGTGATCACTCACCAAGAGCCAGACATCCTGGAATGTGAAGCCAAGTGGGCCTCAGGAAGCATCACTATGAACAAAGCTAGTGGAGGTGAAGGTGATGGAATTCCAGTTGAGCTATTTCAAATTCTAAAAGATGATGCTGTGAAAGTGCTGCACTCAATATGTCTACAAATTTGGAAAACTGAGCAGTGACCACAGGACTGGAAAAGGTCAGTTTTCATTCCAATCCCAAAGAAAGGCAATGCCAAAAAATGCTCAAAGTACCGCACAATTGCACTGATCTTACACACTTTCAAAGTAATGCCCAAATTTTCCAAGCCAGATTTCAACAGTATGTGAACTGTGAACTTCCAGATGTTCAAGTCTGGATTTAGAGAAGACAGAGGAACCAGAGATCAAATTGTTGAAATCTGTTTGATCATCAAAAAAGCAAGAGAGTTCCAGAAAAACACCTTCTTCTGCTTTATTGACTTTGCCAAAGCCTTTGACTGTGTGGATCACATCAAACTGGAAAATTCTCCAAGAGATGGGAATACCAGACCTCCTGACCTGCCTTCTGAGAAACCTATATGCAGGTCAGGAAGCAACAGTTAGAACTGGACATGGAACAGCAGACTGCTTCCAAATTGGGAAAGGAGTACATCAAGGCTGTATATTATTTGACTTATATGCAGAGTACATCATGAGAAATGCTGGAGTGGATGAAGCACAAGCTGGAACCGAGATTTCTGGAAGAGATATCAATAACCTCAGATATGCAGATGACACCACCCTTATGGCAGAAAGCAAAGAAGAACTAAAGAGCCTCTTGGTGAAAGTGAAAGAGGAGAGTTTAAAAGTTGGCTTAAAATTGCTTATAATGTTATTGGTCTGCTTAGGTTTTCTAATTCCTTTTGGGTCAAACTGTTAGTTTTTACTTGGCAAGAAAATAACCATTTTTTTCTTTAAGATTTTTAATAATATTACCATAGTATTAACATTTAATAAACTGTCCGCATTTTTAAAAAAAGTTGGCTTAAAACTCAACATTCAGAAAACTAAGATCATGGCATCTGGTCCCATCACTTCATGATAAATAGATGGGGAAACAGTGGCAGACTTTACTTTTGGGGGCTCCAAAATCACTGCAGATGGAAACTACAGCCATGAAATTAAAAACACTTGCTCCTTGGAAGAAAAGCTATGACCAACCTAGACAGCATATTTAAAAGCAAAGACATTACTTTGCCAAAAGAGGTCCATCTAGTCAAAGCTTTGGTTTTCCCAGTAGGCATGTATGGATGTGAGAGTTGTACTATAAAGAAAGCTGAGCACTGAAAAATTTATGCTTTTGAACTGTGGTGTTGGAGAAGACTCTTGAGAGTCCCTTAGACAGCAAGGAGATCCAGCCAGTCCATCCTAAAGGAGATCAGTCCTGTGTGTTCATTGGAAGGACTTATGCTGAAGCTGAAATTCCAATAATTTGGCCACCTGATGTGAAGAGCTGACTCATTTGAAAAGACTCTGATGCTGGAAAGATTGAAGGAGGGAGAAGAAGAAGATGACAGAGGATGAGATGTTTGGATGGCATCATCGACTCAATGCACATGAGTTTCAGTAGGCTCTGGGAGTTGGTGATGGACAGGAAAGCATGGCGTTCTACAGTACATGGGGTCACAAAGTGTCAGACACGACTGAGCAACTGAACTGAACTGAACTGAACTGCATATCTATAAAAGGGAACCATGGATTTGACAGGTGAAAGAAGATAATTACTGCAACCAAGTAATACAGTAGGTGAAAAGAGGGCAGGATTGCCCTTTACTTGCTGCTTCACTTGCCAAGTAATGGGCAAGATTTGAGCAAAGGTAATCTGGCAGATGATGTGTTGCCTGAAGAATCCACTGAACTTCTCTTGCTCTGTAACAAGTTTACTCCAGGCCATGTGATTTTAAAGATTTTATCTAAGATACTGCTGGTGGCCATGTTGGTGCAATGAGACCCTAGGGCTGGATGGACACCCACCCCCAGCTCTCACAAATGCTTAGCGACCTCTGTCAGCAACAAAAACTGGCAGGTGTCTCAGACCACAGCCAAGCTCAGAGAAGTCTCCCGAGCAAGCAAAGGAATCAACATGGTTGAGTTTGCACCTTTGTTTGTGCCACTGGAACACAGGCTGCAGACCTTAGCAGTCCTGAAGTGGATCTTCAGTTTCTTGGCCCTGTGTAAGGAAAGCTGAGATGGGACTGGGAGGCTATGGGCACCTGCCACTTCAGGTGCACATGGTGCATTGATGGGGAAAGATACAGGGCCCAAGGCTGAATCTAGTGCCTGGGGGTCATCTGGGATGAGGGACATCTTGCTCACATGGCCTTGGGGGTGTTTTGCCATCAGGAGTGTCTCTGACTGTCCATGCCCACCTCACCCAGCCTAGGACCTGGGAGTGTCTGGAGGAGGATAGAGAGTCAACTAACCCTGGGACTGGAGCTAGAAAGAGGGAAGCTGAGAAAAGGCATCCGGACCCTCTGATGCCAGGAACAGATGCTTGTCCCTTATCCCAAGGCAAAGGGGATCCCCAAGATGGCCTTAAGAACAGGAGTGACATGGTCCAATCTGTGGGTGACAAGCTGTAATTTAGGGATCTTCTGTGTTGGGGTGTTGGGGGAGAGAGATGACAGCAAGCAGTTGTTACCAAATCAAATTTGTTCTGCTGTGGGAACACAGTAAAGCCCCTCTACTGACACTGGGTTGTGGTGAAAGAAAGTTCAGGTTTTACTACAGGGTCCAAGAAAGGAGTCCAGAGAATTAAGGCTCAAAATGCCTGAAACCCCTTTGATTACCAGGGAATGGTGTCTAGAGACTGGGTGAGGTAGAGATTCTGGGTGCATGATCAGCTCCTAGAGAATGGTCTGATTGCTGGATGGTGAGGTAACTTGGAGTCACCATCATCAACTTTCTGGTTTCCCCTGGTCTGAGGTCTATGGGATGGTGAGCAACTTCCTCCAGCTGCTGGGGGATCAGTATCTGCAAAACCATTCAAATGAGTCTCAATATTATCTATGGCTCTTGGGAACAAGCTAACAGTCTTTGAAATTTTGGAATGGTTAAACTGTTATTTATTTTCTTGCTTGACTGTTTTCTTTTCGTCTTTATGATTTCTCTTAATAATATTATTTTTGAAATTTAGCAAAGGCTTAGGAGGATGAAGATTTTCTACAAATAAGAGGCAGGCAGAGGACATGAGGGATATTTTCCAGGAAGGCTGCATAGGTCCTGCTTGATTACAAGGTTACAATCTACAATAAGGATCACTACATAGACTCATGGGTGAAAACCAGCCCCCTGGTTTTTTTTGTATTTACAGCCTGTGAGCGAAGAATAGCTTTTACATTTTGTTTATTTTATTTATTTTTTTTTATAGTTCAATATTTTTTTCCCAATTATTTTTATTAGTTGGAGGCTAATTACTTTACAATATTGTAGTGGTTTTTGCCATACATTGACATGAATCAGCCATGGATTTACATGTGTTCCCCATCCTGAACCCCCTCCCAGCTCCCTCCCCATCCCATCCCTCTGGGTCATCCCAGTGCACCAGCCCCAAGCACTTGTCTCATGCATCCAACCTGGACTGGCGATCTGTTTCACACTTGATAATATACATGTTTCAATGCAGTTCTCTCAGATCATCCCACCCTCGTCTTCTCTCATAGAGTCCAAAAGTCTGTTCTATACATCTGTGTCTCTTTTTCTGTCTTGCATATAGGGTTATCATTACCATCTTTCTTGAATAGCCAAAGCAATCTTGAGAAAGAAGAATGGAACTGGAGGAATCAACCTGCCTGACTTCAGGCTCTACTACAAAGCCACAGTCATCAAGACAGTATTGTACTTGCACAAAGACAGAAATATAGATCAATGGAACAAAATAGAAAGCCCAGAGATAAATCCATGTACCTATGGACACCTTATCTTCAACAAAGGAGGCAAGAATATACAATGGAAAAAAGACAACCTCTTTAACAAGTGGTGCTGGGGAAACTGGTCAACCATTTGTAAAAGTATGAAGCTAGAACACTTTCTAACAACATACACAAAAATAAACTCAAAATGGATTAAAGATCTAAATGTAAGACCAGAAACTATCAAACTCCTAGAGGAGAACATAGGCAAAACACTCTGCAACATAAATCACAGCAAGATCCTCTATGACCCACCTCCCAGAATATTGGAAATAAAAGCAAAAATAAACAAATGGGGCCTAATTAAACTTAAAAGCTTTTGCACAACAAAGGAAACTATAAGCAAGGTGAAAAGACAGCCCTCAGATTGGGAGAAAATAATAGCAAATGAAGCAACAGACAAAGGATTAATCTCAAAAATATACAAGCAACTCTTGCAGCTTGTCCCTACAATGAACTGCTATTAACAACTTGGTTCTGTTCTCTCGACCAGGATAGTTCTTGTTTCATGGGTACAGAGGTTCAGTTTAGGAAGATGAAAAGAGTTCTGAGATAAAGGCTGGTATAGTTATACCACAGTGTGAATCAATTTAATGCCGCCAAACTGACTCTCAAAAACCATTTCAAGTATATGCCCAGGAGTGGGAATGCTGGATAGCATGGTTGCTCTATTTAATTTTATAAGAAATCTCCATACTTTTCTCCATAAGACCTCTTTTATGAGCCCATAATTTGAAAAGATAGAAGCATCCCAATGTTCATAACAGCACATTTACAATAGCTAGGACATGGAAGCCACCTAAGTATCCATTAGAGTAATGGATAAAGAATATGTGGTAATATAATAGCCAGGACATGGAAGCAACCCAGATGCCCATCAGCAGACGAATGGATGAGGAAGCTGTGGTACATATACACCATGGAATACTACTCAGCCATTAAAAAGAATTCATTTGAATCAGTTCTAATGAGATGGATGAAACTGGAGCCCATTATACAGAGCGAAGTAAGCCAGAAAGATAAAGACCATTACAGTATACTAACACATATATATGGACTTTAGAAAGATGGTAACGATAACCCTATATGCAAAACAGAAAAAGAGACTCAGATGTATGGAACAGACTTGTGGACTCTGGGAGAAGGAGAGGGTGGGATGTTTCAGGAGATCAGCATTGAAACATGTATATTATCTAGGGTAAAACGGATAACCAGCTCAGGTTGGGTACATGAGACAAGTGCTCGGGCCTGGTGCACTGGGAAGACCCAGAGGGATCGGGTGGAGAGGGAGGTGGGAGGGGGGACTGGGATGGGGAATACATGTAAATCCATGGCTAATTCATATCAATGTATAACAAAAACTACTGTAATGATGTAAAGTAATTAGCCTCCAACTAATAAAAATTTAAAAAAAAAAAAAAAAAAGAATATGTGGTAATATAGGTAATGGAATATTACTCAGTCATAAAAAGGGACAAATTAAGGCCATTTTCAGTAACACATATGGACCTAGAGTTTGCAAAACTGAGTGAAGATACAGCCAAAGAAAGACAAATATCACTTATATGCAGAATCAAAAAAGAGGTAAATAAGTACAAATGTACTTATTTACAAAACAGAAGCAGAAAAAAAGCTTTATGGTTACCAGGGGATAAGGGGGAAGGATGAATTGGGAGATTTTGTTTAACAAATAACACTACTGTATATACAAAAGGTAACATAAAAACCTGCTGTATATCACAGGGATCTCTACTTAGTGCTCTGTAATGATCTATATGGGGAAAGAATAAAAAGAAAAGTCAGAGTGGATATATTTATATGTATAACAGATTTTTTCCCTATACACCTGAAACTAATACAACATTGTAAATGAACTATACTTTATTGAAAACTTTAAAAGAAAATACTGAAGAGTCATTTTGATGATAAGTACTGTGTTAAATATATTTTACCACCATAAAAATTAAATAACCAAACAAAGTACCCCAAACACATCACTGAAGTCAGCACCATGAGGGCAGGAACTCCTGTCCATTGTTCAAAGCTGTACTACCAGCACTTGGCACATTGTAGGTACTCCATAGAAAGCGAGCTTCTGTGAGCCCCAAACTACTTTAATAAGCATTTTGCTATGCTCAGACTGGGCTTCCCTGGTGGCTCAGCAGTGAAGAATTTTCCTGCAGTGCAGTAGCTGCAGGAAATGTGAGTTCGATCCCTGGGTCTTGAAGATCTCCTAGAGGAGGGCATGGCAACTCACTCCATTCTTGCCTGGAGAATCCTCTGGACAGAGGAGCCTGGTGGGCTACAGCCCATAGGGTTGCAAAGAAGCAATTTAGCACACATTCAAGTACTATGCAGACTGGGTCAGAAGTCTCCTCTGGGAACTTGGCCATGAATGACAGGCCCAGTTTACCCTACTTTCAAATAGACTACAAGTGGAGGTTGACCTTTAAGAGTATGAGCACATAGTGTTGAGTGTAGGGAATGGAATGGAAAAGATGCAGTATTCTCTAACAGTGAGGCTCCATTGGCATCAGATTAAAGACAGCCCCACAGACCACCTCACCCTGAGTCAAAGCTGAGATTAGCCTGTGAAAAGGACTCAGAATCTTAAATCTGGGAGAAATTCCTCACTGCAACTGCTCCTAGAACTGCTGCACTCCTGATGATCAGGCCAGGCATGAGCAGCCCTCTTCCTCCCTCTCTCCTTCACCAGGACAGGGCCTAGCAGCAGAGGAAAGAGTTCAGTGTAAATTAAAGAGCTCAGGGAGTTGTATCCACACTGAGGAGATTAGTATGGCCAGAATATGGGGTATAGGCAGGTGAGTGAGGCTGGAGTAAAAGGAGTCTGACCAGCAGTAGGGAGCTTGAGGCCAGGCTGAACTGCTTGAGCTGAGCCTCAGAGTTATGAGAAGTTATGGGCGGACTTTAACTAAAGCAGGGATATACATTCCCCTGTGGTTCAGACAGTAAAGCGTCTGCCTACAATGTGGGAGACTCAGGTTCAATCTGCAAAGAGTTGGACGTGACTTCACTTTCACTTTCATGGTGGAATTATCTGTGGAAAGATGGGCTGGGGTTAGACAGGAAGTGTACTGGCTAGAAAGAATATCTTTTCTCTGGAGTTCTAAAGAATGGATACCAGAAAGAGTTTATCCTGTTACATCTCCACCAGGCATTTATTGAGCACCTAGTGAATCCAGTGAAGGAGATGGAGGGGCAAGAACCAGTGAGAAAGCAGTCTGCTGCAGTGGGAAAATGCGAATTTGAATTTAGGCCAACTCCAGACTCTCAATGTGACACTGGTGGTGTTGACTGCATTCTCTCCTTCTTAAAGCCTTGGGAAGCTGATCTCTTCCTCCTAGGGTGAGGACTGGACAGGACAGTGCAGGCTGGGCATAAAGGAAAGCTCGTTCCTTCGCACCACTGACCACTAATTGTTCCTGCTCCCCTTCCCAGATTTTATCTGCTATGTGGTCTTCATAGGCCTCCTGTTCACAAGATTCTGGATGATCAGCATCCTATATGCAATCTAGTGGTACCTGGATCGAGACACACCACAGCAAGGGGGCAGGCAGAGTGCTTTCATAAAGCACTTGACCTTACGGAAGTACACGAAGGACTATTTCCCCATCTCGGTGAGTATGGGGCTGACTAGGGAGTGGTCAGTACCACAGTCTCCACGTGTCTTTGGGGAAGTGTGACACTGTGTGCAGTGAGCAGAATACTGGGCTGGGAGACAGGTGACAGGCTCTCACCACTATGTGGCTAGAGGAAGAGTCAGTTTCTGTCTGATTATGGTTCTCCAACTTCAGTGAGGTGAGGTCACTATGAGGACTGATGAATGTACAAGATTTGAGTAATGTTGTAAGCCATGTAGTGCAGCACACTTAAGTATCTTACAGGTGTAAAACCTTCAGTAGTCCAAGTTTGGAGTGAAGGAATCTGTAGTAAACATAAATTTTAAGACAGTATCTAGACCACACTTTATAAGATGATGAGTCTGACATCCAGTGAAGGAGGAAGGTGTGAGCAAGGATACAGAGCAGGTTCTTTTACTGCTTTTAAGGTTTGTGTATTAGCTTTGAGAATAGAAGCAGAACAGAGAGGCCTCAGGATATATCCTGCCCCAACTCTAATATGCTGTGTTTCCTTGGACAGAGCTTTGCCCATTCTGAATCTCAGTTTCCCCATGGATCCACAAAACAGTCTGATTACTCCTCTTCTGCCTATTTCTTAATCTCTGGTCTCTGACTCTGGGTACCTCATGTCCATTTTTGATACTTACTCTGGCCCCAAGTATCAGTCCTTAGTGATACAGCCCCTGAATTTGAGTGAACAGATCTTTGGCTCCTTTCCTAAATCTCAGACAGACTAAACCCTTGGATGTAAGCAGCTGTGATGATTAATTGTCCAGTGGGGACAAGAAGGGGAGTGCATTTGGGACACAGAGAAGTGCCAGGCAGGGACAAGTGGCTTTCCTTAGGACACAGGAGAGAAGAATATATAGTCTTCTGTGTATCTGATGTCTGAAGACACATATTCGATGTCTGAAGGTGGACAACAAACGTTCTAACACAGGGTCTGCAACATGCCAGCTGTATGACTTTGAGTGAGTTATACATGCTCCTCAAGCTTCAATTTTTTCCTGTGTAAAGTGGAAATGCTGCCACATACATCATTGGGTTTTGTGGATTCCATAAGACATTAGGTGATCCTGGGGCTTCTAAGGATAGCATCTGGTACTCTTTTCACACCTGGAGATGCTCTCTGGCTCTATTTCACACCTGGAGCTGCTGTCAACTGCATCTCTGGCAGAAAAATTGTGTGGGATGGCTCTGTGTCTGTGTCATCTATATCTCTTCTGTCCCTCCTCTAGCTAGGTATCTCCCCTGGAGGTTTTGTCAGTTGGGCACTATTGAAATTTTGGGGAAATGAACCTGATTTGCAATAATTCCACCTGCACAGAGTTTGGGATTGCTGCCCAGTGCAGGCCTTTGTCATCAGCACCTGCAGAAGGCAGAGAAGATGGAGGGAGAGATGACATGTACTTTGATGCCTCTGTCCTGGACTGAGGTCTGCAGGTGGCACTGTGACTGGCAAACCCTGTATGCGAGACAGCAAAAGAGACACAGATGTATAGAACAGTCTTTTGGACTCTGTGGGAGAGGGTGAGGGTGGGATGATATGGGAGAATGGCATTGAAACATGTAAATTATCATATGTGAAATGAATCGCCAGTCTAGGTTTGATGCATGATACAGGGTGCTTGGGGCTGGTGCACTGGGATGACCCAGAAGGATGGGAAGAGGAGGGAGGTGGGAGAGGGGTTCAGGATGGGGACACATGTACACCCATGGCAGATTCATGTCAATGTATGGCAAAACCAATACAATATTGTAAAGTAAAATAAATAAATAAAACTGAAGAAAAGAAAAAAGAACTCCCAAGTCATCAACACACTTGAGAAGCAAGCCTTGCAGAGATCTTAAGGCAGCAGGAGATAGGGGGCCAGGGAGTCTCTGCTGTCTCCTGAAAAGATACACACAACCTAAAAGTTATGAGGGGCTTTGTTCTGAGCCCTTACGAAGGACAGTAGTCAGGAGATAGCCTCTCAGTAATCTCTGAGGAGCTGTTCCAAAAGGTAAGGGAGAAGTCAGGATTTATGGGGTTTTGCTGAGAAAAAAAAAAGTATGTAGTTAAACATCAGAAGATTAATGCCCAGCAGAGAGCAAACTCAAATGTTATTAATGGTTTTCTACATATGGAGAGATGAAAATCTGGGCTCACTGCAATTATTCCTTTGATGTGCATCCTCACCAGTATCTTATTTTTCTCCATCCCGATTTCCTTTCAAGGCCCATTGTCAGTGGCAGCTACAGTGGCTGCTGGCTTGAAGGCAAGCAAGGAACATTCCTTGTCCTAACAACTCTGCTGGAGCTACTCCACATCACAAACCTTTGCACTCTATGACTCTTACTCTAGAGCTGCCTCCTAATAGTAGTTTCTAGTGAAATTAGGAGACTATGTCTGAGCATTGAAACTTGCTAGACACAACCTATGGGCTTCCTGAGCAGCTAGTGGTGGAGAAGCAGATAGTGTTTTCCCCAGGACAAGCTGCTTCCACCTCATGCTGAAGTTCAGTCCAGGAGCTGGGTTTCTATGGGAAGATTTCATATCCCAGAGCAGCAGTATCTACACAGACCAAGGCCTGAGCAGGGATGTAGTGCTGTGGGCAGGCTGTGACCAGGTGTTAAGAAGTGCTGCAGACTTGGCAGGATACCTCCCTGAGCCCTCCCCTCCCATCACTAGGGACTTGTGCCCCTCTTCGCCACCCCCACTTCCCAGCACATTGGGATCTCTTACACTGAGTCACAGGGATTCAGGGGTCAGCCCTCCACCCAGGACTGAACTCCAGCTGCCACAGTTCTCGGAGAGATGCTCACCCCTTCCTGCAATGGTTCCTTCATTCTGTGCAGGTTCTGCCTGGGACAAGGTCTCCCTTCACGTAGGACAGGGGTTTGTGTCCCTGTCACCCTCCCAGGAGTCTTGCCTCTGCCTTGTGCAGGGGGGCTTCCTTCCCTGGTGGGCTGTATTGGCTTCATCCATTCATGGGTCTGCTCTCTCCCTCCTCATTCCATGGTCTCCCAGAGCATCTCCTCTGCTCCAGGCCTGCACCAGGAACAAGGATGTTCAGACAGGCCGTCTCTAATCTCAGGACACTCACATGGGGATGAGAAAGCTCTTGGGCACAGGGGGCACATAAAAGAGGTCAGCACAGAAAGTCAGCAGGTGGACCAGCAATGGCACAAGATGAAGCTCTGATTCACCAGGTTTCTGTTCCTTCAGATGGTCAAGACCACAGAGCTGGACCCCTCCCGGAACTACCTTGCTGGCTTCCACCCTCATGGAAATGGGGTGATTGGAGCTTTTACCAACTTGTGCATGGAGAGCATGGGCTTCTCCTCAGTTTTCCCAGGCATCTGCTCAAATTTGATGATGCTGAACATGTGGTTCTGGTTCCCTTTCTTCAGGGATTATGCCATGTCAATGGGTGAGTCCTCCTACTCTAGGTATCCCAGGAATTGTGAGGGCTGAAGGCATGAGGAGGGATTTTAAGGAGGGCGGTCAAATATTCTGTACTTCTTCCAAGTGAATGTGTGGTAGACAAGGAGTTGAGACCCAAAGAAGCATTTCCCACAGCTCTGTGCTCAATGATGAATGTGGAGGGAGAGTTGGGAAAAGGGATAGTGCTCAGTGCCTGTCATCATGGAACTGCCAGCTGAGGTCTAAAGCAGAACCCAGGCCACATGCTCCTGAACCATCTTTTCCTCCTTTACACTATATGTGACTACCTTCCTCTCTCCCCAGGGCTGGTCTCATCAGACAAGGAGAGTGCTCTTCACATTCTGAGGAGGAAAGGAAGCAGCAACCTGCTGTCCATCATTGTTGGGGGCGTCAAGGAAGTACTGAATGCCAGGCCTGGAGACTACAAGCTGGTGCTGTGGAACCGCAAGGGCTTCATCAGGCTCACCCTGATACATGGATATCGGGAACAGGGTTCCGAGTTTAGCTGGATATTGGTAAGGATTGTATTTTGGAGGGAAGACTGCAGAGGCAAATGCAGATTCTATTTTGGCAAGGAGAATCTCAATCCACTGACAATGAAGAGTCTGTCTTGGTGATCAATGTACTGTTTCATGCCCAAATACCCAGAGATGATTCTAGAAGAAAGATTTTGTGACTAAAGGATTAAGTCTCATGGATTATATTGCTGAAAGCTTGTGTTACATTTGAGACCTAGGGAATTTGGGTGAATGGAGTTTGGGGCATAGCTTGGAGCTGTCTCTCATCTTAAAATATCTGTAAAGAAAAGAAACAAGCCAGAGCCAAAGAGATTTTTCCAGAAATTTTGCAGTTGTTTTATACCTGTGACATTTCTTGGCAGTATTCTGGTCTCCCTGTTTATGTAACTGGGAAGGGTTAATTTTGAATTTATGCTGGATCTACTTCTGTGCCTTAAACCCTCATCTTGCAGCTGTTGTTGGTGTTCAGTTGAGCTAAGTCACTCAGTTGTGTTCAACTCTTTGTGATCCTATGGACTGCAGCAAGCCAGGCTTCCAGAGCTTGCTCAAACTCATATCCATTGAGTCGGTATGCCATCCATCCTCTAGCTAGCATTACTTTGCTAGTGTGTGAGATGAGTGCAACTGTGTGATAGTTTTAACATTCCTTGGCATTGCCTTTCTTTGGGATTGGAATGAAAACTCCACTTTGTTAGTGTAGGCACACATAATGGCCTGCCTAAGGGAGATAACCTGAGCCACCCACCTGTGAAGGATTGCAAGGAAGTGAAACTAACACATTCCTCTACCTGAAATTTACCATTTTAAGGGATGTTTGCAAGGATCAAATAGTATTTTTACTTTGTCTCCTCACTTCCTCCCCATCTCTGATCCATTAAAGAACCTGGCAACCAGGCCCTGACAAGATGGTTATTTTGAGGTGCTAGCCTGACATTTTCTCAGTCAGCCATCTCCTGAAAAAGCCCCTTCCTCATCCCAACAGTACGTCTCAGATTTGTTGGCCTATCTTTCAGCAAGCAGAATGAGCTTGTACTTGGTAACAATCCCACTGCCAGTTGGTGGCCCTGAGAGGAGCCATGACCTGCCTGAAATCATAAAACTAGGCCATGGCAGACCTGGGAGACACCTGAGGCCTCCTACTTTTGGTCCAGGGCTCTGTCCTCTGCTTGAGTTCCTGTTCATAGGTCCCTGAGGGAAGTTGGGTGACAAGCTTGTGCCTTCTTGCCCCTCCACACGCCCTCTCTCCTGTCTCCTCTAGGGCATCTCTGGTGCCTATCTTCTCCTTTGGGGAGAATGACATATATGACCAGGTTGAGAACTCCCCTGGCTCCTGGCTGCACTGGTTCCAGGACCGACTTCTAAAGACCACAAGATTCTCCATCCCGCTCTTCTACGGCTGTGGAATTTTCCAGTACAGCTTTGGTCTTATGCCCTACCGCCAGCCCATCACCACCGTGGGTGAGCCTAGACCCAGGCTGGGAGGGGAAGGGCTACACAACAAGGGACTTGGGCTTGTGCTTCAAAGGGACATGTACAAAGGCCAGAAACATTCTTGACCTCATGGAACTCACGTTCTAGATTGAGAAACAGACACACAGGTCAATGTAAAGCAGTCTGGGGAGGGAACTCTAACTGAGGTAAACAGACCATTCGCCACTACTGATTTCTGAGCACCTACTGTGTAGCAGGCACTGCACTGGCTCCTTACATGCAACTGCTCAGTTTGTGCAACAACTTTGGAGGCAGGGACTATCATCCCCATTTTATCGATGGTGAATGTAGACTCAGAGAAAGTAAATCACTTCCAAAAGATCACCCTGCCCTTGAGTAAGGATGTTGAGATGTGAATCAGAATCTACTTGACTTTTATTATGCCAGAGAGGAGGGTTTGATTCTGACAGGAGAATCTCAAAAGGCTAATTGGAGCAGGTGAATACAAAGGAAGAGAATTCCAAATCTGTTAGTATTGTACATAAAATAGCAATCAGCAGGCTGGGAAGGAGAGCCTGGGGAATTTTCCTGTAAATAATGGGCATGGGCTTTAGTGCATGGACTTAGCAGGATCTCTTCAGCTATTCAGACATTTCATCTTGCTCTGGGCCATCACTCAGCTCTGCGTCTTGCAGGGGGGAAGCCCATCGAAGTGCAGAAGACACCACATCCCTCCCAGGAGGAGACGGACAGGCTGCACCAGTGCTACATCAGGGAGCTGAGCAACCTCTTCGAAGCCCACAAGCTCAAGTACAGCATCCCAAAAGACCAACACTTGAAGTTCTACTGAGTACCTCTCCAGAAGAGGGGCTGTCCCAAAGGGCAGGGTTGGCATTAGAGAGGATGAAGGGAGGTGCTGTGATCCCAGAAGGTTTCCTGGAGGTGTCTGTTGAACACATCTCCAGAGCCTTCACTGATTCCTGCATTTCCACTCCATGCCAGGCCCTGGGTCACAGCTAGCTCTGTGACAAAGGAGACCAGACTGTGGCATCAGTGATTTGCTCTCCTGCACTGACTCCTCTGCAGTGGGCCCTCTCCTTGGTTCTGCCCACTTGAGAAATGGGAGAGATGCTTGGAGAGAATGATGTCTATGTCTTTCCTTTGTGATCCTGTCATTCAATGAGCAGGATGAAGAGCAGCTCCAGTGAGCAGGTTTCTCTTCCTCTGCCTTGATTGACAGCACAGAAGCAGCCCCCAGGTGCAATTTTTTCTCAGAGAAACTCCTCCATCCTGCAACCTGCCTGTCCCAGCTCCTCCCTCCCTGAGATGAAGAGGAGGGTGAGGCACAACCCCATGACTTATCCTGGCACTTTTGAGTTTCTGAGTCCTCTGAGCCCCAGAGTAGCAGCCAGAGGAGCCGGGAAGTAGGGAAAGAGACTTGAGCTCTGTCACTGGATGAATGACCAGGGGCGGACCTCTTCACCCTCCGTCTGAGTCTCAGTCTCCCCAAGGGACTATGATGACCTCTCACCTCAGCTGTGATGTCACATGGACTGAAAGCTCCATGATGTGGCCACTACTCCTCATTTGTAACTTCAGCCTTGACCGTGACATAGAAGGGAGCTCCATAAATGTCAATTCATCAATGAAAAAATTGATTCAGTCTTCTTCTCTTTCTCCACCCTACTCCCCAACTGGGAACACTGGTCAAAGCCTCCCATTTAATCCCAGTCTGGCCCTGCAGCCCTACTGCCCTGTTTCCCCTTCCCAGATGTGGGATCCGAAGGGCCAGAGAATAGCATGTTACCTACTCCTCCCTGACCAGTCAGCTCCAACTTAGCACCTCTGCCCTGTTCTGTGGGAGACAAGGGGGAAGCTATGTACAGACACAGGGCAGACCAGCCAGAGAAGGAACATGAGGAATGAGTGTTCTGTGTCTGCAAGCAGGGCAGATGGGGACACGCCTCTGATGAGATGAATTTTGGGTCACTGGGTCTGCAACACACATCATGAGTGAGGGACATGATGGCAGGGTAGGGCCAGTACTGTGAACTCTCACATCTAGAGTAGGAAAGCAAGTTCTTTTCCTTCCAGAAGCTAATCACACCAATATGTACAAATGGAGGTGGGATTGTTTTGTGAATGTAAATTTGGGTCTAAGCCTGGCCCAGACCTTTTCAGTGACTTTGTAAGTCACATCCTTTTTAAAGCTCAGTTTTGTTTTCAGAGAAAAAAGCATCACAATTCATAGCTTGGGTTTATGAGTGGGAAAAATATTTTGAGATCATTGGTCATTCTCTGGCCTGTGAGGAGTAATGGGGAGTAGATGTAATTAGATTCTGGTTGTAAATGTGCCTAACATCTCATGATGACCTTTTCTGACCCTAAGAGGTGGGTGCTATAGCATCCCAAGAGAGGCGGAAATCAAGAGCAGTGTGGTTGAGAGGGGTAGTGATGGTTTCCACCAAGGAAGAGGGAGGAAGTGGCAGGTGGGCAGGACCATAAAGGATGGGCAAGATTTGCCAAGAGAGAAGTACCTACCCACTGCAGTTTTCTAGTACTGGGTATTGAACCAGTGCAGACATTAGTGGCTAAAGAGGGCAAGGATTTGTTATGTCAACATCTCTGTGGATGGCTGGATGTTTATTCTCAGAGTTCCTGCTCTCCCACCTGTAGTGTCCTGGGAACTGCTGATCTCTTTCCTTTGACTCCTTATCTCCTCAATTTGGTCAATCAAAGATCACCTCCTGGGACTTTTCTGGAGGTCCAGTGATTAAGACTTCATGTTTCTAATGCAGGGAAGCAGGGAACTGGGATTATATCCTTGGCCAGGGATCTAAGAGCCTTCCCAGGTAGTACTAGTGGTAGAGAACCCACCTGCCAATGTAGGAGAAGCAAGAGACATGGGTTCAATCTCTGTGTCAGAAAGATCCGCTGGTGGAGGGCATGTAACCCACTCCAGTATTCTTACCTGGAGAACTCCATGGACAGAGGAGCCTGGCAGGCTACAACCCACAGCGTCATAAAGAGTCAAACTTGACTGAAGTGACTTGGTACACTGTTGGGAGCCTCCGGGATGCACCCAGTCCATGACAAGGTCATGGGACAAGAAAGGAACCTGCAAGGCAGCTCTTCCCCTCGAGGTTGTCCCAGGGGCCTGGAATGTCCCTTTCTTCCTTCTGTCTTACTGTTGTTGGGCTTTCTATTAATTTTTGGAAATGATAATATATAGTAATAAGGCCTTGCTGGAAAAGTCCAAGCCTTTTTGGAAATGCTTAAGATTGCTCTGGCTCAGGACATGACCATAAATAAAAAGTCATAAAAGAAAAAGCCACAGGTATAGTTTGGCTGCTTGCTTAAAAGATTATAATGTTCTAGAATAGAAAAGAGTAGAGGTATTTAGATTTAGAAATAGATATACTGCTTTAGTTTACTTGCTCCTTGGTTGAAAGGGTTTTCACTATTGCTATTTCCTTGCTGCTACTTGTTCATTGTTCCCCTTTCTTTAAACAACATGGGATATTATGGGTATTTTTATAAAAGTAGAAAATGGGGTATATAGGATTTTAATAGAAGATTTATATTAACCAGCTTTACTGCCATTATCCTATTATTAATAGAGGTGTTTTGCTGCTTTAAAGGTGTTTTTGCTGTTTAATAGTTAATCGTTGTAAATTGAGATTTTGTGGTTTTAGGTAAAGAAAAATATCAGGTTTTTTTCATGGTACTATTTTCAGAAATGTCAAATATGTTACTGTAACCCTTCCCATGTATTGTTTTATTGTCCAAAGAATTTACACTATACCTGAGATTTGTGAAACATTGTTTTTGTTAGAGTGAGAATGTTAGGCCATTGAGGCAAGAAGATTATGTATGGGACATTTAAGTATAAACCCTGTAATCGGAAACGTTCTAGATGAATGCTTAGGGGAAAAACATGGGGAAAAAATATTGACGGAAGCACAAACCAATATCTGATGTAATATGTGGTGACTTAAGGGGGAGGTAACATTCATTCTATAAAAACTGAGCTATCCTAAAAATAAAAAAAAAGCTACCTCTTCTACGCAACGTCTGTGTGTGTGTGTCTGTCTGTCTTCTTCCTCGCTGACGCCACTCATCCCTTGGGTATTCCTGGTCCTGCCAGGGCTGGACCTCAGCAGTACACATGCATGCAGAGAAATAAAATCCCATATACTGCATGGCATGGCCAAAATAAATAACTGAAGTCAACTTCTTGTCAGATGTCAGCGCACATCCCCTAACCTGAAAACCTGCTCTCCCAACCCAGTGTCCTATATCACAGTTCAATTCATTTTAGTCTCTCTGTCGGGTTTGCAACCCCATGGACTGCAGCACACCAGGCTTCCCTGTCCATCATCAACTCCCAGAGCTTACTCAAACTCATGCCCATTGAGTCTGTGATGCCATGCTACCAGTTAGTTACTCATATTGTAGGCTAGCTTGGAGTGAAGAAGCCATGACAATAAGTAGGTGAGTGGTCAACTAGGTCCCCAGGGAACTGGAAGCACCTGAAGGTTCCAATTCAGTTCAGGAGGAGGCTGTCAACCTGCTCCAGAAGGGGACAGTTACAGAGCTTAGAGTGGGGCTGGAGGATCTACTCCCAAGCTCTTCCATGCAGTTGCTGGCAGGCTTCAGAGCCCTGTATGTGGGCCTCTCCATCACGCTGCCAATTGCTACTCACCAGGATTCTCCAGAGTAAGGCAGTCACAAAGTAGATAGAGCAAGAGTTCTAGGAGACTGACACACACACGCGTGCACGCGCGCACACACACACACACACACACACACACACACACAGAAACTACATACCTTCTACAACCTAGTCTCTGAGTCATTCACCATGGATTCTGCCTTACTTTATCAGTTCCATGCAAGGCCCTAAGTCCAACTCACACTCCATAGGAGGGTGTGACTCCTGGAGTGAAGTAACTGAGGGTGTATTGCAGGCATTACCACAGCAGCCCACAAGCCCTCAGAGATTGGACTAGGCAACCCCAGTGCTGTGGGTGTTGCAGGAGGCTGTCTGCCTGGAGGACACAGGTTGAAATGCCCACACAGCAAGGCCCTAGGTGGGTCAAAGGTGTGAGCACAGGTCAGAGGTGGAAATCATGGCTGTGACCACAGGCCTGGATGGGATGTAGTACAAGGTGACCACCTTGGGCCTAGGGCACCTGCATGGGGGATGGGGACAGACTGGCTGGGCCAGAGAGAAGGGGATTGCCCCTTGTTCACAGTAACCTTGGAGGCCTCTACCAGCCAAACAAGGTAAGAGCGAAGAGACTGATCTCAGAAGAGGGTTATCTAGAGAGATACCTGAATAGAAATATCCCCACTGGACTTTTTGTGAACAGAAGTGTCCTTTTATGTGTTATGCACTGACACTAGGCTGTTTGTTAAGCAGTCAGCCTCCCCATGGATACAGAGAGCCAGGAGCTGCACAGCAAGGGTCCAATTCTACACAGCACCTGCTCCCTGACACACCCTGCTTGTCCCCAGCCTGCCTGAAGGGACTTGACCTTGTGAGAAGACTTCCCGCCAACACACAGGCTAACTCAGACAGCCCAAGGAGCATAGGAGGTGTCAGGTGTGGTAGAAAGGCTCAGAGGCCAACAGATTGGGCAGAGCTGGAGTCAGCTCCTGAAATCACACTGCCCTTTGACCTGGAAGAAGTTCTCAGACTTTATTGTCCACAGGAGACAAAGGACGTGCTGGGGCCCAACCTGTTGACACTGCTGGATGGTAATGGTGGGACAGCGGTCAGCCAGCACAGTTCTGCCACATGCCCTGGCCCAACCTTACCCTCTCAGGGAGACTGGGCTATGCTATGGATCAGGGGGAACAGAGAAATTAAGTATTTCCTGCCATATCAGTAAACAAGGATGTCAATCTTCAGCAATTGCAGATTTCCAATGTGAGCTGGTGAACCCTAAGGAAACTCAGGAAGAAGAGGAATACCTGCCACCTAGCAACCATCAGACTATAGGCATTCCCTATAGTGAGCCCCAAGGAAGCTCAGGATGTGAAAAATACAGGACGTGCCAAGTCACTTCAGTTGTGTCTGACTCTTTGCAACTCTATGGAGTATAGCCCACCAGGCTCCTCTATCCACGGGATTCTCTAGGCAAGAATACTTGAGTGGGTTGCCATGCCCTCCTCCAGGTCATCTTCCCAACCCAGGGATCGAACCTGCATCTCTTGCTTCTCCTACATAGGTAGGTGGGTTCTTTACACCAGCACCATCTGGGAAACTCTACTGGGCCAGAAAGCTGAGATGCATAACAAAAGGATGATTTCAGTGAACCTAGACTCTTACATCTTCCCATATATAGAAAAGTGCTAAATTCCTTAATTTGGGCTATCTGGTTTTCTTTAATTAACAATAATATTTTGATGTTCAGACTAGCTGCCCTTTGCTGCAAAACTTACATAACCTGGCTTCTTACCTCACCTCCTCTGAGCAGTTCTCTCAGGGTTACTTCAGATGCTGTCTCCTAGGCTTGAAGTTCTAAAAATTCCCACCAAATAGAACATAACCATTAACTTTTAGGTAGTGAGTGTTTTTTAAGTTGGAAAGGCAGAGTGGGAGCATGGGAACTGCTGAGGGAGCCAAGGCAGAGAGGAGGGAGTGGGCAGAGCACACATGGGTAAGACTTCCTGGTGAGGGCCAGGGTCAAGGTGAGGTTTAGGGAATAGGAGGCTGAGATTTAGGACTTTGTGCAGCAAACATCTATTGAGATGGGAGTGGGCAGGGCAGACAGGGTCCCTGAGGATGTCTGGCCTGCTGTCTGGGGGACTACTGTCCAGTCCAGGGGTCAGGAATTCATCCCCCAGGTAGGGAGGAGTCCTGGGAGGTGCTTTAGCTGGAGTGGGTCATGGACCTGATAGAGGGGCAGTGGATGCCTCAGGCTGGACTGAGTATCTGCCTTAGTGACCCCACAGCAGGGCAGGATCAGCTGTGTGAGCAACTTGCTAGTGAGAACCTACTACCTGCTGGACTCTGGGTGGATGCTACACACACAGTATCTCAGTGTAACTAAGAGTGACCTCCTCATACAGATTCATATCAAAGAGGTTAATGGCCTTTCTAGAATCCTGGGACCAATATGAAAGCTGCCTGCCCAGGCGTTCTGCTCTCATCTTGCCTACTGTGGTCTCAAATTCAGGAGAACTGTACATTGAAAACACTAAAGATATCAGCTGCACCCATGGACTCCCAACACCACCTGCACTGTGTGGCCATATAACTCACATTCCCTCCCATCTTCACCTGTAAATGGTTCAGCCATAAATGAGGATCCAATCAATGCCAGCTCTTCTTCACTGCTTCTGTTTATAAATGCCTGGAAGTGGTTTTAAAGACCTATCTATCATGAACGTGGTTTGGGCTTTTATTAGATTCTATTGAACAGGCTCCTTCTTGGGCCAGACTGTGGACTTTGATATATACCCTGTATCTATGGAAATGACATACCAACTGGAAAACCAGGTCCCTGGAAGGAAGAGCCCCAGGGCTCATACCTAGACTCTCTGTAGCTCTCCGTAACCTAAAAGAATGCCCTAATTATCTGTGTAACCAAATAGAATCACACATTCTATTATGCTTATTGGGGTATGACCACAGGCCTATTAATAATTGTCCACTGTTAACTACCTAGGCTTAAGGCATTTGAATCCAGGGTTAACTTTGATTGTATCTTTCTTTTCCTTTGTTCAGACTAGTTTCAGGGAATTTGGGGAGGTGGATTTGGGCATGTACACTAAGGGTATATAATGTTTTCACAAAAACTGGTCAGGGTCCTTGGCTAAAAGGAGACTGCGTTGGGCCCGCCAGTGTAATAAACTGCACTCCACTATCTGCATTGTCCTTCTGAGTGAGTTTGTTTCCCAGAACACGTGGTTACAACACTACTTCCTCCCACTCCGTGCCAGAAAGCTGACCTGGGTGTTTCCTTCTTTAACAAGATGAACTGGTGCCATGTCTGTCAAGTTATATCCTTAGTGGGAGAATGTATAGAAATAGATGGGCTGGAAGATTCCTTCTCTCAGTTGCTTTAAAAAGGCCCTGAGTAGAACGGAAACAATATCAAACCCTGGTCTTATCTGTAAATATCAATGATGAAGGATCAAAAGAATCTTCCTGCCTCAAAAAATGTTAAAAATATCAGATGTTGTTGTTGGAGTAGCCCGAGATTAGTTAACCTAGGTTAATTAATTAAGCCCTAGATTCTTAACCTGGTTAAGAATCAGATTTTTGTATTTTTCCTTTTTTATAAGCTGCTATAGACTTATCTATTTGTAAAATACAATATAAATTACCCAAGAAAGAAGAAGAAAACAAACAGTTCAAATCCAGTTTTTAATTATTAGTTTCATACACATAGAACTACTCTGCCATGTTGCTCTAAGGTTTCTGAGCAGTTACTCTGCACCTCTGTACTTACCTTATCAAGAACCAGTAACAGGCAGCTCATGGACAAGCCAGGTCCTCAGATCTCAGAGGAGCAGCACTGCCCCAGGAAGTATGGTGCTGCCTGGTTTTTGGCCTGCAAGGGGATTGTGAGGCGAGGGACACAGAACCCCTGGTGAACTACTGAGCGCTGTGCATGGGTCACTAGGGGCTGTCGTCTCAGCCCCTGATACCCAGTAGGATGAGGGGCTCTGGGAAGGGTCTGAAGTCATACGGCTGGAAAGTGGCCAATGCAGGACTGGTCTCAGCTCTCATCAGGGCTCTTCCAATCTGCCTTGAGGAAGGACCCTGGAAAATGCCTCTCAGATGCACCTTTAAGGAAGGAGGGGTGGTCCCAGCTGCAGAACTGTCTGCACAGGGGCAACTGATCCTAAGACAGATCCAGGCTAAAGTGGATTGGCCACTTTAGCCCAATTCAGGACCACTCTGATAGACTATTTTGGTTCAACTTCTTTCTCTGCCCAATTCCACTCTTTTCCCTCCTCTTAAAGCTTTTCACAGAGAAGAAATGCCTATGAATAAAGCCGTGTTCACCATTCATGATGAAGAAATGGAAATTAAGATCCTCAACCTGATATGACCATACACATTAGCAAACAATAAGCCTGTCCACAGCAATGGCCAGAGAGGACATGCATCCAAGGGATCTCACATACATTACTGGTGAGGGTATAAACTGGTGCTGCTGTTTATGGAAAACCCTCGCACTATTCCTCCCCAGCTCATGCAGTCACATACCCTTTGACCCAGCAGTCCCTCTGGCCATTGAAACTGTGGGACGGAGAAAGGGCACAGAGACAGAGACCAGTGAGAATGCTGGTGTCAGAGTGGATCAAAGAGGCTGGCTGTGGGGGTAGAAAGCAGCTTTCCAATGTAAGAGATACCTAAATCAACAAAAGACTAGAGCATGAACTTGTCAAAAAATGATATTCAAATAGTGTATAAACATATTAAAATGTATTCAACCACATTAGGCATTAGGAAACCACTGTGAGCACAATGAAGTGTTCCCATATGCTCACTACAATGAATTAAATGTTGAGGAGGATGTGGAGCAACTGGAATTTTCATCAGGGGCTTGTGGGTATAAATACATGTGGCCACTTTTGGAAAGCTCTGTGGCTATGTGGAGACTGTAGCATGGGCAGATGAGGAGAAGTCAAGTTCAGTTTTAGACAGGATGTGATGGAGATGTCAAGCAGGCTGTGAGGGAGGTTGTCAAGTACCCACCTACATAGTCAAATCTGGAGCATAAGGGGACGTAAGGCTAGAGATGCAGTTTGGAAGTGCTCGTCCTGTAGACACACTCCAAGGCCATGAGCCTGGATGAGGTCTCCGTTGGAGAGAGGGTGGAGAGGAGAGGGAGGGTCCAGGAGCTGAGGAGACAGGAAGGCCCCCAACACTTAGCCTGGTGAAAGATAAGAGCCACCGTGGAGAACCAGGGGCAGCCAGAGGGGCAGCAGGGAAACCAGACTAGTGTAGTCACAGACCAAGTGATTTCAAGGAGGGAGGGAACAGCTGTGTCTGAGGCTGCTGAGAGGTCAAGATGAGAGCTGAGAATCGATCACTGAATTCAGCAGTGTGGAGACCACAAGTGAACTTGTCAAGGGCAGTTCCGTGGAACAGTGATGTCTGAAGTCTGCAGGAGGGAGAACAGAATGGGAGGGGAGGGTATGGAATCCAGACAGTTATTCCATGAGTTGTGCTGTGCAAGGAATAGCTGAGGAATAGGGCAGGCGGTGGAGGAGATGGTGGGGCTGAGACAATTTTAGGCTGGAGCTGTAAATACTTATTTGTGGAGTGGAACAGTGGACAGTGGAGGATGAATGGAGACAGTTACTACAGCCAGGTAATTGGAAATGTGGGACAATGATAGAATTGCTCTATATTTGTTTCTTCACTTGAGAAGTGACTGCAAGATTCAAGCAAATAGAGGAAGATGATCTGGCAGCTAAGGTGTTTCCTGAGGAGGCAAATGTCCTGCCTTGTTACCTGTGTCCAGGTCATTTCAGTTCAAAAATTTCTCCTAGGGAAGAGGCCCCATTCCTGCTGGGTCAGAGGGCCACTGGAGCTAGGTTGGGCTGAGCACACACATGCTTAGGCAAATGTTTAGGCAACCTCTGGCAGCGTCAAAAACAAGCAAGTTTCTCCAACCACAGCAGAGCTCAGAGGAGGTTCCAGAGCTAGCAGAGGAGCCAGCATGATGTTGTTCACACCATGGTTGGTGCCATGGGAGTACAAACTGCAGACCTTTGCAGTCTTGCATTGGATCTTCTCCTTCATGGCCCTGGGTAAGGAGTGCTGGGTGAGGAAAGGGAGACCATGGGCACCTGTCATTCCAGATGCACATGGGACATTGATGGGGGAAAGACACAGGACTTAAAGGGGTTGCTGAGCTCAGCGCCTGGAGATTGCCTGGGATGAGTGACATCTTGCTCAGCTGGCCTTGGGGGAGCTTTGCCAGCAGGAGTGTGTCTGACTGGCTGCACCCACCCCCAGCCTAGCCCAGAATCTTGGAATATCAGATCAAATAGCCCTTGGCCTGGAGTTAGAGGGAGGGCAGCTGAGAAAAGAGATATGGGCCCAATGGTGCCAGGAGCAGGAATTTGTCCCTTGTCCCTTCTGCTGAGGTCAAAATGGAGCTCAGGAGAGCTGTAGGTATGGGAGGGACAAGGTCCAGTCTGGCACAGTTCCTGTGGCTGCAATCAGGGTATCTACTGTGTTTGTGGTGTGGAGGGTTAGCTGACACAGGATGTAGCTATGTTCTCCATCAGAGTTCACCAGATTAAGCAACAAATCCAGGCCACCGGTTGTTTTTATACACTATAGCCCTTGAGCCGAGAATGGCTTTTATACTTTTAAATAGTCATGTGTTTATGTGATCTCCAAGTTGCCTCTTGATTCTCATAGTATAAATATCTTTAAGCAGGGTCTCTTTTTTTTTTCATTTATTTTTATTAGTTGGAGGCTGATCACTTTACAATATTGTAGTGGTTTTTGTCATACATTGGCATGAATCAGCCATAGATTTACATGTGTTCCCCATTCCGATCCCCCCTCCCACCTCCCTCTCTACCCGATCCCTCTGGGTCTTCCCAGTGCACCAGGCCCGAGCACTTGTCTCATGCATCCAACCTGGGCTGGTGATCTGTTTCACCCTTGATAATATACATGTTTCGATGCTGTTCTCTCAGATCATCCCACTCTCGCCTTCTCCCACAGAGTCCAAAAGTCTGTTCTGTACATCTGTGTCTCTTTTTCTGTTTTGCATATAGGGTTATCATTACCATCTTTCTAAATTCCATATATATGTGTTAGTATGCTGTAATGTTTTTTATCTTTCTGGCTTACTTCACTCTGTTTAATGGGCTCCAGTTTCATCCATCTCATTAGAACTGATTCAAATGAATTCTTTTTAATGGCTGAGTAATATTCCATGGTGTATATGTACCTCAGCTTCCTTATCCATTCATCTGCTGATGGGCATCTAGGTTGCTTCCATGTCCTGGCTATTATAAACAGTGCTGTGATGAACATCGGGGTGCACGTGTCTCTTTCAGATCTGGTTTCCTCAGTGTGTATGCCCAGGAGTGGGATTGCTGGGTCATATGGCAGTTCTAGTTCCAGCTTTTTAAGAAATCTCCACACTGTTCTCCATAGTGGTTCTACTAGTTTGCATTCCCACCAACAGTGTAAGAGGGTTCCCTTCTCTCCACACCCTCTCCAGCATTTATTGCTTGTAGACTTTTGGATAGCAGTCATCCTGACTGGCGTGTAATGGTACCTCATTGTGGTTTTGATTTGCATTTCTCTGATGATGAGTGATGTTGAACGTCTTTTCATGTGTTTGTTAGCCATCTATATGTCTTCTTTGGAGAAATATCTGTTTAGATCTTTGGCCCATTTTTTGATTGGGTCATTCATTTTTCTGGAATTGAGCTGCAGGAGTTGCTTGTATATTTTTGAGATTAATCCTTTGTCTGTTGCTTCGTTTGCTATTATTTTCTCCCAATCTGAGGGCTGTCTTTTCACCAAGCTTATAGTTTCCTTTGTTGTGCAAAAGCTTTTAAGTTTCATTAGGTCCCATTTGTTTATTTTTGCTTTTATTTCCAATATTCTGGGAGGTGGGTCATAGAGAATCCTGCTGTGATTTATGTCAGAGAGTGTTTTGCTTATGTTCTCCTCTAGGAGTTTTATAGTTTCTGGTCTTACATTTAGATCTTTAATCCATTTTGAGTTTATTTTTGTGTATGGTGTTAGAAAGTGTTCTAGCTTCATTCTTTTACAAGTGGTTGACCAGTTTTCCCAGCACCACTTGTTAAAGAGGTTGTCTTTTTTCCATTGTATATCCTTGCCTCCTTTGTCAAAGATAAGCTGTCCATAGGTACATGGATTTATCTCTGGGCTTTCTATTCTGTTCCATTGATCTATATTTCTGTCTTTGTGCCAGTACCACACTGTCTTGATGACTGTGGCTTTGTAGTAGAGCCTGAAGTCAGGCAGGTTGATTCCTCCAGTTCCATTCTTCTTTCTCAAGATTACTTTAGCTATTCGAGGTTTTTTGTATTTCCATACAAATTGTGAAATTATTTGTTCTAGTCGAAACGGTATTGAAAAATACCATTGGTAGCTTAATAGGGATTGCATTGAATCTATAGATTGCTTTGGGTAGTATAGCCATTTTGACAATATTAATTCTTCCAATCCATGAACACGGTATGTTTCTCCATCTGTTTGTGTCCTCTTTGATTTCTTTCATCAGTGTTTTATAGTTTTCTATGTATAGGTCTTTTGTTTCTTTAGGTAGATATACTCCTAAGTATTTTATTCTTTTTGTTGCAATGGTGAATGGTATTGTTTCCTTAATTTCTCTTTTGGTTTTCTCATTCTTAGTGTATAGGAATGCAAGGGATTTCTGTGTGTTAATTTTATATCCTGCAACTTTACTATATTCATTGATTAGCTCTAGTAATTTTCTGGTGGAGTCTTTAGGGTTTTCTATGTAGAGGATCATGTCATCTGCAAACAGCGAGAGTTTCACTTCTTCTTTTCCTATCTGGATTCCTTTTACTTCTTTTTCTGCTCTGATTGCTGTGGCCAAAACTTCCAACACTATGTTGAATAGTAGTGGTGAGAGTGGGCACCCTTGTCTTGTTCCTGATTTTAGGGGAAATGCTTTCAATTTTTCACCATTGAGGGTAATGTTAAGCAGGGTCTTTAAGAAAAGATTACTTCCCCTGGTATAGGGAGACTGGCACTTTGGACAGAAGGTGTCCCTTTCCTGAGAAAGTTAGGAGATGGGTCCACAAGACAGGATTTTTAGGTTACAGGAGACTAAGGGCTTCCAGTGTAGGAGCTGACACCATACATATATTAAACAGCTGGTTGACACTGGACATAGAGCAGGCATTTAGGGGAGAGGGAAAGAAGTGGCTGGAAAAGTCAAATAAGACTGTCACAAAGTACTCAAGGCCCAGAAACAAACACTTTCCAGTGGGTTGTTTTTTGTTTACTGTTTCTTCTCCTATCCTCTATAATTCACACACTCACACAGGAAGGTAAGCTCCTTACAAACAGGTGGTCTTTTTCTCATCTGCATCTCCAGCTCCTTGAAGATTGGTGTTGATAAATGTTTATTGAAAGAATGAATGTTTAGTGCACAATGGAGCCAAATAGTAGAATTGAATGCCAGGTCCCATCCTACTAGCTTGCTGTGTGAACTTAGCCAACCTGCATACCCTCTCTAGGCCTCTGTAAGGGAAGGTTTTACATTTTTCCCCTTTGGTGTTATGAAATAAAAGAAGTGGGTCTCCCTTCCTCAGGACTGAAAGACTCCCAAGTTAGGATTTTGCCTGCTGACAGGAGTTAAAGAGTGAGCCCAGTGTGAGGGTGAGAGTGAGTCTGAGGGGGAGGGGGTGAAGGAGTCTTTTGGGCCTAGAAAATAAAACAACAGTCTCAAAGGCCCTTGCTGAATCTTCTAACTTCGGAGAAAACAAAACAGAACTTTAGTTATGCCCTGATGTTCCAGGCTGGTTGCATCTATCTGGGACTTATTACCCCCTGTCCAGAAACCTTCAACCCCCTACACCTGCCCAGAAGACTTATCACCCCCTGCCCAACTACAAATGTCATCTCAACTAAAGAATACTCAAAATATCCCACCTGATTAACGTTTCCCTTATTGCTTCCACAAAACTCCCTATAAATATGAAGCCTCCCTGATCCCTCTTGGTGCTCAGCCTGGTCGTTAGGCTGACTGTCACCCCTCCTTGCCTCAATAAAGGTAACCTACTTCTGTTGAGGTCGTCTTTCCTTTTCTGGGGCTTCCCTGGTGGCTCAGAGGTTAAAGTGTCAGACTGAAATGCAGGAGACCCTGGTTTGATCCCTGGGTCCTGAAGATCCCCTGGAGAAGGAAATGGCAACCCACTCCAGTATTCTTGCCTAGATAATCCCATGGACAGAGAAGCCTGGTAGGTTACAGTCCACGAGGTTACAAAGAGTCGGACACGACTGAGCAACTTCAAAAACAAAATTCCTTTTCTGCCTCAGCCAGAACTATACCTTACAGGTGGGCTGGGGGTTTCAGTGGTGCCAAGGTCTTTTGGTCAAGGGGGAATGCCCTGCATGTGGGTTTTTCCTAATATTTTTTTTTCTAAATAAAAAACTAACACATGCTCTTGTAACACATCTAAACAAAATGTTTGTCCTAAAACTGAAAGTTTTCCCCATTATTAACAACTTGGTTTTATTCTCTAGAGCTGGTTTTCTGAAAGTGGGAGTAGCCCACACAGACTTGATTTTGCCTAAGGGCAGAGACCTAGCAAGACTCTTTATCTTTTTCTCCACATTGGGCTTCCCTTGTGGCTCAGTTGGTAAAGAATCTGCCTGTGATGTGGGAGTCATGGCTTTGATCCCTGGGTTGGGAAGATCCCCTGGAGAAGGGAAAAGCTACCCTCTCCAGTATTCTGGCTTGGAGAATTCCATGGACTATACATGGATCACAAACAGTTGGACATGACTGAGCGACTTTTACTTTTCACACTGTAGTGACAAAATAAATAAATAAAATTCAAGTCAAAACCCTGTACATTTTGTCTCCAGTGATATTTTACCTCCTTCCTCCAGATTTGTGCGAGTCAGCTTGAGAAGGCCAGAAATTTCTGCCAGTTCATACTTGTACCACCAGCACCTGACACATCATAGGAGCTCTGTGTAAAGTGAGCATCTGTGAACATCAACCTACTTCATTTGGCTTATGAACTTTAACTACTATTCTGATTGAGGCAAAAGACCCCTCCTCCTAGAAGCCTTCCAGGAATAACAGCACAGTCTATTCTATTTTCAGATGGAGTAAAAGTGGAAACTGACCTTCTTTAAGAGTATGAGTGCATGATGTTGAGTGGAGCAGTGTTTAAGGGGGAGCAGTGTTCCCTGAGAATGAGGTTCTACCAGCATCAAATTAGTTGCAGCCCCACAGATCCCCCACCTGTGAGAGGAAGCTGGGATTAGCCTGTGGTAGGGACCCAGAGTCAAAGGTCAAAGGAAATTCCTCACTGGGCCCGATTCTAGCCCTGCTTCAGTCCTGGCCTACAGGCCAGCGACAAGTTGGTTTCTTTCTCTCTCCCTCATTCAACAAGAAAGGGCAGGGCAGGCAGAGGAAAGTGCAGAAGCAAAAGCTAAGAGATTGAAGGAGCTCAGGGAGTTGTAGGAACACTGAGTAGCTTAGTGTGGCAGGAGCCCAGGGTGCATGTGGGTGAGTAAGGCTAGAATAAGAGGTATTCAGGCCAGCTGTGAGGAGCCTGAATGCCAGGCTAAGCTGCTTGGGCTGTGCTTCAAAGTTATGAGAAGTTGAATTAGAGGGAAGTTCTGATGGGATTTATCTATGGAAAGATGGGCTGAGAGTAGCTAGAAAGGGGCTGAGCAGAAAGAATGTCTCCTATTCTATGAGGTCCCAACAGTGTTGAAACTAGAAATAATTAATCCAGTCACAACTCCCCCAGTCATTTATTAAGCACCTGGTGAATACAGATTACTTAAATAGACAGAGAGTGAGATGGAAGGGAAGACTGGAGTGAATAAGCAGCCTTGTACAGTGGAAACAAGTGAGTTTGAAATTAGATCTGTGTGGCTTCAAATCCAGGTTCTCAATGTGACACTGCCCAGGCTGTGTTCCCTCTTCCTTGAAGTCAAAAGAGTCTGACTCCTTCCTCCTGGGGTGAGGGCTGGACAGGACAGTGCTGTTGGTGCCGGGCATATGGGGAGAGCTCGTTCCTTCACACTGCTGACCACTAATGCTCCTGCTTCCCTTCCCGTCATTCTCTACAGTGTGGTCTTCATAGCCCTTCTGTTCATAAGATTCTGGATATCAGTATCCTGTATGCCATCTGGTGGTATCTGGATCAAGCCAAGCTGTGACGGGGGGGCAGGTACATCAAAAGCATAAGGCGCTAAGTCATATGGAAGTACATGAAGGACTATTTCCCCATCTCGGTGAGTATGGGGCTGGCTAGCGAGTGGTCAGGACCATAGTCCCCATGAGTTCAAGGGGATGTTTGACCCCATGAGCAGTGAGCAGAATACTGGGCCTGGAGCAGGAGACAGGCTTCTACCACTATGTGGCTAGGGGATGAGTCAGCTTCTGTCTGGCTGTGGTTCTCCAACTTCAGGGAGGTGAAGCCACTATGAGGACTGATGAATGAACAGGATTTGAGGAACTGTGTAGGCCATGTAGTGCAGCACACTTAGGTATCTTATAGATGTAAAGCCTTCAGCAGCCATGCTTGGAGGTGCAGGTATCAAGTCTTGTCCTTAGAGAACATCTAGTCCAACACTTCTTCAGTAAGAAGACTGGCACCAGGAAAGGGACAAAGGTGTGACCAAAGACACACAGCAAGTTCTTTTAGTGGTTTTAAAGTTTGTACATTAGCTTTGTATAAGGCAGTAAGGCAGAAAGCCCTGAACTGGTTCTCAGGATGTATCCTGCTCCAAATTCCAGGATGCTATGTGTCCTTGTACAGAGTCTTTCCCCATTCGGAATCTCAATTACCCCATGTATCCAGTAAGCATACTGCTCCCTCCTACTCTGAGTATCTGTTAACCTCTGACTCTCTGATTAAGGGAACTTCATGGCCATTGTGGAAAACTGACCATAGACTCAAAGGTCAGTCCTAATTGAAGAAGACAATAATTTTAGTGAATTTAACTCCTTTCCAGTAGTATAAAAAGTCTAAATCTTTGAATGTAAGCCCCTCGGCAAGAATGGTTTATTGTCAAAAGATGATAGAAAGGCAGTAAGGACACAGAAGTATGCCAGACAGGGGCCTGGTAAAGGACAAGAGTGACTGTGGAGACCCAGGACAGCCAGAGGGGTGGGAGGGAAACCAGGAGAGTGTGGTGTTCAGAGACCAAGTGATTTCAAGAATAAAAAAGAAACCAACTGTGTCTGAGGCTGCTGAGAAGTCAAAACAAGAGCTGAGAATTGACCACTGGATTCAGCAGCGTGGAGGCCACTGTTGAACTTGTTAAGGTTGGTTCCATGGAACAGTGGTGCCTAAAGTCTGGAGGAGGGAGGACAGAATGGGAGTGAAGGATGTAGAATGCAGATGACTTATTCATGAGGCATAGGAGAGGAGATGGAGGAGATAGTGGGGACAAGGGATTTTTAGACGGAGGTTGTTACTGCATATTTATGGAGGAGAACATTGGACACGGATGGTGTTGGAGACAATTATTACAGCCAAGAATTAATAGCTGGGAATGTGTGAAGAAGAGAGGGTTGCTCTATACTTGGTGCTTCACTTGCCAAGTGATGGTTAGATTCAAGCAGATAAAGAAAGACGTTCTGGCTAATAAAGCATTACCTGAGGAGACAAATGTCCTTCTCTTCCTCCATCTTTACCTGGGTCCAAAAATTTGGACTCAGGTCAGTTCAAAAATGTCTCCTAGGAAAGAGGTCCCTATCCTAAGGGCAGGGCACACTGGGACTGGATTGAGCTGGACACCCATTCATCAGCCCGCACAAATGCTTAGACAACTTCTAGAGCAATGAAATCCACCAGGTGTTTCCGATCACAACAGAGCTCAGAGAATCCTTTGGAGTTGGGAGCTTGTACATTGTCCCTTATCTTGGGGACAATGAGGAGCCCCAGGAGGGCTTTAAGTACTGGAGGAACATGGTCCAATCTGTGTGGTACATGTCCTACGGCTGAAGCCAAGAAATTCATTGTGTTTGGGGTGTGGGAGGTAGACAGATGACAGGGAACTGTAACAGTCTATATCAAGGGTCCTTAAGAACTGTTTCATGGTCAAAATCAGATGACAGGGAGCTGTAACAGTCTATATCAAGGGTCCTTAAGAACTGTTTCATGAGCATTTCCCCTGAAATCAGGAACAAGACAAGGGTGCCCACTCTCACCACTACTATTCAACATAGTTTTGGAAGTGTTGGCCACAGCATCAGAGCAGAAAAAGAAGTAAAATGAATCCAGATAGGAAAAGAAGAAGTGAAACTCTCGCTGTTTGCAGATGACATGATCCTCTACATAGAAAACCCTAAAGACTCCACCAGAAAATTACTAGAGCTAATCAATGAATATAGTAAAGTTGCAGGATATAAAATTAACACACAGAAATCCCTTGCATTCCTATACACTAAGAATGAGAAAACCAAAAGAGAAATTAAGGAAACAATACCATTCACCATTGCAACAAAAAGAATAAAATACTTAGGAGTATATCTACCTAAAGAAACAAAAGACCTATACATAGAAAACTATAAAACACTGATGAAAGAAATCAAAGAGGACACAAACAGACGGAGAAACATACCGTGTTCATGGATTGGAAGAACTAATATTGTCAAAATGGCTATACTACCCAAAGCAATCTATAGATTCAATGCAATCCCTGTCAAACTACCAACAGTATTTTTCACAGAACTAGAACAAATAATTTCACAATTTGTATGGAAATACAAAAAACCTCGAATAGCTAAAGTAATCTTGAGAAAGAAGAATGGAACTGGAGGAATCAACCTGCCTGACTTCAGGCTCTACTACAAAGCCACAGTCATCAAGACAGTATGGTACTGGCACAAAGACAGAAATATAGATCAATGGAACAGAATAGAAAGCCCAGAGATAAATCCATGTACCTATGGACAGCTTATCTTTGACAAAGGAGGCAAGGATATACAATGGAAAAAAGACAACCTCTTTAACAAGTGGTGCTGGGAAAACTGGTCAACCACTTGTAAAAGAATGAAGCTAGAACACTTTCTAACACCATACACAAAAATAAACTCAAAATGGATTAAAGATCTAAATGTAAGACCAGAAACTATAAAACTCCTAGAGGAGAACATAGGCAAAACACTCTCTGACATAAATCACAGCAGGATCCTCTATGACCCACCTCCCAGAATGTTGGAAATAAAAGCAAAAATAAACAAATGGGACCTAATGGAACTTAAAAGCTTTTGCACAACAAAGGAAACTATAAGCTTGGTGAAAAGACAGCCCTCAGATTGGGAGAAAATAATAGCAAACGAAGCAACAGACAAAGGATTAATCTCAAAAATATACAAGCAACTCCTGCAGCTCAATTCCAGAAAAATGAATGACCCAATCAAAAAATGGGCCAAAGAACTAAACAGACATTTCTCCAAAGAAGACATACAGATGGCTAACAAACACATGAAAAGATGCTCAACATCACTCATTATCAGAGAAATGCAAATCAAAACCACAATGAGGTACCATTACACGCCAGTCAGAATGGCTGCTATCCAAAAGTCTACAAGCAATAAATGCTGGAGAGGGTGTGGAGAAAAGGGAACCCTCTTACACTGTTGGTGGGAATGCAAACTAGGACAGCCACTATGGAGAACAGTGTGGAGATTTCTTAAAAAACTGGAAATAGAACTGCCATATGACCCAGCAATACCATTTCTGGGCATACACACTGAGGAAACCAGATCTTAAAGAGACACATGCACCCCAGTATTCATCACAGCACTGTTTATAATAGCCAGGACACGGAAGCAACCCAGATGCCCATCAGCAGATGAATGGATGAGGAAGCTGTGGTACATATACACCATGGAATATTACTCAGCCATTAAAAAGAATTCATTTGAATCAGTTCTAATGAGATGGATGAAACTGGAGCCCATTAAACAGAGTAAAGTAAGCCAGAAAGATAAGAAACATTACAGCATACTAACACATATATATGGAATTTAGAAAGATGGTAATGATAACCCTATATGCAAAACAGAAAAAGAGACACAGATGTACAGAACAGACTTTTGGACTCTGTGGGAGAAGGCGAGGGTGGGATGTTTTGAAAGAACAGCATGTATATTATCTATAGTGAAACAGATCACCAACCCAGGCGGGATGCATGAGACAAGTGCTCGGGCCTGGTGCACTGGGAAGACCCAAAGGAATCGGGTGGAGAGGGAGGTGGGAGAGGGGATTGGGTTGGGGAATATATGTAACTCCATGGCTGATTCATGTCAATGTATGGCAAAACCCAGTGAAATGTTGTGAAGTAATTAGCCTCCAACTAATAAAAATAAATGAAAAGAAAAAAAAGTCTAAATAGAAATATATAAAAAAAAAGAACTGCTTCACGGTCAAAATCCAGTCTACTGGCCATTTTCATGTTTGTATACTCCATGAGCCATTTTAAATGATTTTCACATTTTAAATGATAAAGTGTCTATATAAAATCCTCCAAGTTGCCTCTTTAGCCTCAAAGTATAAATATTCCCAATCAGGCTCTTTAAGAAAAGGTTACTTACCCTGGTCTAGAGTGGCTGGTGGGGGTGGAGAGAAGGGCCCCTTTTCAGAGGTGGTTAGAATGGTCCATATGGTAAGGTTTAAAGGCTGGAAGGAGAATAAGGGCTTCCAGTAGCGGAGTAAAGACCATGTATTCAGGGAAGAGCTGATTCATGCTGGACATAGAGCTGGGGTCCATGAATGTTTGTTAAATGAATGAATGCTGGGAGGATGATGTATCCAAATATTAGAATTGAATGCCAGGTGCATCCTACTCTCACATACCCTCTCTGAGCTTCTGTAAAGTGGGGCTTTACATTTTTTCCCGTTTATGCTATTAGGTGTAAGAAGGGGTCTCCTTCCCTCAGGAACTGAAAAGACTCCCTAGTAAGGATTTAGCCTACTGACAGGAGTTAAAGGGTGAGCCCAGAGAGGGTATGCAGGTTTCATTCATTCAACAAACATTCATGGACACCAGAGTGAGCCTAAGTAGGGGGGCCTCCCTTGTGGCTCAGCTGGTAAAGAATCCACCTGCAATGTGGGAAACCTGGGTTCAATCCCTGGGTTGGGAAGATCTCCTGGAGAAAGGAAAGGCTACCCACTCCAGTATTCTGGCCTGGATAATTCCATGAACTGTATAGTCCATGGGGTCACTAAGAGTTGGACACTACTGAGCAACATTCACTTTCACTTCAGGGTGAGGGGTTAGTGGTGGGATGTGGGGAGGTCTCTTGGTCAAGAAGATGCCTCGTGTGTGGGTTCCTTCCTAACATTTTTTTCTAATTACAAAACTAATTCATGATATTATAGCACATCCAAAGAAAATTTGTATGGGATGTGAAAGATTTCCCCTAATCCTGCCCTCCAGGAACCACTATTAACAATTCAATTTTATTCTCTAGAGCTGGTTTTCTGAAAGTAGGAATAGCCCACACAGACTTCGATTTTGCCCAAGGGCAGAGATCTAGCTGGACTCTTCTTCTTCACAATGTAGTGACAAAAATATAAATAAATAAAATTTAAAACAAAATCTTAGACACCTTGTTTCTGCTGGCATCCTGTCTTTCTTCCAGATTTGTGGCAGTCAGCGTGAGAGAGCCAGGAATTTCTGTTAGTTCACAGTTATACCACTGGCACCTGACATATCATAGGAGCTCTATGTAAAGGGAGCATCTATGCACCCTGACTTACTTTGTTTGGCTTATGAAAATTAGGGACAAAGGTGTGACCAAGGACACACAGCAAATTCTTTTAGTGGTTATAAAGTTTGTGCATTAACTTTGGGTAAGAAGTAAGGCATAAACTGCTTTTCATGATGTATCCCATCCCAAATTCCAGTATGCTATGTGTCCTTGGATGGAGCCTTGCCCAATTAGTTCCTTAGTTTCCTCACGTATCGAGTAAGCACACTGCACCTTCCTACTCTGAGTGCCTCCTAATCTCTGATTGTCTCAGGGCACCTCATGGCCATTGTGGAAACCTGACCATGGTCTCAAGGATCAGTCCCATTGAAGCAGACTTAACAACCTGAGAGAATTTAAGTCCTTCCCAGTATTAAAAAAGACTAAATCTTCGGATGTAAGCCCCTCAGCAAGAATGGTTTATTGTCCAGATAGGATGGAAAGGCAGTCAAGACACAGAAGGACATCACGCAGGGGCAGGTGACTACCCTCGGGAAACAAGAGAGAAGAATTATATAGAGTGTGACCTATGGAGCTACAGAGATTAATTTCTAATACCAGGTCTGCAACATACCACTGTGTGACCTTGGGTGAGTTACACAGTCTCTCTGAGCCTCCATTCTTTCATATGTAAGGTGGAAATGATGTCACATACATAATTGGGTTGTATGGATTCCATGAGACATCAAGTTGCCCTAGGGCCTTGAAAAAGCAGTGTCTGGCTCTCTTTGCTCCTGGGGCTTCTAACAGTTGTCCATGGCAGATAAATAGTGCTGAGGAGCTCTGTGCTTGTCTTATCCAGAGCCCTCCTGTCCTTCCCACACTGAGGAAACTCTCAAGGAAGGTTTCTCAACCCAGGCACTATTGACACAGGTAGAACACTGGACTTGATTTGAAGAAAACCTATGTTCACAGTGTTTGAAATTATTGCCCACTGCAGGCCTGTGACAAAACAACGAGCAATGGGCAGGCAGCACCACCAAATGACCTGCAGAGAACAAGATGACATACATTTTGATTCACCTGACCAGGAATGGGAGGCTTCAGAAGTGGCCCTCTTACCTACAGATTCTATTGTTGTTGTTCAGTTGCCAGGTTGTGCCTGACTCTTCACAACCCCAAGGACTGCAGCAGCATGCCAGGTTTTGCTGTCCCTCACAATCTTCCAGAGTTTGCCCAAGTTCATGTCCATTGAGTCAGTGATGCCATCCAACATCTCATCCTCCGTCACCCTCTTTTCCTTCTGCCCTCAATCTTCCCCAACATCAGGGTCTTTTCCAGTGAGTCAGTTCTTCACATCAGGTGGCCAAAGTATTGGAGCTTCAGCTTCAGCATCAGTCCTTCCAGTGAGTATTCAGTATTGATTTCCTTTAAGATTGACTGGTTTGATCTCTTCACAATCCAAGGGACTCTCAATAGTTTTCTTCAGCACCACAGTTCAAAAGCATAAACGAAATTCCTAGATACCACCCATACCTACAGTCTGAGGGGAGACATAGCCCTGCCCTCAGGGCCTCCCCCCCCCAGACCCACGCCCCCCCCTCAGTCTGAAGGGAGACACAACCATGCCTGGGGAACCTTTTCTAGAAGACTCATATCCCTGCCTCAGGAAGCTACAGTCTAAGAGGGAAATACAGCTCTGCCTAAGGAAGCCAAACTATAAGAGTGGACACAGTCTTGCCTAACGGAGTCCAAATCTGAGGACAAACACAGCCTTGCATCAAGGAGTCATCCTGAGAGGAGACATGGCCCTCTGCTCAGAGCTCCAGTCTAAAGGAAACAGAGCCCTGCCTCAGGAAGCAGAGTATGAGAGAAGACACCACATTTCCTTAGGCAGATCTTATCTAATGGGAGAAGGTTTGTCTCAGGGAGCCTGATAATGAGGAGTTACATGCCCCACAGGGAGCCCATGTCATTGGAGACACAATCTTGCCCCCAAGTTCCCCAAAATGAGGGGGCACACAGCTATACCTCAGGGAGGAGCAGTATCATGGGAGCAATACCCTGTTTCGGGGATTTCCAGTCTAAAGGGAGACACAGCCCTGCCTCAGAAAGCCCTCATTTGAGGGGAGACACAACCTCCTCAGGGAGGACACAAACCTGGCTCAAGGTTGTACAGTCCAGGGGATAAACAACACTGCCTCTGGCACCCCCAATCTTAGGGGAGACATAGCCCTGCCTTCAGGAGGGCCTGTCTGAGGGGTGACAGTCCTGCCTCAAGGAGACCTAGCCTGAGTGGAAGTACAGCCTTGTCACAGGGAGCCCCACCATAAGAGGAGACACAGCCCTCCCCTCAGAGAGTCCCAGTTTAAATGAGATACAGTCCTGCCTCAGGAAGCTGAAGTGTGAGAGTAGATAAGCTCTGCCTCAGGTAGCCTAGCTCTGCAGGGAGGAATAGCCTTTCTTCAACCAGATCTAGTCAAATGGGAAACAGACCAACCTCAGGGAGCCTGAATCTGAGGAGAGACTGGCTTTCCACCAGGAGCACCATCTGAGGGGAGACACAACCTTGCTGCAACGATTCTACACTGATGGAGTACACAGGCCAGGGAATGTCAAGTTGAGGGAGACATAGACATACCCTCAGGGACCCCAATCTAAAAGGTGACACAACCCTGCCTCAGGGAGCCCCACTGTGAGGAGAAGCACAGTCCTACCTCAGGGATTTCCAGTCTCAAGGGAGAACAATCTTACCTCGAGGTGCCAAGTTGTTAGTATAGACATTGTGCCTCAGGTAGCCTCATCTGAGGATAGACACAGCTTTTCCTCAGTGAGACCTAGTTTAAGGGAAGTAACAGCCCTGTCTCAGGGAGACTGAAACTGAGGGGAGATGTCACTGCTGATGGGAAGCCTCATCTGAGGGGACATACAAGTCTGTCTCAGGGAGATCCAGTGAGATGAGAGACAGCCTTTCCTCAGCAAGGGCCAGTCTGTGGAGAGACATATGCCTATTCTAGGAATTTCCAGTCTAAGAGGAGACACATCCCTGCCTCAGGGAGCCCCACTTTGAGAGGAGACACATCCATCCCCTCAAAGAAGAAAGAATGTATTAGTGGCTCAGTTGTGTCTGACTCTTTGCAACCCCATGGACTGTAGCTGCCAGGCTTCTCTGTCCATGGAATTCTTCAGGCAAGAATACTGGAGTGGGTTGCCATGCCCTTCTCCAGGGGATATTTCTACCCCAGAGGTCAAATCCAGGTCTCCTGCATTGCAGTTTCAGATTCTTTACCATCTGAGCCATCAGGGAAGCCCCTCCCATTGGAAACCCCCAGTCTAGATGAGACACAGTCTTGCCTCAGGAAGTTAAAGGGTGAGAGTATACACAGCTCTGCCTCAGGAAGATCTAGACAGAGGGGAGACACAACAGTACCTCAGGGATTTGCCATTTCAGGAGAGACATAGCCCTGTGTGAGGAAACCCCAGTCTGATAGGATGTGCAACCTTGTTCTCAAGGATCCCTAGTCTGAGGGGAGACACAACCCTGCCTTAGGGAGCACCAGTCTGAGAAGATTCACAGTCTTACCCTCAAGGAGACTCAGTCTGAGGGTAGACACTGACCTTTCCCAGGAAGATCCAGTCTGAGGGGAAGGACAGCCTTCCCTTAGGGAACTGTAACTGAGGGAGGCACAGCTCTGCTCTCAGACAGACTCACTCTAAAGAAGACAAAGTTGTGCTTCAGGAGTACACATAGCCCTACCTCAGAAAGACCTAGTCTGAGGGGAAACACAGCCCTGCCTCAGGGATCCCCAGTCTAAGGAAGACACATTCTTGCCCTCTGGGACTTCTTATCTAAGGGGAGACATAACCCTGCTTCAGGGAGATCTTGTCTGAGGGGAGACAGAGCCCAGCCTCATGGAGCCTCAATCTGAAAAGCTGCTCGGCCTCAGGTCACCTCAGTCTGAGGGGAGACACAGCCTTTCCTCAGGGAGCTTGGATCTGTGAAGAGACAGCTCCACCAACAGGAAGTCTCTTCTGAGGGGAGAAATAACCCTGCCCCAGGAATCCTCAAATTGAGGAGGTACATGGTCCTCCCTCAGGGAGCAGCAGTATGAGGTGAAACATAACCTCCTTCAGGGATTTCCAATCTCTGGGTGACAGAGCCCTGCCTCAGGATCCCCTGTCTAAGGTGAAACACAGCACAGTGTGAGAGTAGAAGACACAACCCTGCCTTAAGGAACCCCCATTTGAGGAGACACACAGCCTTGCTTGAAGAAGATTCATTCTGAGTGGAGATACAAACAAAATTGTCTTTAGTTTAATAGAAACTCTCAACTCCTCTCTAGAATGAGGGGAGGGCTCTGCAGGTCAGCTGAAGGGAGAAGGGGGAGAAGGACACTTGGACTCTGGGACCCCCTCCTACAGACATTGAAACTCTTCTAGTTATGCCATCTGAGATTCTCTGAAAACTTGCACAAGAGGTTAAGATCACATCCCCAGGGTTTTATACCTGGCACTGATTCTTCCTGGAAGTATGACCTTGAACAAGTTACTTAACCTCCCTGAGCCTCACTGCCTCACCTGTAACATGAATATGATAGCAACTTCTAATTCCAAAAGATTGTTAGGAGGATTATAGGAGATATTACATTAAAGTAACTAACACAGTGTATGGCAATTGGCAATGCAAGCCAGGGATATTTTTATTATTTCAGAATCTTGAAGTTGCCTAACTTCTTAGAACCCATCATCCAATCAGGGTGAAAGGGAGGCAGTAAGAGCACTTACCTGCAGGTATGACCATGGGCATGGCTACCTGCCCTTAGGCAGGGCTGTGTCCTCCTGAGACTGGAAATCCCTGAAGCAAAGTATGTCTCCCCTCATACTGCTGCTCCCTGAGATATGGCCATGTACCCCTTCATTTGGGGATCCTTTGCATTCAAATACCAGCTCGCTCTCTTAGCAGCCTGCAATGTGACCTCACAGATTATATACATATCTATCTGGAGTATTTTGCATTTCCAAGAAACTTACATATGTTAGTCCTGCCCTGGGAGAGGGCTGAGCAAGGACTTCTCAGATCCATGTTACCATGAGATGTTAGGATTACAGAACTTCTTAGTAGGAAGGATGATTTTCTCTTGTTGTAGCCACGTGTTCCGGGAAACAAACTCACTCAGAAGGACAATGCAGATAGTAGAGTGCAGTTTATTACACTGGCAGACCCAAGAAAGAGTCTCCTCTTAGCCAAGGACCCTGACCCATTTTTCTGAAAACCTTATATAGCCTAAGTGTACGTGCCCAAACCCACCTCCCCAAATTCCCTGAAACTAGTCTGAACAAAGGAAAAGAAAGATACAATTAAAGTTAACCCGTGACTCATATGCTTTAAGCCTAGGTAGTTAACAGTGGACAATTATCAATAGGCCTGTAGTCATACCCCAATAAGCATAATAGAATTTATGATTCTATTCAGTTACACAGATAATTAGGGTATTCTTTTTTTCTCTTTTTCTTTTTTTTTTTTTTTTTAGGGTATTCTTTTAGGCAACAGAGAGTCTAGGTATGAGCCCTGGAGCTCTTCCATCCATGGGTCCTGGTTTTCCAATTGGTATGTCATTTCCATAGATACTGGGCATATAGCTCAAAGTCCACAGTCTGGCCCAAGATGGAGTCCTGCTTTCAAGAGGGAGTCTGTTCTGTCTGTTTCCTCCTTCATTCCTCCATCTTGCTACTCTTAACTCATAGTATGAGCAACATTCATAGGGATATACTGCACCCTGACTCTCCAACCTCCAATTTGGGAGAACGACATCAACCTTTGGCTTACAAAGTTCATAATACATTGTAAAATAAAGGGTCCACAAAGCAGAACTATCAAGGCAACTATAACAATGGTAAATATTGTTTTCCACCAATCACCTTTCACTCAAGATAAGACTGAAGTCCAAAAAGGAAGATTATCATCAGACATAACTTTTATCTGACCTTTCATGTCATCTGGGGTGGCTGATATATGGCCAGATAAATCAGGAATATATACGCAGCATTCAACTTTAATTATAGCACAGGTCCCTCTTTGTACTGAAACAATGGTTAGTCTCAAGATGATACCAGCAAGTCCTTGTAGCAGCAGTTGATTGTAGAGCTTCATCTCTTTTTCTTCTTTAAGATGATCTTGGTTTCCCGGGGATCAGTGGGGTCCCTCTGTGTAGTCCCCTTGGCGTCCTCCAGGTCTCTTCACCCTCATGTGGTGGATCCAGGGGGTGACACCTGCAGTATTAACTGCAGTAGGGCTGGTTAGAACAACAGTATATGGACCCTTCCAATGTGGGGCCAAGAAGTCATGTTTCCAGTCCTTGCCCACACCTGATCCCCAGGTACAAACTCCTGAATCTATTCCCCAAGGGGGTATGGCAACCTTTCTTGTACAAACGTAGTTACCCGATTTATTACCTTACCCAGTTGTTCCATCTGCTGTGAAATCTCATCTCCCCTTACCTGAGGCAAATTTGCGGACACCTGTTTTATTATGGGAGGGGGCCTCCCATACACAATTTTGTACAGAGAAGAGCCATGGAGCCGTGGGGTCATCCTGAGTCTGAGCAGAGCCGTCGGAAACAAGTCCACCCAGGAGCAGTCAGTCTCTAAGATCCATTTGGAGAGTCTCTTTAAGTGTCCAGTTGGTTCCTTCCACCATCCCAGAACTCTGGGGCCTATATGCTGTCTGTAAGTTCCACTTTCTGTTTAAAGTTTTGCTTACTTGTTATACTAAATCAGCTACAAAAGCCAGGCCATTGTCCGATTCAATGCTGGTAGGAAATCCAAATCTGGGAACTATCTCCCTAAGCAGGCACCAGGCTACCTTCGATGCTCTTTCAGTCCCGGTAGGAAAAGCTTCTACCCATCCCGAGAACGTACATACTATGACCAGCAGGTAATGGTAGTGTCAGTGAGCTTTCATTTCAGTGAAGTCCACTGCCAGGTGTTCAAAGGGCAGCGTGCCTTTTAGCTGAATCACTGGAGGTTTCTGTCTGTGCCGAGAGGCAGCACTGACCTGTGAGCAGGCAGTGCAGTTCTGAGATTTTGTCCTGCATAGGGAAGAGAGGCGGGGAACCAAGAAGTATTTTCAAATTAGCTCTTCCAGTTTATCATGGCCTAGATGAGTCGCTTGGTGTGTTTGGCTTACCAGAGTGGGTGCCAGCTCCTCCGGTACCAATAATTTGCCACTTGGCAATTCCCACCATCCCTTTTCAGTCTTGATGGCCCCTTCTGCTTCGGCTAGTTGGTTTTGGGTTTCAGTGTATTTTGGAAAGTCTAGCGTTAGCTCAGGTAGCTTCGCCAATATGAGAGCTCTAATAGAGGCTTCACTTGTCACCCCCAAGCCCTCGGCTGCTTGTTTAGCAGTCTCATCTGCCAGTCTGTTCCCTGAGCCCAGGGGGTATCCTCTTTTTGATGTCCTCAGCAGTGTAAGACTGCAACCATTTCTGGCTCTCAGGCAACATCTAATAGGGTCTTAATTTCTTCCTTATTTTTAATATCTTTTTCACTAGCTGTCAAAGGCCTCTCTCCTTATACAGAGCCCTGTAGTGTGGCAAAAGCATACCTGGATTCTGTGTAAATGTTTGTTTTCTTATCTTTTGACAGCTGGAGGGCCTGGATTAGAGCATATAGTTCAGCCTGTTGAGCGGATCAATGTGATGGCAGAGAGCTAGCCTCAACTATGGTTTCTTCCATGACTACTGCATATCCTGACAGTCATTGTCCTTGTTTAACCAGGCTGGTGCTATTCGTATACAGGACCAAATCTGGGTCCAGGATTGGCTGGTCTCTCAAGTCAGGTCTGCTGGCATATTTCCTTGCAATCATGTGAGGGCCCACCTTCTCCCACAAGAAAGAGAGTGGCCAGATTCAGGGCCTGACAAGGCTCAGTAGTAACATGGGGGTTCTCACGTAACAGTCCCTGGTATTGAGTAATCTGGGATATTGACAGCCATTTATGGGGGTCCCCTCGCAGGAGAGTGCTGACCTCATGAGGGACTTTTACGAACAAATCTTAGCCCAAAGTCAGCTTGGTTGCATCCTGGACCAGTAAGGCAACTGCAGCAACTGCCCATAAGCATCCCAGCCACCCACTGGCAACACTGTCCAGCTGATTCGAGAGATAAGTCACTGGTCTGTCCCATGTCCCCATAATCTGGGACGACACTCCTATAGCCACCTTGTCCTTTTCAGTCGTGTAAAGAGTAAACGGCTTAGCAAGGTCTGGCAGGCCCAAGGTGGGTACTGACATAATTATACCGGGTTTGAGTTCTATTACCAGTGGGACTTGTTTTGCAAGCCGGGGGGGGGGGGGGGGGGGGTTGTCTTCCACCCAGACCTCAGGGAATTGTTAACTTTCTCCCTCTCTCTCCCTCTCTCTCTCTCTCTCTCTCTCTCTCTCTCTCTCTCTCTCTCTCTCTCTCTCTCTCTCTCTCTCTCTCTCTCTCTCTCTCGACTGTTTAGCCCATCTGGTTTCCCCTCCGGGAGATTGTGCAAACTCCATTCATCCTGAGGGGTTACTGAGGGGTTACTGAGAGGAAGAGTAAATAGGTGGTTGAGCCCACTCAAACAGTGGGCCTTTCCTGGGGGGAAAGGTCACTTGTGCCCCCAATTTAGATAGCAAGTCTCTTCCTTACGAAGGTACTGGGCATTCAGGGATGTATAAAAATTCATGAGTCACTTGGTGTCCCCCCATCTGACATTTTCAGGGTAAGCTAGAGACACAAAGGCTGCATTTATCACCATCTGAGACCCAGCAGCCTCTGGCTGGGTCTATTGGCGTATAAAGTCTATAGACCTCGCACAGTCTTTGGCAGAACTCAGAAGGTGGTGATTCGCTTTCCCTTTGAATCACTTCTGAGGGTTTTGCGATACTCATAGCTTTTCGGGCCCCCTCTTGAGACCTTGTAAAATAGTCACCCGATATCTCTCCAGGTGGCCCCTCCCTTCCTCTGTGTTACAGTCCCAATTGGGCCTCTCATCAGAGGTGTCTCGTTGCGCCCACTGCCGCGGGTTTGCAGTCCCCTCAGATGCCATTTCTCTGAACCATTTTCTGGCCTCAGTTAGGATCCTGTGTCTTTCCTCAGTGCTGAAGAGAGAGACTAGTAGTTGGATTATGTCATCCTACGTAGGGCGGTGGGTTAGAAAAATAGTCTCCGTTAGCCTAATCATGGCTTGTGGCTTCCCCAAGTATGGTGGAGCGTGTCTCTGCCAGTTTAATATATCCATAGAGGAAAATGGCTGGTAATAATAGGCTACAGGGGGCTGATGGTAGTGCCCCATGCGTCCTGAACTGGAGGCTGTTGTAGCTCTCTGAGGGGAACCTACAGTGGGGTTCTTTCCCCCTGCTCCTTGGCGGAGCACAGCCTCTGTCTAATTGCTGTGTTTTCTTCCCCCTTCCCGTCAGTACTCACTGAGGGAGGTGAATACAATCTAGGACGTCCAGCTACGGTGGAATTCTGGGGGTGTTGACCAGAGTCTCCGTTGCTGGGATTGGAGCCTGCCGAAACGGCGACTCTACGAACTCCGGGAGAGCCGGTGGCAGAGCAGCGGCTGCTGCAGGAACTTCCGCTGGCCCTGGATTGGACATTAAGGCGGCCTCTGGTCCTGGGGGAGCACTGGGAGGCAGGCGTGTCATTATCCAGTATGGGGGAGGGGTCAGGTCATCCCTGTCCAAATCCTGTAGAATTTCCTTTTTTATCATCGTCAATTTTCGTGCCACTAATATTTTTCCCTTTCCCTTCTGGATACAGAAACTTGTCCAAGAAAGAGCGTCTTGAGCTAACCCTAGCCATGAGTCAATATATGGATATTGATCCAGGTGTCCTGGCTCTCCTGTGACTACTGTATAGACTGCTTCCACTATTTTTAAGTTCACGGTGTTCTCTGGTGGCCATCCTACTCCCATAGGGGGCCATTCGACCTCACAGAGTATATGGAGGCGGTTAGGATTCATCTTTACCCCATAGTCTCCTCCAAATCCCTTCTTTAAATTTTTAATCATGCACTCTAATACAGTTGCCTTAGATTCACTTCCCCCCATCTTACTTACCTTCTCGGACCTTCTTCTACTTTTCCTTTTCATTCTGTCTACGAAGTTCTCAGTACCCTATGTACTTCTGATATTTCCACTCAATGACACTTAAGTTGCCATTCTGCCTCCTTCCTAATTGGGGTAAGAAGAGCCTTACCGGCCAGACCCCAGAAGGAGAAGGGGGGTCGGCGTGTCTTCACTTGCTGGTCAGCACAGCCAAACCAGAGCACCACGTGGTCTGAGACTGTTTCTCCCTTGACTTTTAAAGTCCATTCTGCCTTGGTGGGCTTGATCAGGTGCAGATGAAAATACAGATGGGTTAAATATCCCACATCCCAGGCTGTCTCCGGAAAAGCCAATTCATACTCACTTATGTATCCCCCTCCTTCTAGCCTGACAATTCCGAGGGGGTCAAGAATTTCATAGCAGATGGGACACCTCCTTGGGGAGGGCAGAATATGAGCAGACAAAAACCAAGTTTCTTCTCCTAAAAATCCCCTGGCAATTGCTTGGTAATAATTTTCCCCAAGATGGTGTGGACACCACCTAAATGACCTTCACAAATTTCCTTCCTAAGCCTGAACATGCTCGTCAACCTGTGTACCAAGCAATTGTTGCCACCTGCCTATTCCAGGCTCCTGTGGGTCTGTTCCCCTTCTAATCCCAGCCTAGGGAGGTGATCAGGCCCCCTCTTCCACCCTAACAGGTGGATTCCTCCTCACCTGAGCACTCAGTTCCCCTGCTGCTGTCCAGTACCTGCTAACGTGAAAGGTCCAGGCATTGAGAAGCAGAGTCCTTCCAGAAGGGCGAGGCGCCTTTCCCCCTCTAGAAGATTCGAGCCCCAAGGCCTTGGAGTAGTCCCAAAATGGGACTTATCTCCTCAAAGTGATGAGTTTCCCAGCCAATGCACCAAGTGTAGCCACGCATTCCGGGAAACAAATTCACTCAGAAGGACAATGCAGATAGTAGAATGCAGTTTATTACACCGGCAGGCCCAAGGAAGAGTCTCCTCTTAGCCAAGGACCCTGACCCATTTTTCTGAAAACCTTATATAGCCTAAGTGTACGTGCCCAAACCCACCTCCCCAAATTCCCTGAAACTAGTCTGAACAAAGGAAAAGAAAGATACAATTAAAGTTAACCCGTGACTCATATGCTTTAAGCCTAGGTAGTTAACAGTGGACAATTATCAATAGGCCTGTGGTCATACCCCAATAAGCATAATAGAATTTATGATTCTATTCAGTTACACAGATAATTAGGGTATTCTTTTTTTTTTTCTTTCTTTCTTTTTTTTTTTTTTTTTTTTTAGGGTATTCTTTTAGGCAACAGAGAGTCTAGGTATGAGCCCTGGAGCTCTTCCATCCAGGGGTCCTGGTTTTCCAGTTGGTATGTCATTTCCATAGATACTGGGCATATAGCTCAAAGTCCACAGACTGGCCCAAGATGGAGTCCTGCTTTCAAGAGGGAGCCTGTTCTGTCTGCTTTCTTCTTCACTCTGACTCACTGAAAGAAGTGCCTTCTCTCAAAGGATGGCAGGCTGGTGGAGGTCTTTTGTGCAGCGGGGAGAGGAGACTCCCCTTCTTTCTCAATTGCTTCCACTGGCCCCACTAGTCTAAACCAGGGTCAATAAACTATAACCAGTATCTGAACAACATGTAAGATAAGAATAACTTGTACAGATGAACATTTGCCATCATTTGATGGTATGAACATTGACTGAGACTCAACTAGATGAAAAGTCAGTCTCCCCAAATTCTGCCATTCTCATGAGTTGACCAGTAATATAAAAAGCTATATTCAACTTTTTACTTTCAATGCTGTCCATTGAAATTTCTTCCTCTCTTGTTACAGAAGTATGTTCATAACATCCTTCCAATTGTCTTCCAGAAATCAGCTGCCCCACATTCCACTCAAATCAGTCTCAAGCCATCCCCAGATTCACCCTGCACTTTGGAGCCAGAAGGACCTCCCAGTGTAGGTCTGACACCATCAGCCCCCTGATGAAAACTTCCCAGTGGATTCTCTTTGTCCTCAGGGTGCCTCTAACCCTTTGGCTGGCTTACCTCCCTTTGCAGTATGGGCTCTGCCTTCCTCACCAGCTACTTCCTACCCTCCTCCAGCCTTGTTGAGCTTCCTTCAATTCCCTAGGGCATTGTGCTTCCCTTAGTGCCAGCATTTTGCAGAGACTGTTCCCTCTGCCTGAAAGTCCTTTTACCCAAATCCAATTCCTATTGGCCTTTCAGGAGCCCTTTCAGACTTCATGTCCTCAGGAAGACTTCCCTGATAGCACCCCCTCCAGGCTGTCATGTGTCTCCTCTGGGCTTCCACAATCCTTGGCTTCTGTCTACTCAGCAATCACCAAGCTTTTTAAATAACTGTGACCTCTCTTAGCCTGGGAGCCCCTCAGAGCCAGGAGCAATTTGATTCTGAACTGAAGACCCTTGGTTCCCACTGGCCATGTTTGTGCTGGCTCCTGCCACTTGGGGAGGATGCAGGCTACCTGTCGAGGCTGCAAATCAGGGCCCCCATTTCATTCCTTTTATGACTGCAGGTCCACATCTGTGCACTGAAGGCAGGGGGATCCCGGTCCTAGATGGACTAAGGCCTAGATCAAAGGTGGGTGTGGAACTGCGGGGACATGGGTGGGGTGCATGGGGCAGGAGGCAGCAACTGAGCTTCCAGATGCTTTTATCATTGCTTCACAAGCGAAACCAGACTTTGCATGATCTGAGCAATTCCATGAGAAAAATACAGAATTGCATGATCTGAGCAATTCCAACCAAAGGTCAGTTTTCTGGGAAAGCTGTAATCAGCCTGGCCCTGGACACTTACCAACTCTCTACCTCTTCTTCCAGGAATGAAAGGACCTTGAAAGGCGATGCTTCAGGTGTGAGCTCAGGAACATGCACATACAACGGATTGTGAAAGGCTATGGATATGTTTCTGTCCCAGGATCTGTGTGTGCATTTGGGTTCATATCACTGCCTGCACACACCCCAGCATGAGTCTGTATTAGCACATTTCTGTGACCAGTGCCTGACCTCCACACACAGTCACCCAAGTGTATTCCTGGCTCTTGGGTCTGAATACTTAGCTGTGTGCATGTCCCATGAATGTGCAAAGCAGGAGTCCAGAATCTACAGGAGAGTCAAGACCCTCAGTAGCTTCCAGACTTTGACATCCTGCTCCCTGGGGCTCCCCTGATGCTGTACCTTGCAATCTCACCCCAAAGCTCTACCTCATCTGCAGCTTCAGGCTCCCAATCAGTGTCCTCACCCTGCTCCTGTCCATCCAGGGCTGTTGGGAAAGACCTGGGGTCCTGAAACATGAGGATGAATCTTGAGGGTGGTGAGGGAACACTATTGGTGCTCCACCAAATTCCCTTCACTGTGACTCTGAACCCCATCCTGGGCTTGTGTCAGCCTTCCTGACACCTGTCCCTGCACCTCTCCTGGGCTTCCTGACTCCACTGAGGACACAGTCCCAGGAGCAGAGTAGGTGAACATAGCAAGTTTACATCACACCCTCCCGCTGCACCCAAGGGCCCCTCGGCCCAGACTGACTGGGGAAGCCCAGCTCCCTGCTCTAAGCAGTAACACACTTGGGACATCATGTTTGCTACCCTGCGAGATGGGCTGAGGCTGCTCCTGGTGTGGGTCACACTCTGCTTAGCTGTTTCCCCTTCCTCATTCTGCTGCCTCAACTTTTGCTTTAGCTTCTCCCATGGGCATTTCCTCAACAAACCAGACTCACTGGACTCCTGTCCTATGCCAGGGTCTGCTTCTGGGGAATTTGAACTAAAAACAAGGAGCTAGAGTTAGAAACCACTGACCCCAACTACCTCTACACAACCTAGCTGAACGAAGAACACAATGAGTCCACAAGGGGACGTGTATCTCCAGAGGCTCCTCTTGGGCTGTTGTGTCCTACCTTCCTTGTTGTTGTCCCCCAACCCTCTCTATCTTTACTGAAGGCCCCAGGCCCTCTCTGAAGCACCTCCACGGTCCTGGGTAAGAAGGTTTCTCAGCCTCCTGGCTCCCTGTTCTTGAAGGTGTCTCCTTAAACCATCAGCTCCCCTTGGAGGATGAAGCAGTCACGGTCAGAAAGCAGGAAAAGAGACATCCTTCCAAGTGGAGTCAGCGAGGCAAGAGTTGCTCTGCCAACACCCTCCACATGCTGACTTCAAGGTGGTGCAACTGGGAGCACATGGGGGTCCAAGAGACAATACTAGACCTTCCTTTCCTCAGATGGGCCCTCTTATGGTAGAAAGGGCTCCCTTCTGGAATATGGAATTCTTGCTCCCAATGGCACCTCGGTCATCATCTGGCTGAGTAACTTCAGGGAGTCAGCTGATCCTTGGAAGGTCTCAACATCCTCATCTGTGAAGCCAGAAATGGAGCATAGTAAATACGATATTCAGAGCACAGGATTCAAGCTACAAACCCACCTATGCATGTGATATTCTCTCAGAATGAAGGAACCAGTTGCTCATTTCCTCAGCAGTTCCATTTCCTCCTGTGTCACTGGAGATGCCTGACCTCAGGCTTGTGAGGATGACAGGAGATAACCACAGAGCCCTATGCAGTCCTGCACAGAGTCCGCTTTGGGGGCTAGTGTCTATTTTTCCTAGTGTTATAAGGAAATCCTAAAATATGATGCTGTTAAAGTGCTGCACTCAATATGTCAGCAAATTTGGAAAACTCAGTAGTGGCCACAGGACTAGGAAAGATCAGTTTTGATTCAATCCTAAAGAAGGGCAATGCCAAAAAAAAGTTCAACTCTGCTCATTTTACTTGCTAGTAAGGTTATGCTCAAAATCTTTCAAACTAGGTTTCAGCAGTACTTGAACCGAGAACTTCCAGATGCACAGGCTGGGTTTAGAAATGGCAGAGGAACCAGAAATCAAACTGCCAACATTCATTGGATCATAATAAAAGCAAGGGAATTCCAAAAAAAAAATCTGCTTCTGCTTCATTGACTACGTGAAAGCCTTTGATTGTGTGGATCACAACAAACCGTGGAAAATTCTTCAAGAGATAGAAATACCAGACCGCCTTATCCATCTCCTGAAAACCTTGTATGTGGGTCAAGAAGCAACAGTTAGAGCAAGACATGGAACTAAGAACTGGTTCAAAATTGGGAAAGTAGTATGTCAAGGTTGTATATTGTCACCCTACTTATTTAATTTCTATGCAGAATACATCATGTGAAGTGTCAGACTGAATGATTCACAAGCTGGAATCAAGATTGCTGGGAGAGATATCAACAACCTCAGATATGCAGCTGATACCACCCTAATGGCAGAAAGTGAAGAGGAACTAAAGAACCTTTTGATGAGGACAAAAGAGGAGAGTGAAAAAGTTGGCTTAAAAATCAACGTTCAGAAAATGAAGATCATGGCATCTGGTTCCATCATTTTATGGCAAATAGAAGGGGGAAAAGTGGAAACAGTGACAGATTTTATTTTCTTCAGCTCCAAAATCACTGTGGGTGGTGACTGCAGCCATGAAATTAAAACAGACTTGCTTCTTGAAAGGAAAGCTATGACAAACCTAGACAGTGTATTAAAAAGCAGAGACATCACTTTGCTGACAAAGGTCCATATAGTCAAAGCTATGGTTTCTCCAGTAGTTGTGTGGGGATGCGAGAGTCGAACCATAAAGAAGGCTGAGTGCTGAAAAATTGGTGCTTTTGAATTGAGGTGCTGGAGAAGACTCTCAAGAGTCCCTTGGACTGCAAGGAGATCAAACCAGTCAACCCTGAAGGAAATCAACCTTGAATATTCATTGGAAGGACTGATGCTGAACCTGAAGCTCCAATACTTTGGCCACCCGATGTGAAAAGCCGACTTATTGGAAAAGACCCTGATGCTGGGGAAAACTAAGGCAAAAACAGAAGAGGGCAGCCGAGGATGAGAGCATCACTAACTCAATGGACATGAATCTGAGCAAACTCCGAGAGACAGGGAAGGACAGGGAAGCCTGGCAGACAGGGTTGCAGAGTCAACAATGACACACCTTAGTGACTGAACAACAACAAATGGGAAGGTAGGGAACAAGATAGAGGAAACCTATCTTGGGTGACCTCCTAGGACTCCCAGTAGCGTTGGAGCACTTGCCTGCTTCTGCATTGTCATATGAGAAAGAAATACTCTTCTCTTTTGTATGTACCACTGCTCTGGGGTGTCTCTTTAGTCTTTTAGTTATTTTAGCGTGTGGTTCTAGCCATGCTTGAACTAATTTGAGGTAAATGAAAAGAGTGTGGAACTAAGATACAGGAAAATAAAGTTGAGTAACATGGGAGGACGTGATCAGAGTTAAAGTTTTCCAAAGCCCTTTGTTGTTTGTGAGGAAAATAGACATATTCATTAACTTAGCAATCTAAAAAGTATATTAACTTAAAACACTCACTGAGACAAAGAAATGGTAATATTGACAACTTTATTAAGGCCAGAAAAGAGGGAGAAAATGAGTAGAGAAAAAACATGGCAAAGAGGAAATAAAGTATAAGATGGTAGGAATATTGCAAATATGTCAGTGATGGGGTAAATGGTCAGATGGTGAAGAATCTTCCTGCAATGCTGGAGACCTGGTTTCAATCCTTGGGTTGGGAAGATCCCCGGGAAGGAAATGGCAACCCACTCCAGTATTTTTGCCTGGGAAATTTGATGGACAGAGGAGCTTTGTGGGCTACAGTCCATGGGGTTGCAAAGAGTCAGACACTACTGAGCAAATAACACTTTCAATTCACACTTCAAATGTAAATTATCAAAACTTTCCAGTTAATGGATAGAGTATGTCAGAGGTAGAAAATTAACAACTAAGATAACATACAGCTATACATTGTTTGTAGAAGACATATTTAAACACAATGACACATAAGCATGTAATAAAGTGATGAAAACTGTTTAGCAGGCAAATGCTAAACAAAAGGAAGGTCGTATCAGTATGTTATATCAGACAGAATTGACCTTAAAACAAAAGCCATTATTAAGGATAAAAAATGGTCACCATATAAAAATAAATGAAGCAATTTACCAGAAATAGATATAATAGTTTGCATCTCACAATATAACTTCAAAATGAATGAAGCAAAACATGGCAGAATCAAAAAAGAATGCACAAAATCCATCATCATCCTCAGAGAGAGATTTTTTTAAAAACATGCCTAAGTAACTGGTAAAACATATGCATAAATGTTGCTAGGAATGTAGAAGATTTTAAAAATTAAAGATCCTTTGTTGTGCAAAAGCTTTTAAGTTTCATTAGGTCCCATTTGTTTATTTTTGCTTTTATTTCCAATATCCTGGGAGGTGGGTCATAGAGGATCTTGCTGTGATTTATGTCCGAGAGTGTTTTGCCTATGTTCTCCTCTAGGAGTTTTATAGTTTCTGGTCTTACATTTAGATCTTTAATCCATTTTGAGTTTATTTTTGTGTATGGTGTTAGAAAGTGTTCTAGCTTCATTCTTTTACAAGTGGTTGACCAGTTTTCCAAGCACCACTTGTTAAAGAGGTTGTCTTTTTTCCATTGTATATTCTTGCTTCCTTTATCAAAGATAAGGTGTCCATAGGTACGTGGATTTATCTCTGGGCTTTCTATTTTGTTCCATTGATCTATATTTTGTCTTTGTGCCAGTACCACACTGTCTTGATGACTGTGGCTTTGTAGTAGAGCCTAAAGTCAGGCAGGTTGATTCCTCCAGTTTCATTCTTCTTTCTCAAGATTGCTTTGGCTATTCGAGGTGTATTTCCATACAAATTGTGAAATTATTTGTTCTAGTTCTGTGAAGAATACCGTTGGTAGCTTGATAGGGATTGCATTAAACCTATAGATTGCTTTGGGTAGTATACTTATTTTCACAATATTGATTCTTCCAATCCATGAACACAGTATATTTCTCCATCTATTTGTGTCTTCTTTTATTTCTTTCATCAGTGTTTTATAGTTTTCTATGTATAGGTCTTTTGTTTCTTTAGGTAGATACACTCCTAAGTATTTTGTTCTGTTTGTTGCAATGGTGAATGGTATTGTTTCCTTAATTTCTCTTTCTGTTTTCTCATTGTTAGTGTATAGGAATGCAAGGGATTTCTGTGTGTTAATTTTATATCCTGCAACTTTACTATATTCATTGATTAGCTCTAGTAATTTTCTGGTGGAGTCTTTAGGGTTTTCTATGTAGAGGATCATGTCATCTGCAAACAGTGAGAGTTTCACTTCTTCTTTTCCTATCTGGATTCCTTTTCTTTCTTTTTCTGCTCTGATTGCTGTGGCCAAAATGAAACTATAAGCAAGGTGAAAAGACAGCCTTCAGAATGGGAGAAAATAATAGCAAATGAAGAAGCAGACAAAGGATTAATCTCAAAAATATACAAATAACTCCAGCAGCTCAATTCCAGAAAAATAAAAGACCCAATCAAAAAATGGGCCAAAGATATAAATAGACATTTCTCCAAAGAAGACATACAGATGGCTAACAAACACATGAAAAGATGCTCAACATCACTCATTATCAGAGAAATGCAAATCAAAACCACAATGAGATACCATTACACGCCAGTCAGGATGGCTGCTATCCAAAAGTCTACAAGCAATAAATGCTGGAGAAGGTGTGGAGAAAAGGGAACCCTCTTACACTGTTGGTGGGGATGCAAACTAGGACAGCCACTATGGAGAGCAGTGTGGAGATTCCTTTAAAAACTGGAAATAGAACTGCCATATGACATAGCAATCCCACTTCTGGACATACACACCGAGGAAACGAGATCTGAAAGAGACACTTGTACCCCAATCTTCATCGCAGCACTGTTTATAATAACCAGGACATGGAAGCAACCTAGATGCCCATTAGCAGATGAATGAATAAGAAAGCTGTGGTATGTGTGACTGAGGCTTCTGATAGAATAATATATAGTTCCCTATGAAATTGATGATGATAACAGTGTAACTCTAGATATGAGACGAAGCAACAAGGGGGAATGTTTTCCTGGACCAAGAGGCTAGTAAGACAGGTGGTCCAGAGAATTTTGGATACTGTTTTATGGCCTCGTCCAGTAACAGCACATTGAGTGGCCGGTCAACAAAATCTTTGCCAAACCTGAGAATGGACATTCACAGCACCATGGGATAAAATGGTTATGAAATGCCCCCCTCAAAGTCGTGGTCAGGTTTATGAGCAAAAAGGGGGCTCTGCCAACTGAAGATTGACACTTGCCACCTACATCTACAGAGATTATATCATGGCCACTGCAACTGCTGACTTTCAACGGCCCTGAAAAGAGTTCAGGGTGAAAATCAGGAATGAGGCACTCTGTGCTCTAAAAAAAACTGGCAGAACAGGCCTTCAGATAGTTAGATCTTTTCAGGAGATTTTGAGTCCCGATTCTTGCATCTTCTCATACCTAGAGAAACACTGACATCATTAATGGTGACATCTGCTTTGGCTATTAAGAAAAATTTTACAATTAAAAGTCAAAATAGAGTACTCAGCTATGATTCAGACATCCTGAAAAATAACCAGGTGTTACTATGGGTGTAATTTCAGATTAGACATTGTATTGCTAAACACTTGAGTTTTCTGAGTCGTGTCAGGCTTAGATGCCACCATTCTCCAAACAATGTCTGCTAAAAGCTAGTAACTTATACCTTACTTTTTATAAAACTAGGCAACTGGCCACCTGGCTAAAAGTCTCCCCGAAGTGCCAGTTCCAGACTGGGTTTCAGGTCTATTCTTCTGAAAAAAAAAAAAGAGAGAGAGAGAGATTTATTTTTTCTATTAAAATTCCAGTTATCCCTCCTCCAGCTACTACTAATTGGGTATGTTACAACAAAATGGCAGAACAAGGGATTGAGATTTTAATCATACAAGGCTCAGATCTAGGACTTGGAACTCAGGAATACTTCCAATTCAGTGTCTCTTGTCCAAGCTGAGGCAGTCCTATGCTCCATTTTGACAGGAAATTATCACAGTCATAGTTGCCCTGTTCCCTAAATTAAAACTGAACAGGACTCTGTGGGGTGGCGACTCTGGAGTACAGATCTGCTGTGTGTTTTCCATTTCTTAATCTGTAAAATATAGGCTTCATTCAGCCTCCTTGACCTTCCCTGAGTTCCAAAGGGTGGATTCAAACGATTGCTAATCAGGGAAGAGAGGGAATACAGAAACAGAGGAAAAACAATCGTATGGTGGTACAGCCTTGAGACAGGGTCCTGGTTCCTACTCAAAAAAATATACATAACAATGCCTTTGAGTTCTTCTACAGAACTGGAGCCCCCACCCAGGTGGAGGATGGTAACTTCAGACTAAACACAGCTCTGTTGCTTCACCACCAGCCAATCCAAAAAAAAAAGTCACAAACCCTGCAGCCCTCACCCCAAATGTTTCCTCTTGTTTTTGGGGGCCAGTGATGACCATCCTGTTAGGTCTTCTGTTTGGCCCCTATCTATGTCATCTCTGAGAAACACCAACAGTTTCAAACTAAATTTCTGTTATTACAAGAGTGAAAGCTGGTTTCAGATATGGAACACCCCAACTTAGATCAGGTAGAGAGAGACTTCTGCTCTGCTAGGCAGGCCCACGCCCAGGCACAGCAGGAAGAAGTTACAGAAGAAAGAGACCTCCGCCCCAATTCCCAAGAAGCATCTTGAGTATGAAGTCTCTCAGGGGGAAGTTGTTAGGGGAAGCACACTGATTGAAACCGACCACCCTGGCCAGGCACCATAGTAACCATTTGCATGAGTTGTTTTATGACAGGAAATCCTGATAAGGAATATGGAACTAATAAGTCACCACCAGCCAGAAGAGTTCGGGAAAGGTCGAGAAGAGACCCTGCATGTCCGTCCACTTCCCAGAATCCCTCTCGCTAGCATCCATCTTGGCTGAGTGATGCGTGCGCCACCAGGAAAGACTCTGAATTAGAATGATTGGCCAAAGCCACCTGGAAAATAATCCCATCACCATAAAACCCGAGACTGCAAGCCACGTGGCAGAGCAGTTCTCCTGGGTTCCCTTACCCTCCTGCTCTCCACCCGGGTGCCCTTTCCCAATAAAATCTCTTGCTTTGTCAGAAAAAAAAAAAAAAAAAGCTGTGGTACATATACACAATGGAATATTACTCAGCATTAGAAAGAATACATTTGAATCAGTTCTAATGAGATGGATAAAACTGGAGCCCATTATACAGAGTGAAGTAAGCCAGAAAGATAAACACCAATACAGTATATTAATGCATATATATGGAATTTAGAAAGATGGTAATGATAACCCTATATGCAAGACAGAAAAAGAGACACAGATGTATAGAACAGACTTTCGGACTCTATGGGAGAAGGTGAGGGTGGGATGATCTGAGAGAACAGCATCGAAACATGTATATCATCAAGTGTGAAACAGATCGCCAGTCCAGGTTGGATGCATGAAACAAGTGCTCAGAGCTGGTGCACTGGGATGACCCAGAGGGATGGGATGGGGAGGGAGGTGGGAGGGGGATCGGGATGGGGAATACATGTAAATCCATGGCTGATTCATGTCAATGTATGGCAAAAACCACTACAATATTATAAAGTAATTAGCCCCCAACTAATAAAAATAAATGGAAAAATAAATAAAAATTTTAAAATGAAATAAAAATTAAAGACCTGCACCCAAGACTAGAGAATACACATTCTTCTCAAACTTACCAGGAATATTTAAAATTTGGCCTTATACTAAGCTGTAAAACAAATATAAACAAATGCCAAAGACTCATACAAGTCAATGATGACAGTACAGTGATTAAGCAACCACTCACTGAAGATGATCGCCTGTGTTCACATATTTAGAAACTGAACAATGGAAAAAATGCTTCTAAGTTAATTAATCTGTCTAAAAAAGAGTTACAATTTATACTAGCAAATACTCAGTGCTGGGAAAACAAAACATTACTTAACAAAGCTCATAGGATAAAAGAAATATTCACTATTGATCACCTAATTACATACTTTAGAAACAAAGAAAGATTGTTAATACTCTACTGATGAGTTTCAGGAAGTTAGAGATCATCCAGAGCAAACACAAAGAAAATAGAAGGGGAAGTGGGGAAGAAAATGCAAGGTAATTAAATAAAAAAGAACCATATTTCAGAGATGTCAAAAAATTCTAAAGTTGCTTCTTTAAAATGGACAAATCTTTACATGTATGTGTATAACTGAATCACTTTGTTGTACACTTGAAACTAATACAATATTGTTAATCAACTATATTTCAATATAAAATAAAAAGTTTAAAAAAGACATACAGATAGCTAATAAACACATAAAAAGATGCTCAATATCATTATTAAAACACAAATCAAAAGCATAATGAGAGCCTATCACAAAGGCTGACATTTTAAAAGCTAATAATTACCAGTGCTGACAAGGATATGGCTCACTGGAACTCTAATACATTGCTGATGGAATGTAAGATAGTACGGCCAACTTGAAAATTTTTTAAAAAGAAACATAAAAAGCTTTGTTTCTTTTGATCACAGATGAAAAATAATCTTTCCATTTCTTATACAGTTAAACATAGATTTGTCCTCTGACCCAGCAATCTCCTCCTAGGTATTTTCAGGTGGAATGTTCACTTATGTGCACACAAAACCCTAGACACGAATGTTTTATAGTGCTTTTTCTTTCCCCACAAATTGCCACAAGCTAGAGACAATAGGATGTTGTGAAAAATGATGGTGTGTGAGTTTTGAAGCAGGGTCAGAAAAGATACTGTGGCCTTATCTTGCTCTCCTTTAGATTAGCTACCCTGGGCAAGTCAGCCACCATATTGGGAGGATACTCAGGCAAACTCAGTTCCAAATAATGAGGAACTGAGGCATCCTACTATCAGTCATATGAGTGACCCAAATTAGAAGTGCATCCTCCAGCTCCAGTTGAACCTTCAAATGAAAACAACTCTTGGTGACATTGGGATTGCAGCTTCATGTGAGACCCTGAAGCAGAAGCACCCAGCTAGTCATTCCTGATATCCTGACCCATAGATATTATGTGAAATAATACATATTCATTATTGTTTGAAGTGCTGAGTTAAAGGTAATTTTCATCTTAAACACACTCAATGTGTGTATGAATTTTCAGTAAAATTTTTACAGCAGTTATAGATTCACAGAAAAATTGAGCCTAAAGTACAAAGTTCTCATATATGCCAGTCTCCACACCCATACAGCCTCCCCAGCTACCAACATCTGGCACCAAAGCAATTCATTTATTATGATCGATGAACCTACATTGACACATTGTTACTCAAAGTTCATAGTCTACATTAAGGTTCACTCTCCCTGTTTTACTCTCTGTGAGTTTTGATAAATGTATAATAACATGTATCCACCATCATAGTATCCCACAGGATAATTTCACTGCCTTAAGAATCCTCTGGGCTCTGTGGATTCACCTGTCCCTCCCCATTAACCCCTGACAACCACTGATCTTTTTACTGTCTCTACGGTTTTGTCTTTTCCAGAATATCAAACAATGGGCATCATATATTTCATAACCATTTCAGATTGGCTTCTTTCACTTACTAATATGCATTTGAGGTTCCTCCATGTTTTTCATGGTTACTTTTTAGCAGTAAATAATATTTCATTGTTTGGATAAGCCACAGCTTATTTGTCCACTCACCTACTGAATGACATCAAGATTGCCTCCATACTTAGCAAGTATAAATGAAACTGCTATAACTTTATGTGCAAGTTTTAGAATGCACATATGTTTTCAACTCATTTGAACCAATATAAAAGAGCATGATTACTGTACTATACCAGAAGAGTATGTTTCGTTTCTTAAGAAACTGCCAACTGTCTTCCACAGTGACTACCATTTTGCATTGACACCAGCAGCCAATGGGAGTCCCTGTTGCTTCACATGAACCTCACCAGCATTTGGTGATGTCAGCCTCCCGGATTAGGACCATTCAACTAGGTGTGCAGTGGTATGTCATTGTTGTTTGAATTTGTATTTCCCTAATGAGATATAATGTGGAGCATCTTTCCATATGCTGATTTGCCATCTATACATCTTCTCCTGGGAAGTGTCTGCTTAGGTCTTTTGCCTTTATTTTTTTTTTTTTTTTTTAATCAGATTGCTGCTTTTCTTATTGTTGAGTGTTCAAAGTTCTTTGCACATTTTGGGTAACAGTCATCTGACATATTTGCCTTTTGCAAATATTTTCTCCCAGTTTGTGGCTTGTCTTCTCGTAAAAGATCTTTTGACAGTGCGTTTTGAAGAGCCGAAGAGTTTAATTTCATTAAGTTCACCTTATCTCTTTTTCACGATTGTGCCTATGATTTTGTATGCAAAAAGTCATTGCCATTCTCAGGTTCTCCTAGATTTTCTCCGCTTAATCTAGGAGTTTCAGGTTTTTGCATTTTAACTTTAGTTCTATGATCTATTTTCAGTTAATTTTTGTGAAGGGTGTGAAGTCTGTCTAGATTCATGGACTTTTTTTTTTTTTTGGTATGTAAATATCCAGTTGATCCAGCACCATTTGCTCGAAAGACTATCTTTTGTCCAGTGTGTTTCCTTTCTTCCTCTGCCAACGATCAGCTGATGATTTGTATGGGGGCCTACTTGGGGGTTCTTTATTCTGTTGCATTGATCTATTTGTCCCTTCTTTCAACAATACCGTCCTGTCTTATTTTTAGTCATACCAGAGTATTCAAGACTTATGGTAAAGTAACAAACAATCTAATATTAGCTAACTAATACTATATAATTATATAAACATCCAGATGATTAAATATTTATGTATGAAAAACAATATTAAATTCTTAATGGAGAAGTTGTTTTTTCTGAGGAAAAAAAAGTATTTTGGAGTTTATTTTTCACACATCTTTTAATGCTATATTCTATGTTTACATTTAAAAGGGAAATAAAGCATGAAAAAAACTTAGTATAGGGGCTCAGTATGGGAAGTTACCTGGGTTGAAACACCAAGATATTACTGTGGGCTTAAAGAAAAGAACTTAGGAAATAATTCTCAATGTCTTTTAGGTAGGTTTGGTTTAGTTGCTCAGTTGTGTCTGACTCCTTGCAACCCCATGGACTGCAGCAAGCCACATTTCCCTGTCTATCACCCACTCGTGGAGCTTGCTCAAACTCATGTTCATTGAGTCAGTGATGCCACCTAACCATCTCATCCTCTGTTCTCCCCTTCTCCTCCTACCTTCAATCTTTCCTAGCATCAGGGTCTTTTCCAATGAGTCAGTTCTTCGCATAGGTGGCCAAAAACTTGAAGCTTCAGTTTCAGCATCAGTCTTTCCAATGGACTGATTTCCTTTAAGATTGACTAGTTAGATCTCCTTGCAGTCCAAGGGACTCTCAAGAGTCTTCTCCAACACCACAGTTCAAAAGCAGCAATTCTTTGGTGCTCAGCTTTCTTTATGGTCCAACTCTCACATCCATACATGACCACTGGAAAAACCATAGTCTTGACTAGATAGACCTTTGTCAGCAAAGTAATGTTTCTGCTTTTTAATATGCTGTCTAGGTTTGTTATAGTTTTCTTCCAAGAAGCAAGCCTCTTTTAATTTCATGGCTACAATCACCATCTGCAGTGATTTTGGAGCCCAAGAAAATAAAGTCTATTACTGTTTCCATTCTTTTCCCATCTATTTGCCATGAAGTAATGGGACCAGATGCCATGATCTTAATTTTTGGAATGTTGAGTTTAAGCCAGCTTTTTCACTCTCCTCTTTCACTTTCATCAGGAGGCTCTTTAGTTCGCCTTCACTTCCTGCCATAAAGATGGTATCATCAGCATATCTGAGGTTATTGTTATTTCTCCTGGCAATCTTGATTCCAACTTGTGCTTCATCCAGTCTGGCATTTCCTATGATGTACTCTGTATATACGTTAAATAAGCAGCGTGACAATATACAGACTTGACGTACTACTTTCCCAATTTGGAACTAGTTGTTGTTCCATGTCCCATTCTAACTGTTGCTTCTTGACCTGCATACAGATTTCTCAGGAAGCAGGTATAGTATTCCCATCTCTTGAAGAATTTTCCACAGTTTGTTGTGATCCCACACAGTGAAAGCCTTTGGTGTAGTCCATAAAGTAGAAGAACATGTTTTTCTGGCATTCTCTTGCTTTTTCCATGATCCAACGGATGTTGGCAATTTGATCTCTGGTTCCTCTGCCTGTTCTAAATCCAGCTTAAACATCTGTAAGTTCTCAGTTCATGTTCCACTGAAGCCTTGCTTGGAGAATTTTGAGCATTACTTTGCTACTTTGGAGTGCAATTGTACACATTTTCAGCATTACTTGATTTTCTAAATCAAAGCAAGCAATGTCTATGTTTAAAAAGCTGACAAATATGAGTATATTAAAATTTAAAATAGTTTGTCGTGCAGTGACACCTTAAAACAAAGCTAGATATTGAAAAAGAGATCCACAATATGTACAGACAAACAAACACTATAAAGAAATAGCAAAAATTAACAAGTAGTTTACAAAGAGAGGAAATGCTTCCAAATAAAGACATGTTCAATGTTCATGATGAGGAAATACAAATCAAGATCCTTGATTCAATATCACTCTACACGCTAATAAATAATTAGAAGTCTGTCCGCACCAAGGGTCAGAGACAATATGCATCCAAGGGATCTCATATACATTTCTGGTGAGAGTGTAAACTGGTGCTGCTGTTTTGGGAAAAGCCTGGCACTACTCCTTGCCAGCTCATGAAGTTACATATGCTTTGACCTAGCCGTCCCTCTGGCTGTTGAGACTGTGGGAAGGAGAAAGGGTACAGAGACAGAAACCAGTGAGAACACTGGCATCAGAGTCGATCAAAGAGCCTGGCTGTGGGGGTGGAAAGCAACTTTCCCATGCAAGAGATATATAAATTAGCAAGACTAGAGCATGAACTTGCCATAAAATGTTATTCAAATGGTCAATAAACAAATTAAAATGTGCTCCACCTCTCAGGCTAGAAAATCACAGTAAGTGTGATGAAGTGTCCCCACATACTCACCACAATGGCTGAAATGTTAAGGAGGGTGTGGGGCAATTGGAACTCTCATGTGAGGCTTGTGGGTGTAAATTTGTACAATCACTTTGGGAAATATGTGGTTTTATAAAAAGAGACATGGCTGTCTTATTCCTAGGGACTCATTCAACAGAAATGTATGGAAATGTGAATCAAAGTCATGAACAGAATGCCCCTGTTACTGCATGATACATAGGCGAGTTGGAAAGTCAATAGACCCTAAGAGCTCTCATCACAAGGAGAATTCTTTTCTTTTGTTTTTATTGTACTATGTAAGATGATGGATAATAGTGAAATCTATTGTGGTAGTCACTTCACAACATTTGTAAATCACAACATAATACTGGATACCTTATGTTTCTACAGTAACATATCAATTATTTCTCAAATAAATTTGAAAAAGAAAAACAGAAAAGAAAGCCCTCAGCTGCACAATTTGCAATAGCCAGAAACAGAAACACACCAAAAATCTCTCAGTAGTAAAATACAAGAATTGTGGCTTATTCACACAGTGAAGTCCTATGTGTCAATGAGAACAAATGTACCACAAATACACACAATTTGGATGACTCTCAAAATATAGTCTTGAACCAAAAGAGACAGTTCCAAAAGGCATATTGTGTAAGACTCACTTATTATAAAGTTCAAAGCAGAGACAAAGCTGTGTGAAGTTTGGGGAGGAGAGGAGTGACGGACAAGGTGTTATTTGTCTGTCAGAGCAGAGATCACACCATTATGTTCACTCTGGGACAATGCATCTCTCCTACACTTAGGGTTTGTGCCTTTTCCTGTATGTTTGATATATTTCAATTCAAAGTGTACATTTTAAAGGAGAGATTTAGGAGAACAGGCTGAAAGAGGGGAATGGAAAGGGAAAGAAATAGTCCAGAGTGACTCTAATGTTTTGGTCTGAGGAATCAGGTCATTGAGTTCCCTTTCCTGAGATGACAAGGAGCAGAGGAAACGCTGGTCTGGGCAGGAGAGGGAAGGTCAAGTTCAGTTTTATTCAGGCCATGATAGAGGTGCTGAGAAGTTTACCAGGGAGGATATCAAGTACCCAACTACATAGTCAAGTCTGGAGCCCAGAGGGAAGTCAGGCTGGAGATGAAGTTTGGAAGTGTTTGTCCTGTAGGCAGACTCCAAGGTCATGAGTCTGGATGAGGTCTCTGCTGGAAAGGAGGGAGGGTCCAATGGCTGAGAGGGCAGGAGGGCCCTCAAACACTTAGCCTGGTGAAGGATAAGAACCACTGTGGATATCCAGGGGCAGCCAGAGGGGAAAAAGGGAAACCAGGAGAGTGTGGTGTCCACAGATCAAGTGGTTTCAAGGAGGAAGGAAGGACCAACTGTGTCTGAGGTTGCTGAGAGGTCAAGATGAGAGCTGAGAACTAACCACTGGATTCAGCAGTGTGGAGACCACTGGTGAACTTGTCAAGGGCAGTTCCATGGAGCAGTGATGTCTGAAGTCTGGAGGAGGGAGGGCAGAATGGGAGGGGAGGGTATGGAATGCAAACAGTTATTCCATGAGTTGTGCTATGCAGGTGAGCTGAGGAACAGGGCAAGAAATGGAGGAGATGGTGGGGACAAGAGATTTTTGATGGAAGTTATTACTGCACATTTGTGGAGGGGAACAGTGATCTGGCAAGAGAAATAAGACAATTGTTTATTGCTGGGAAGGTATAAAGCAGACAGGATTGCACTATACTTGGTGCTTCACCTGCCAAGAAATGGGCAAGATTTGACAAAAAAATTATCTGGCAGATAAAGCATTGCCTAAGGAAGCAAATGTATTATTTTCCTTCCAGCTCTACCTGGGTTCAAAGAATTCTCCTAGGAAAGAAATCCTTGCCACGCGTGGGCAGGGAGGCGTTGGGGCTGGGTTGGATTGGGCACTCAACCTCCTCAGCCCCCACAAACACTTAGACAACCTCCAGCAGAAACAAAAGCCAGCAGTTGTCTCCAACCACAGCAGAGCTCAGAGAAGCCTCCAGAGCCAGCAGAGGAGCCAGCATGGTGGAGTTCGTGTCCTTGTTTTTGCCATGGGAGCGCAGACTGCAGACTTTTGCGGTCCTGTATTATGTCTTCAGCATCATTACCCTGAGTAAGGGGACTGGGTTGGGGGATGGGAGACTGTGGGTTCCTGTCATTCCAGGTACACACAGTGTATTGATGGGACCAAGATGTAGGTCCTGAAGGGACTGCTGAGCCTACTAGCCCTCCTGGAAGCCTCTGCAGGGGGTGGGAATTTGTTGGATCTGGGGGCAGAAGTCCTCAGCTGTGACTTTGGGCAGGGTTCTTAGCCCTCCTGGGCTGTGGGTTCCACCTGAATACCAGGACAGGGACCCACCTCAAGCTGCTCAGTGTTGTGAGGAAGGAATCAGTAATTCTGGGACATTTGGGCTGCTCAAACTGCTCAGACAGGATTGAGTTCTTGCTTTTCATGCAGAGAAGAGGAGACTGACTCTGGTAGGTGGGGAAAGAGAAGGGAATAGGGATGAACAGGATGGGGAGTGAGGCGGGGGCCCATAGGGAATGGGCGAGTGAGAAGCAGACCTGGGTCAGACTCTGGCTGAACAACTGACTGGCTGTGGGACCCTGGAGGACGCATGCCAGGCCTCCCCGTGCCTCCATCTCATTATCTGCAGAATGGGCCCAAGGATGCTGACCTTATCGGGGAGGGGCTGTGGATGAAAGGAAGAAATGTGCTCTTCTCAGCTCAGCCCTGGCCTGGCCCCAGGTAGGGAGCCCAGAGGGTATGTGGGATCTAGTACCTGACCTACTCCCACAGTGAACATGTCTATTATGACAGGAAGGCCACAAATATGCCAAGTTCAGCTCTGCTGAAGGGAGCATTTTTGAGGAGGGCCCAGGATTGAGGACAAGGAAGGGAAAGTGACTGGAAGCGTGTGAGATTCTTCATCTCCCCTGCTGGCACCAGACTGTGTAGAAACTGCTCCCCCTGGGAATGCTGGTGTTCAGCCTGTACACAGATGCCTCTGCTGTGCTAAGTCACTTCAGTCCTATCCAACTCTTTGCGACCCCATGGACTCCTCTGTCCATGGGATTTTCCAGGTAAGAATACTGAAGTGGTTTGCCACACCCTTTTCCAGGGGATCTTCCTGACCCAGGGATTGGACCTACATCTCCTGCAGCTCCTGCATTGCAGGCAGATTCTTTACCACTGGTGCCACCTGGAAAGCCCTCTCTCCTGGTGTTAAACTATGGACACACTCTGTACAGACTGCTCTACAGCCATTTCACACATTCACACACAAACTCACACACACACACAGGCACCACAAACCCAGCACACATACCACACACATACACAAGGTGGTCCCTTAGAACCCCCCGCAACTTTACCAGCTAAAATTTTCATCCCAAGTAAAGCCCCTAGTTTCCTGCTCCCTGCATCCTTGATGATCGACTTGTGTCTCTATCTGAAGAGTCATTGTACTTAGCCACTCAGTCGTGTCTGACTCTTTGTGATCCTTTTGGACCACAAGCCACCAGGCTCCTCTGTCCATGGGATTTTTCAGGCAAGAATGCTGGGATGGGTTGCCATTTCCTCCTTTGGAGGATCTTGCCAATCCAGGGATCAAATCCTGGTGTCCTGTGTCTCCTGCATTGCAGGTGGATTCTTTATCCATTGAGTTATCAGGGAAGCCCCTAAGGATCATTAAACATTTTAAATTTCCCTGATTACCCTCATTACACAGATGAGCAGAGAAGCTGAGTGCCTAGATATCCAAGACTGCAAGTCTGGGCCCCTCTGCTTCCAAAGGACGAAGGGAAGGAGGCAGAGGGAGGAGAAAGGGCTGAGGGTGTGGGAGGAGGTGTGGAGCATGGGGAGGAGGGTTACCCTAGGGCAGGGGACAAGTCCCTTGGCTCCTGGATGAAAGACACTAGGGGCTCAGAACCAGGTAGGCTGACACCTGGGGATCATGGGGATGAGGGACATCTTTCTCACCTGGCCTTGGGGAAGCTTTGTGAGCAGGAGTGTGTCCGAATAGCTGTGCCCACACCCAGCCCAGCCCAGGACCTGGGAGTATCAGAAACAGCTCAGGGAGGTCCACGAGCCCTGGACCTGGAACTAGATGGAGGGAAGTTGAGAAATGGGATGTGAGCCCACCAATGTCAGGAGCTTGTACCTTGTCCCTTATCCTGGGGACAAAGAGGACCTCCAGGAGGGCTTTAGGAATGGGAGGGACAAGGTTCAGTCTTTGGGTACAGGTCCCTGTGGCTACATTTGGGGTTTCTACTCTGTCGAGGGTTTAGGGGGTAGACTGATGATGGCAGGGAGTAGCCACAGTCTGCATGAGGGGTCAAAAAATTATGCCCCATGAACCAAACCCAGGTGACTGGTTATTTTTGTATTTTCACAACCCATGAGCTAAGAATGGTTTTTACATTTTAAATGATCTTGTGTCTATGTAATATCCTCCAAGTTGCCTTTTGAGCTGAATGGCAAAGTCTAAAATATTTACAATCTGTCCCTTTAGGTAAATGATTGCCTTCCCTGGTCTAGGGAGGCTGAGGGTAGGTGGAGAGAAGGAACCTCTTTCCAGACATAGTAGATGGGTCTCCTGGGCAGGATTTAAAGGCTGACAGGAGATAAAGGGCTTTCAGTGGGAGAGTGAACACCATACTTACATTGAACAGCTGGTTAACACTGGATGTAAAATATGCATTTGGGGGAGGGGCAAAGAAGTGGCCAGAGAGGTCAACTAGGGCCTGTCGCCATGAGCTCAGGGCATAGATACCAATAGTTTTCAATGGGTTACTTGTTTATTGTTTCCTTTCCTCTCCTCTATAACTCTCACACCTCGCACAGGAAGGTAAGTTCCATTCAAACAGTTGGTCTTGTTCTCAACCGTGTTTCCAGCTCCTAAAAGAGTTGAGGTCAATGAATATTTATTAAATGAATGAATATTAGGAGCATGATGGACCCAAAATAGTAGAACTGAATGCCAGATCCCGTCCTACCAGCTTGCTGTGTGAGCTTAGCCAATTTGCATACCGTCTCTGGGCTTGGTAAAGTGGGGTGATACATTTTCCCACTTGAGGTGAAAGAAGTCTCTTTCCTAAGTGACTGAAAAGACTCCCAAGTTTGGGTTTGGGGTAAGGGGGATGGTGAAGTGCAGGGAAGTCTTTCTGGTCAAGTGTAAATGACCAAAGTGTGTTTTTTTCCTAACTTTTTTTTTCTGGTTAAAGCTAGTGTTTGCTCTTGTAACACATTCAAACAAAACGTGTGTCCAAAATGAAAGATGTCCCCTAAACCCAACCCTGTGGGGAGCCATTAATAACTTGATTTGATTCTCTAGAACTGGCTTTCTGAAAGTGGGAAAAACCAATACATATTTTTAATTTTGCCCTGGGGCAGAGACCTAACTGGGTCATTGTTTTCTTCAAATTAAAAATTTGTAGTGAAAAAATAAGTAAATAAAATTTTTTAATTAATTTATTTTAATTGGAGGCTAATTACCTTACAATATTGTGGCGGTTTTTGCCATACATCAACATGAATCAGCCATGGGTGCACATGTGTCCCCCCCTCCTGAACCCCCTTCCCACCTCCCTCCCCACCCCATCCCTCTGTGTTGTCCCAGAGCATCAGCTTTGAGTGCCCTGCTTCAGGCATCAAACTTGCACTGGTCATCTGTTTTACATGTGGTAATATATGTGTTTCAATGCTATTCTCTCAAATCATCCCACCTTCGCCTTCTCCCACAGAGTTCAAAAGTTCTTTACGTCTGTGTCTCTTTTGCTGTCTTGCATATAGGGTTGTTGTTACCATCTTCCTAAATTCCATATATATGCATTCATACACTGTATTGGTGTTTCTCTTTCTGACTTACTTCTCTTTGTATAATAGGCTCTAATTTCAACCACCTCAGTTGAGCTGACTCAAATGTGTTCTTTTTAATAGCTGAGTAATATTCTATCGTGTATATATACCACAACTTCCTTATCCATTCATCTTCCAATGGACATCTAGGTAGCTTCCATGTCCTAGCTTATTGTAAATGATGCTGCAATAAACATTGGTGTACATGTGTCTCTTCCAATTCGGTAAATAAAATTGAAGTCAAATTCCTGACCATCTTTTCCCAGTGGCATCCTTTCTCCATCCTCCAGATTTGAGACAGTCAGCTCCAGGAGGGCAGGCATTTTTGTGTGCTGTTCTTCTTGGCTGTACCACCAGCACCTGGCACATCACAGGTGCTCTGTGGGAAGTGAACATCTGTGAGCCTTAACTTACTTTATCCAGATTCTGTATTTTACTATTGTTCAGACTGAGTCCAGAGTGCCTTCCTCCTGGAAGCCTGCTGGGAAAGAGCCCAGATACCCTTCTTCCAAAAGGAATAGAAGTGAAAGCTGACCTTCCTAAGGAATTTGATTTCATGGTGTCAGGAGGAGAGAATGGGGTCTGGAAGGGGCAATATTCCCTGGAAATTAGGCTCCATTGGTATCATAGCACCTAACTCTTGAGATGAAACCAGGTTAGCCTGTGGTAGGGACTGAGAATCAAAGGTCAGATGGAAATTCCTCATCAGACCCAGTCCTAGCCCTGCTGCACCCCTAAACTACAGTCCAGTCAGGTGTTGGCCTCTTCAACCTTCCTTCAGTAGGAAAGGGCATGGCAGGCAGAGGAAACTGAATGAGCAAAAGCTAAGAGGTTAAAGGAGCTCAGGCCATCAGAGGGGTACTGAGCAGCTTAGTGTAGCTGGAGCTAGGGGGCCTGTACATGAGCTAGGCTGGAGTAAGTTTCTTGAGGAGATTGAATGTCAGGCTGAGTTGCTTGGGCTGTGCTTCAAAGTTATGAGAAGTTTAAGTAGAGGGAGGAATCTAGTGGGATTTATCCACGGAAAGATGGACAACGAGTGTACAGAAGGAGGGCTGGGCAGAATGTCTCCATTTCTCTGAGGTCCCAAAGAATGATAACTAGAAATAATTTATGCAGTCACTGGGCATACTGGGAATTTATTGAGAACCTGGGAAAGTAAGACTTCTTAACGGACAGGGAGGGAAAGGGAAGGGAAAACCAGAGTGAATGAGACAGCATGGTACAGTGGGAACAAGTGAGTTTGGAGTTAGTCCTGGTGTCAAACCCAGGGTCCCAGTGTGGCACATCCTGGACTGCATTTTCTCCTCCTTGGAGTACTGGGGAGGCTGACCTGTTCCCCCTGGGGGTGAGGGCTGGACAGGACAGTGCTGCTAGTGCTGGGCATATGGGAAGAGGGCATCCTTCACCGTGGCCATTAGTACCCACTAATGCTCCTGCTTCCCTTCCCAGCCTTCATCTGCTATGTGGTCTTCATAAGCCTCCTGTTCACAAGATTCTGGATCTTCCCTATCCTGTATGCCACCTGGTGGTTCCTGGACCGAGACACGCCACGGCACGGAGGCAGGCACATCCAGGCCTTCAGGTCATGGATCTTATGGAAGTACATGAAAGACTATTTCCCCATCTCGGTGAGTAATGGAACTATCTGGGGTGTGGCCAGGACTGTAGTGCCCCACGTGTCCATGGGGAAGTGTGATACTGTGTGCAGTGAGTAGGGTACTGGGCTGGGAGAGAGGAACCAGGCTTCCACCGCTATGTGGCCTGGAAGAGAGTCCAGCCTCTGTCTGCCCATGGTTTTCCATCTGCAGAGATGTACGGCCGATATGAGGATTGATGAATAAATAGGATTTGAAGGAATCTTGTGGGCCATCTAGTGTGACACACATATGTAACTTACCTGCACCTCTCAGCAGCCATGCTTGAGGGTGCAGGTAATAAAGTCATGTCCTTAGAGAACTTCTGGCCTTACAGTTCATCATATAAGGAGACAGGCACCCAGGAGAGAGGAAGGTATGACCAAGATCACACAGGAAGTTCTTTTACTAGCTTTACAATTAGTGCATTTCTGGGTAGATAAAGCAAAACAGAGAGCCCTGAACTGGTTCTCAGGTTTTATCCTGTTGCAATCTGGGTATGGTATGCATTCTTGGAAAGCCTTTCCTGTTCTGATCTCAGTTTATCCATGTATCCCCTAAGCAGTCCGCTCCCTCCTACTCTGAGTGCCTCTGATTCTCTGACTCAGAGCTCCTCGTGGCCACTGTGAAGTCCTGACCACAGACCCAAAGATCAGTCCTGATGGAAGAAAACTTATTGATTTGACCAACTCCATTCTGCTCTTTTCTTTATCTCAGAGTGAATAAACTCAGTCTGTAATCAGTGAGGAAAGGATGGCTCATTGACCAAACAGGGAGGGAAGGCAGAAGGGAAACAGAGTGCCAGGCAAGGGCAGGCAGCTGTCCTCTGCACACAGGAGAGAAGAAATATATGGAGTATATTCTTTGGGCCTGGGCAGAATAAGTTCTAATACCATGTGTGCAACCTACCTACTGCACACCTTATTGAGTATAATAAAATAGCCTTTCTGAGCCTCCATTTCTTCATATGTAGAGATGATACAGCATACATCATTGGGTTGTGTGGATTCCATGAGACATCAGGTCATCCTGGAGACCTCAGGACAGCATCTGGCTCTCTTTACAACTGGAGTTACTGTCAAATGCATGACTGGGGAAAAAAAAGTGATGCTGAGCAATTCTGTGCCTGTCCTTTGCACCCCCTTCCTTCTTTCCTTCGTGAGGTTCCAGGGGTATTTCTCAGCCCTAAAACTATTGACAGTGGTGGGACATCGAACTTGATTTGCAGAAATTCCACTTGGACAGTGTTCAGGATTGTTGCCCGCTGGAGTCTTTTGGCATCGCCATATCCATAGGAGGGGCAGTAGCACCAAGTGGTCAGCAGAGAGAGATATGACATGCACTTTGCCTCACCTGGCCTGGGCTGGGGGCCTGCAGATTTTAGACCTAACCACCTCTCAGGAGACCCTTCAACATGTCCACACATATTTATAGTACAGGTCCTTCAGGGATCTTGGGGAGGACAACATTTTTGTGGTCCCAGGTAGGGAGCTCCCTCTCCGTTGGTGCTCCCCCACATTCATAAGCCTCTGCACTCTGTGTCAAATGAGCATGTATTTCTGAACTTCCTTCAATTCTTACTGACTTAATGACCTAAAGCCTATTGGTAGAATTATAAGAAATTTTAGAAATTTAGAATTTAATTTAGAATTATAATCAAATTTATATTATAAGCAATATAATATTGCTTATAATTATTATATTTTAATTGCTTATATTTATATATTATAATTATTATATTTAAAATTATAATTATTAAATATTGCTTATGTTTATATATTATAATTATATTTTTAATTGCTTATAATTATCATGTATTATAAGCAATTTAGAATTATAAGCAAACTTAGAAAACTATTTTAGCATACTGGATCTTTCTAAGTACACCCTATGGCCTCCCTAAAGAGCTAATGGAGGAGAATCAGGCAATGTTTTCCCTAGGACAAGTTGCCTCCACCTCATGCTGAAGATCAGTCCAGGATCTGGGTTTCTCTGTGAATATTTCATTATCCTGGAGCAGCAGTGTCTGCACAGACCAAGCCCTGAGCAGGGGTGCAGTGCTGTGGGCAGGCTGTGACCTGGTGCCAGGAAGTGCTGCAGACTTGGCATGACACACCCCTGACCCTCCCCACCCACACCTGTGGGCATCACTAGAGACTTCATGCCCCTCCTCCCAGCCCCTACCTTCAGCACCCTGGGGTGTCTTACACTGAGTCACAGGGACTCAGAAGTTCAGCCCTCCATCTGAGACAGGACCCCAGCTGCCACAGTCCTTGGAGAGGCCCTCCTGTGATGGCTCCTTCATTCTGGTTGGGCTCTGCCTGGGACAAGGTCTCTGTTCACATATGACAGGGGCTTGTGTCCTCGTCACTCTCCCAGAAGTCCTACCTCTGCCTTGGGCAGGAGGCCTCCCTCCCCTGGTGGGCTGTATTGGCTTAATCCCTTCATGAGTCCGCTCTCTCTTCCTCTTCATTCCACGGTCTCCCAGAGCATCTCCTCTGCTCCAGGCCTGCAGTGAGGACAAGGATTCTCAGACAGGCCGTCTCTAATCTCAGGACACTCACATGAGGGTGTGATAGCACTTGGGCACAGGGGAGACATAGAAGAGGTCAGCACAGAAAGTCAGAACAGAGACTGAGGAGGGCACAAGAAGCAGCCCTGATTCACCAGGCTGCCGTCCCTACAGCTGGTCAAGACTGCCGAGCTGGATCCCTCCCGGAACTACCTCGCTGCCTACCACCCCCACGGGATCATGGGCATTGGAACTGTTACCAACCTGTGCACTGAGGCCACTGGCTTCTCCTCGATCTTCCCTGGCATCCGCCCACATCTTATGACACTGAACATGTTTTTCCAGGTCCCCTTCATCAGGGATTACATCATGTTAGGGGGTAAGTCTTCCGACCATTGGATTGCCCAGGTGTATGAGGGCTGGAGACATGAGGGGTGTTTTAGGAAGGGCTGCCAACAATCAGAACTTCCTCTAAGAGCATGTATGTTAGAAAAGGAGGTTAGATATAAGGAAGCACTTCCCACAGTTCTATGCCCAGCAACGAGCTCGGTGAGGGGTTATGTGGAGAGAAAGGACTCCGTCCCAGTCCTCAGGGAACTCCCAGCTGGGAGAGGGGAGCCCAGGGTACACAGCCCATCCCCCACAGTCCCTACCCGCTTTACCCTGTATCTGACCACCACCCTCTCTCCCCAGGGCTGGTCTCAGCAGACAAGGAGAGTGCTGCCCATATTCTGAGCAGGAAAGGAGGAGGCAACCTGCTGGGCATTGTTGTTGGGGGCGTCCAGGAGTCACTGGATGCCAGGCCTGGAGCCTACAAGCTGGTGCTGCGAAACCGCAAGGGCTTCATCAGGCTCGCCCTGACGCACGGGTATCAGGGAGAGGGCTCTTAGTTCAGCTGGAGATTGACAAAGGTTGTATTTTGCTGGAAAGACTGAGAGATTAATGTAAATCCTATTTTGGCAAGAGATGCTCAGTCCATTCACAGTGAAGATTCTGTCTTGGTGATAGATGTACTATGCTGTGCTATGCTTAGTCACTCAGTAGTGTCCAATTCTCTGTGAACCTATGGACTGTAGCCCACCAGGCTCCTCTGTCCATGGAGATTCTCCAAGCAAAAATACTGGAGTTGGTTGCCTTGCCCTCCTCCAGGGGACATGCCCAACCCAGGGATCAAACCCACATCTCCCACATTGCAGGCATTCTTTGCCATCTGAGCCACAAAGCCCTAGATGTATTGTGTCATGCCCCAAAACCCAGAGAAGATTCTAGAAGGGAGACTTGGTGATCAAAGGGACTAGATGTGAAGGGTCATAATGCCCACAATTGGCATTAGATCTGAGACCTAAGGCTTCTGTGAGAATAGAGTTTGTGAAATAGCTTTTAAGCTTTAGCTGTTCTCCTACCCTGAAGCACTCTTTAAGAATATAAGCTAGCTGGGGCAGAAGAGATTTTTCAAGAAAGTTTGAAGATGTTTTAAATCAGAGAAGACTCTCTGCAGCATTCTGGTCTCCCTGTCATGGTGTAATGGGGAGGTGATGGCCCCAAGAGGAGCCACTAACTACTTGAGTCATAAAGCAAGGTTGTGGCAGGACTGGGAGACACCCGAGGCCTCCTACTTTTGGTCCATGGTTCTGTCCTCTCCTCCAGCTCCCACTCACTATGTCCTTGCAGGAAGCTAGTGACCAACTTGTGCCTCCTTGCCCCTCCACATGCCCTCTCTCTTGTCTCCCTCTAGGGCAGCTCTGGTGCCTATCTTCTCCTTTGGGGAGAATGACATGTTTGACCAGATTGAGAACTCTCCTGGCTCCTGGTTGCGCTGGTTCCAGGAACAAATTCTGAAGATCGTGGGAGCTTCCATTCCACTCTTTTATGGCCGTGGTGTTTTCCAAAACAGTTTTGGTCTTATGCCCTACTGCCGGCCCATCAACACTGTAGGTAAGCCAAGACCCAGACTGGGAGGGGTTGGGTTACGGGGCAAGGGACTTGGGCTTGGGCTAAAGGGGAATGGAAATGGGCCAGACACATCCTTGTCCTCCTGGAGTTCAGGTTCTATACTGGGAAATGGACATATAGGCAATTAACCCAGATGAAAGGCATCTGAGATGAGAAGAGTAACAGGGGCATAAAGACAAGTTGCCATTACTGATAACTGAGCACCTGCTGTGCCAGGCACTGCATTGGCTCCTTCTATGCAGCTGCTCAGTTGTCCTTACAACCTTGGAAGCAAAAACTATCATCCTTATTTTACTGATCACAAAATGAGACCTATGGAAGGTAAATCATTTCCAAAAGATGACCTTGCATGTGAGTAACACAATTGAGATTTGAGTCAGGATCTACTTGACTTTTACTATGCCAGAGGAAGGAGTTTTTACCTCTGAGAAGACAATCCCATAACGCTTATTAGAGAAGATGGATATAAGGGCAGTGCACTCCAGGTCTGTTAGAACAGTGTATAATAGCAATCATCAGGCTACGAAGGAGAGCCTGAAGAAATTTCCTATAAATAATGGGCATGGGCTTTAGTGCATGGATTTAACACCATCTTTTCAGTTATTTGGTCATCTCATTTGCTCTCCCCTTGGATTCCAACTATCTTCCAATGGCAAAGCTTGTAATGAGAGGTCTATCTCCATTCACTCAGTTATCTTTAGTTGAGTCTAGGCAGTCAAGAGTTTCCCTGGATTTGGGGGTAATATTTTCAGGAATGTTATAGGGCTGCTGCCTCCATATGACTCTGAAGAGAAGAAGACATGACAGCTGCTTTCTGAGCCAGATAGAACAGAGGAAGGAAGTTGATAGGGCCTCCTATTTCCTCCTTAGAATGGGGGGCACTGCCCTCTAGCATAGCAGGAGAGAGGGAAGTAGGGTGCTTGGGGTGTGGGCACCTCCTCCCAGACATTTGGGCATGTCCAATCATGGCATCTGAGACTCCCAGGTTCACATGTCCCTGAGACTAAGAGCACATTCCCAGGGCTTACAACCTGACACTGATTCTGCCTAGCTATGTGACATTAAACAAGTTACTTAACCTCCCTGAGTTTAACACCTCAGCTGAAAAACAGGAATAAAGCAAGTTCTATCCTTTTAGGATTGCTAGGAGGATAAAAAGAGATCATGCATTAAAGTATCTAACACATTGCCTAGCAGGAGGTCATGCAGCCTGTGACATTTTATCATCAGAGCTTGGAGTTGCCCTAATAGCTAGATTAGGTCACCCAAAATACAATTGGAAGGGAGGCAATATAGGCACCTTCCAGCAGGTGTGACCACGGGGTCCTGCCCCATGGGATCCTGGGACTCCAGTGGTTCCTGCTCTGGGCCACCTCTCACCTCTGTGTCTTGCAGTGGGGAAGCCCATCGAGGTGCAGAAGACACTGCATCCCTCCCAGGAGGAGGTGGACAGGCTGCACCAATGCTACATGAAAGAGCTGGAAAATCTCTTTGAAGCCCACAAGCTCAAGTACAATGTTCCCAGAGACAAACACTTGGAGTTCTGCTGAGCAGAGGCGCTGCCCCAAAGGGCAGGGCTGGACTGGGGAGGCTGAAGGGAAGGTGTTGTGATCCCAGAAGGCTTCCTTGAGGTGTCTGTTGAACAGATCTCCAGAGCCTTCACTGACTCCTGCAGCTCCACCTCATGCCAGGCCCCAGGTCACAGTTGGCTCCATGGCAGAGGAAACCAGACTCTGGCATCAGGGATTTGCTCTCCTGCACTGACTCCTCTGTAATGGGCCCTCTCCTTGGTTTTGCCCACCTGAGAAATGGGAGAGATATTGAGAGAGAATGATGTCTGTGTCTCTGTCCTCTGTGGTCCTGTCACTCAATGAGCATGACAAACAGCAGCTCCAGTTAGTAGGTTTCTCTTCCTCTGCCTTGAGTGACAGCTGGAAGCAGCCACCAGTTGCAGCCATTTCTCCTACAGGTTCCCTCATCCTGCATCCTACCTGTCCCAGATCCTCCCTCCCTGAGCTGGAGAGGAGGGAGAAGTCACAGTCCCCTAACTCATCCTGGCACCTTTGAGTTTCTGAGTCCTCTGAGCCCCGGGCTGGCAGCCAGAGGGAGATCCGGAAGTTGGGGAAAGAGAATTGGGCTCTGTCACTGGCTAAATGACTGTGCTGAGTCTTAGTTTCCCTGGGTGACTAAGATGAACTTTGACCTCAATTCTGAGGTCACATTAGCTGAGAACTTTTTTTTTTTAGCTGAGAACTTCAATGGCAGTTCCTACTCATTCAGCCCTAACAGTGGCACAGAATCAGGGCTCCATAAATTTCAATTCAACAATTGAAAGATTCTGAGAACTCCCTAGGAGTCCAGTGGTCAGGACTCTGCACTTTCACTGTCAGGGCCCGGGTTCAACCCCTGGTAGGGGAACTAACATCCCTCAAGCCACTCAATGTGGCAAAACAAAACACAAAAACAATTGAGAGATTCCATTTAATCTTTTTCTCAATCCTTCCACCTCCAACCAGGAGGGCTGGCCAAAAGCTCACCTTTGATCCCCAGCCTGGCCCCTAGCCCTGCTGTCCTATGCCCCCTTCCCAGATGGTGGCTCAGATGGGCCAGAGAATGGCATGTTGCCTCCTCCTTCCTAAGCACCAAATAACCACCTCTGGCCTATTCTGTGGGAGACATGGGTTATATTATGTAAAGAAACAAGGCAGACTAGCCAGAGAAGGAAGGCCACACATGAGGAGTGAATGGTCTTATGCATCTGCAAGAAGAGAAGGTGGGGCCAAGTTTCTGATGAGGAGGATTCTGGGTTCCTAGGTCTGGGACACAGGTAATCAGTGAGAGACAGGATGTAGGGTGGGACAGGATGATAAGGTAGGACCAGAACTGTGAACCCCCACACTTGGAGTGGGAAAGTAAGTCTTCTCCCTCCATAAGCTAATCACAGCAATAACTGTAAATGTGGGGCACTTCAAGAATGTAAATTTGGGTCCAAGCTTAGCCCAGCCCTTTTCAGTGACTATGGGCAAGTCACATCCCCCACAAACCTTAGTTTTGCTATCAAAGAAACAAGTATCACAACATGGAGCTTGAGTCTTGGGAGCGGAACACATATAATGAGATAATTAGCCATTTCACATACTGTGAGAAATGGTTGGTGGGGAGGAGAGTGTAACCAGGAGTCAGGCCATAAATGTGCCCAGCATCTCATGATGGCCTGTTCTGATACTATGAAGTGGGTGCTATAGGGTTCCAAGAGAAGCAGGAATCAAGAGCAGGGGGGTTGAGAGAGGGAGTGATGGTTTCCACCAGGCGAAGAAGGAAGAAGTGGCAGGTGGGAGGTGCCATGAAGGAAGGGCAGGATTTGCCAGGAGAGAAGTATCTGCCTGCTACAGTTTTCTACTGCTGGTATTGAACCACTGCAGACCTTAGTGGCTGAAAGCAGCAAGGATTTATTATGTCCTCCTCTCTCTGGGTGGCTGCATGGTTCTCAGTCTTAACCCAGGCTCTCCTACAGCTGAGTTCAGTGGTGGGGTGGCTGAAGTTGGGGGCAGCTGGGTGCCTGACCGACTGACCTCTCCTTGCAGGTGGGCATAGGGCCCCTCTTTCTCTTCTGTTTGGCTTTTCACATTCATGGTGTCTGGTTTCCAAAGGATGGGAGCAAGGCTGCAAGATCTACTAAGTCCTCTAGGCACGACTTACACAATTTTGCTTGTGTCTGTCAAAGCAAGTCCTGAGGCTGGTCTAGATTCAAAGGGAGAAGAATAGGCTTCTCCTCTGTGTGGCAGGAGCAGCAAGTCACGCTCAAAAGGGTGGGACACGTGGCGACACTTGGGCCCCTCTTTGAAAACAGTTTACCAAAAAGTGTATGTAGAAACCTGCCAGGCCCCCTTCACCCACATCACCTGGCCCTCCCTGTGTGTGACCATGACAAAGCCCTACTTTACCCTGAGGGTCTCGGTTCCATTCCCCATTGGTGCCCATCCCCATCTTGCTTGTTCCTTCTAGGGCTCTCCATTGCCCCTGGAACTTGTATCAGCCTGGATCCCAGCAGGTACCAGTTGCCATGTTGCAGTTAGGATAATGTAAGGCAATTTGGGGCTTCCCTGGTGGCACAGTGGTAAAGAATATGTCTGCAATGTGGGAGACCTGGGTTCAATTCCTGGGCCAGGGAGATTTCCTGGAGAAGACAATGGCTACCCACTCCAGTATTCCTGGCTGGAGAATTCCGGGGACAGTGGAGCCTATCGGGCCCCAGCCCATGGAATCACAATGAGGCAGAGATGGCTGAGGGACTGACATTAATACTTAATAATGAAATCTCTCTAAGGTGATTTTAACTAAGGAACAATTCCCTGAGGAGCGTGCAGCATGTGGGAAAGCACACAAGATCGTGCAGTTATCCAGGGCTGTGGCAGAGGTAAAGGGCTACTACCACCCTGAAACCTAGAAGGACAAGAGGAGGCAGCAGTGGCCTGAACCTGGAGGGCGTCCTATGGAGGGGCCAGGTTGGTGAGGCAGCACAAGAGCACCCTGAACCTGCAGGGAAAGAGCCTTCCCACCTCACTCTCCTCCCTCCATCGCCTGCCAAGTCTCCTGATTGCCTGAACCCATGTGGAAGCTAAAGGGTACCCAGGCCCTTGGGATACAGTCTATGGAGTGGTCTCTCTGCAGAAAGCAGGGTGGACACATGTGGAGAGTAGGTCTGAAGGTGTCAAGGGAAGACAGAAGTTGTCCGCATCTAAGCCTGAGCTTCTTTTCCCGGTATCCCCAGCCTCCACCGTCTCATCCAGGTCTCCATCCTCCTCCTCCTGCTCTTCCTCCTCCCTTGGCCTTCAACTCCTCTCGTATGGATGAGAGAGTAGTTTCCACTGGGTTCACAAGACTTTCTTTTCCTCTGCTGTTGACTCAGCATCCTGGGTTCTCACTGGCGGGGAGGGGAGGTCCCAGTACAGTGCAACAATGCTCCTGCCTCCAGGGCTTCCCTCTAGCTAGCCTGCACACAGCACCTGAGTCTTCTCCTCAAATAAAACCCAGCCTGTAAATGATCTCTATGTGTCAGGATATGCCTAAACTCTGCCTCAGCCTGGCGGTCGAGGCCCTTTCAAATCTGTCCCACAGACCTGCCCAGTTTCACCTCCCAGATCCTCTCCCCTCCAGCCCACTCTTCCTGCCCTGCACTCAGTCTTACAGAACACATGCTGCTCACACAGGCTGTGTCTTATGACCTGCTGATCCCTTTCCCTGGACCCTCTGTTTCCTCAATTTTGTCAAATAAAGGACACCTCTGTTGTCAAACCTCAGCGCACTCCACCCACCTTCAAATCCAGCTCTCCCACCCCACTGCCCTCAATCCAAGTTAGTTACCCATCTTGTGAGCTGACTTGTGTGGTGAAAGGACCAGGGCCACTAGTGGGTGAGTGGATACCATGTTCCCACAGGACTGGACCCTGAGGCCAGACCACATCCTTATTGCCCCCAGCACCCACCCAGCCCCCACTCAAGACCTAGGCACCTCAGTATCCTCAGTGACTGTGGGAAGTTGCATAAATGACTCACATGGCACCTCCTCTCAGGCCTCATAGGCAAGACCTGGGGAGGGGTGAGAGAGAGACCAGTGCTAGACTCTCAGGTGATTAAAGTCGTTCTCTGTTGGTTTAGATCTAATATTCCAAAACTAAGCTGCTTTTTTTACGCAACCAACATTTAGTATCTCACAGTTTCTGAAGGTCAGTGTTGTGGAGTTGCTAGGCTGTGGGCCTGAGCACAGGTGTCTCATAAGGAGGCTGCCAAGCTGTTGCAGGGGCTGTGTTCTCAGAGCCTTGAGTGGGGCTGGAGGATCCTCTCCCAGGCCTGCTCCTGTGGCTACTGGCAGCAGGCATCTATGCATCACATGTGGGGTGTTCCATGGGGCTGCCAACTGTCAATGACACTGCTTCTCCCAGAGTAAACAAATCACGAGGAAGAGAGAGAGAGAAAGAGACATAGAGACAGAGGGAAAAAACACAAAAAAGAAGCCACACTGCCCTCTATGAGCTTACTAACCTGAGTCACTCACCATCAATTCGGTTTCTGTATTCTCTCTGTTTGATGCCTGGCTCTAAGTCCAGCCCACCTTCCATATGAGAGTTTGATACATGCAGATGAAGTCACTGCGGGCGTCTTGTCTACCACAGTGATAACCTACAAGCCCTCAGAGACTGGATTAAGCAACCCCAATGCTGTGCGTGTTGCAGGAGGCTGTCTGCCAGGAAGACACAGGCTGAGATGCCCGCACAGCAGGGCCCCAGGTGGGCAAAGTTGTGAGCATAGGTCAGAGGTGGGAATCATGACTGTGAGTCCAGGCCTGGCTGGGATGCAGTAGAAAGTGACCATCAGACTTAGGGCACCTGAATGGGGAATGGGGGATGGGAGAAGCCAGGGAGGCTAGACAGAAGAATTTTCCCCCTTGTACACAGTAACGTTGGAGGCTCTATTTGATGACCTCAGCCACACAAGAAGGGAGCAGTGAGACTGATCTCAGAGGAGGGCTGCCTGGAGAGGTACCTGAACAAGAACATCCACACTGGACTCTGTGTAGACAGAGTGTCCTTTCATGTATTCAGCACTGATGCTGGGCTGTTCGTTAAGCAGTCAGCCTCCCCATGGATACAGCAATCCAGGAGCTGCAGAGCAAGAGTCCAGTACTACACAGCACCTGCTCCCTGACACCCTCTCCATGTCTCCAGCTTGCTCAAGAGGCTTTGCCTTTGTGAGAATATTTTCTACCAACACACAGGCAGACACACAGCCCGAGGGGCGCAAGAGATGTCAGGTGTGGTAGAGAGACTCTGAGGCCCTCAGGGTTGGGCAGAACCAGAGTCCCCTCCAGAAATCAGGCCACCCTTCAACCTGAAAGAAGTTCTCAGACATCATTTCTCACAAGGCACAAAGGGTGTGCTGGGGCCAAGCCTGGTGACACTGCTTGATGATGACAAATGGGACAAAGGTCAGCCAGCACAGCTCTACCACCAGCCACATGGCCTGAACCAACCTCACCCTCTCAGGAGGACTAGGCTTTGCTAGAGATCAGGAGGAGGCAGAGGTGGGATCATGGGAGCTGCTGAGGGATCCAAGGCAGAGAGGAGGAGAGGGCAGAGCACATGTGGGCAAGACTTTCTGGTGAGGGTCAGTGTCAAGGTGAGGTTTAGGGAACAGGAGGCTGAGGTTTAGGCCTTTGTGCAGCAAAGTTCTTTTGAGATAGAGGGGGATCAGGGCAGACGGGGTCCCTGAGGATGCCTGGCCTGCTGTCTGGAGGAACTACTGTCCAGTCCAGGGGTCAGGAATTGATACCCAGGTAGGGAGGAACCATGGGAGGTGCTTGGGCAGGAGCAGGTCATGGGTCAGATGGAGGGGCAGTGGATCCCTCAGGCTGGACTGAGCATGTGTCTTAATGACCCAACAGCAGGGCAGAGTCAGCTCCCTAAGCCACTTTCTAAGAACCTCCTACCTACTAGAGTCCACGTGGATGCTTCATAGCCGCACAATGTCACTTTTACCAATGGTTGGCAGGGCCATGCTCCCTCCTGAGGCTCTCAGGGAAAATCTGTTTCCTTTCATTTTCCAGCTTCTAGAGCTACATGTGTTACTTGGCTCATGGCTCTTTCTCCATCTTCAAAGCCAGATAAGAAGCATCTTCAAATCTCTTTTCCCTTTTCACGTTACCTTCTGCTTCCTTATTGTTGTTTGTAGTTCTTGTTTAGTCGTTCAGTCATGTCCAACTCTTTTGTGACCCCATAGACTGTAGCCCCCATAGATTGTAGACTGTAATCAAGATTGCCTGGAGAAATATCAATAACCTCATATATGCAGTTCACACCACCGTTATGGCAGAAAGTGAAGAAGAACTAAAGAGCCTCTTGATGAAAGTGAAAGAGGAGTGAAAAAGTTGACTTAAAACTCAACATTCAAAAAACAAAGGTCATGGCATCCAGTCCCATCACTTCATGGCAAATAAATGGGGAAACAGTAAGAGACTTTATTTTGGGAGGCTCCAAAATCACTGCATAAGGTGACTACAGCCATGAAATTAAAAGGCACTTGCTCCTTGGAAGAAAAGCTATGACCAACCTAGATAGCATACTAAAAAGCAGAGAAATTACTTTGTCAACAAAGGTCCATCTAGTCAAAGCTATGGTTTTTCCAGTAGTCATGTATGGATGTGAGGGTTGGACTATAAAGAAAGCTGAGCACTGAAGAATTGCTGCTTTTGAATTGTGGTGTTGGAGAAGACTCTTGAGAGTCGCTTGGATAGCAAGGAGCTCCAACCAGTCCATCCTAAAGGAAATCAGTCCTGACTATTCATTAGAAGGACTGATGTTGAAGCTGAAACTCCAATATTTTGGCCAACTGATGCAAAGAACTGACTCATTGGAAAAGACCTTGATGCTGGGAAAGATGGAAGGCAGGAGGAGAAGGGGACGACAGAGGATGAGATGGTTGGATGGTATCACCGACTCAATGGACATGAGCTTGAGCAAGCTCTGGGAGTTGGTGTTGTACAGGGAAGCCTGGCGTGCTGCAGTCCACGGGGTCACAAAGAGTCGGACATGACTGAGCGACTGAACTGAACTGCCTGAGACTGTAGCCCACCACTCTACTCTGTCCACGGGATTCTCCAGGCAAGAAAGAGAGTGGGTTGCCATTTCCTTCTCCAGAGGATCTTCCCAACCCAGGGGTCAAACTTGCTACTCCTACATTGGCAGGCAGATTCTTTACCACTGAGCCATAAGGGAGTGATCTAGTCAAATCTCTCTGTGTGTCTTTCTAATACTGATACATGTGATTCATTTAGAGCCCATCCAGATACTCCAGGATAATTTACTCATCTAAGGATCCTTAGTTTAATCACATATGCAAAGACCCATTTTCTGTTCAGTTAAGGTAATGTTCACAAGGCTAGGGATGATGACATGGATATCTTTTGAGGTGACTCCATTTTTACTCCTCATAGATAGCAAGAAAGTTGCTCATTCTCTTGAAGCCTCAGATTCCTTATCAGGAAAAGTTAGGTATGAAAGATATGTAAATTTGGAGGCCTTATCTGCCCTGGACCATCAGCTGGGGAGATCGGGAGCCTGAAGAGCATCTTTTCCCCATATGCCCCTGCTCCCAATGTTAGCCAGAGATCATGGCAAGGATAGGGTTGTACAGGGAAAGGATCTCCAGCTCGGAATCCTGAAACCTGTATTCAAATACCAGCTTTTGCAACATGACCTCACAGGTTACTTTCCATTTCTGGAATATTTTGCTTTCCTAAAAAAGTCATGTATGTTAGTCCTGCCCTGGTATGATTACAGACCTTCACATTTGTGGGATCTTCTTATTGCTAAGGGATATAAGTCCCTGCTGACAGCAAGGGTAATTTTCACTGATTCCCCTGGCTGTGGTGACATCTCTCAAAGGATGACAGGCTGGAGGAGGTCCATTGTGGTGGGACTAGAGACCCTCCTAGCTTCTCACTTGCTTCCACCCAGTCCCCCTGGTCTAGACCAGAGTGAGCACACTATGATCAGGTGTTGAACAACCTGTGAGCTAAGAATGACTTGTTTCAGGTGAACATTTGCCATCACTTGATTGTAGGGAACACTGACTGAACCCTAGTCAGGTGAATGTCATCCTCTGAAATCTCTACCTTTCTCAATAGTAAACCTCTAGTACAAAAAAAAAAAAAAGCTGTATTAAATTACTTTGAATACTATGTATTATAATTTAGAGAACATTTCTTCCTCTCTTATTATATGATATCTATGTAAAGCCCTTCCTTGGCCTCTTGTGCTATAAAATCTCCCCCAGCCCCACTAATCAGCTGCCCTACATTCCACTCAAATTAGTCTCAAGCCATCCCCAGATCTACCCTGCACTTGGAGCCATAAGGACCTCCCAGTGCAGGTCTCACACCATCAGTCCCCTGATGAAAACTGCCCAGTGGATTCTCTGGGTTCTTAGGATGTCTCTGGTCCCTTGGCCTGCTTACCGCCCTTTGCATCGTGGGCTCTGCCTTCCTCACCAACTACTCCCTACCCTCCTCCAGCCTTGCTGAGCTTTCTCCAGTTCCCTAGGGCATCATGCTTCCCTTAGTGCCAGCATTTTGCAGAGACTGTTCCCTCTACTGGAAAGCCCTTTTACCCAAATCCCATTTCTCTTGGTCTCTCAGGAGTGTTTTCAGACACCACCTCCTCCAGAAAGCTTTCCCTAATCTCACCCCCTGAAGTCCATCAGGTCTCTCCTCTGGGCTTCCACAGTCCCCTGATTCCTTTCAGCAGTGCACTGTTCAATCTTTTTAAATATCTATGACTTCCATCAGCCAGGGAGGCCCTTGGAGCCTGGGCCACTTTGATTATGAACTGATGGTCTTGCTTCCTACTGGCCATGTTTCTGCCGGCCCCTGACCTTTGGGGAAGACACGGGTTACATGTCAGGGATGGGGGTGCATGTCAGGAGCCTGGTTTCACCCTTACCCTCTATGCAGAGCCTCATTTGTAGAATGAGGTCAATATGCCCCTGACTCTAGATTGACTAAGCTTGGGTCAAAGGTGAGAGTGGAACCTTGGGGACAGGGACAGGGAAGGAGGTAGCAGCTGAGCTCCTAACACTTTTTTTTTCTTTTTTTTTTTTTTTAATTTTTATTAGTTGGAGGCTAATTACTTTACATCATTACAGTAGTTTTTGTTATACATTGATATGAATTAGCCCTGGATTTACATGTATTCCCCATCCCAGTCCCCCCTCCCACCTCCCTCTCCACCCGATCCCTCTGGGTCTTCCCAGTGCACCAGGCCCGAGCACTTGTCTCATGTACCAAAATCATCCAGAGTGACTCCAGACAGATATAAGCCTAGGGTCTGGCTTGTGTTAGTCTTCCCAGGTGGCACAGCGGTAAAGAATCTGCCTGTGAATGCAGGAGATGCAAGAGACTTGAGTTTGATCCCTGGGTCAGGAAGATACCTGGAGGAGGAAGTGGCAACCCAATTTAGTATTCTTGCCTGGAAAATTTCATGGACAGTGGAGCCTGGGTGGGCTACAGTTCACAGGATTGGAAAAAGTCAGACATGACTGAGTGACTGAGCACTGGATTGCACAATCTGGGCCACTCACGCTAAAAGTCACCCTTCTGTGAAAACTGCTAGCAGCCTGGCTTTGGACCCTGGCCCAGCCCCTACCTCCCCCTCCCTTGAGAGTCAGTAAGAAACAAGATGGCCATACTTTAGGCATGAGCTCCGCAATGTGCACGTGGAACAGATTGTGAAAGTCTATGGGTATGTTTCTTCACAAAGATATGTTTCTTCACTGAGGTTCATGTAATTGTCCGAACACACCCCAGCATGAGTCTGGATTAGCAAATCTGTGTGCACCAGTTCCCAGCCTCCACAAACACTTATACAAATGTGTTCCTGGATTATGTATTTGATTGCACAGAGCTGAGTGCATGCACCTGTGCATCTGCAAAGCAGGAGTTGAGATGGTGGAGGAGAGTTAAGACCCTTAGTCCTGTCAAACCGTGACATCCTGCTCCCTGGGGCTCCCCTGATGCTGTACCCTCCAATCTCATTCCAAAGCTCCATCTCACCTGCAGCTTCAGGTTCCCAGATATCAGTGTCCTGTCCATCCAGGGCTCTTGGGAAAGACCTGGGGTCCTGAAACTTGAGGATGAATCCTGAGGACTGTGAGAGAACACTGTGGTTGCTCCACCAGATTCCGTTCACCCTGACTCTGAACCCCGTTCTGGGCTTCAAGAGGGCAAAACTGGGAGACACTTGAGGTGAAATGGACAAAATCTAGTCCTTCCTTCCTCAGAGGAGGCCTTGTACAGTAGAAAAGCCTCCATTCCAGAATACAGGACTCTTGATCCCAAAGGCACCTGTGCCATTGTTTGGCTGAGTAATTTCAGAGAGTCAACTGACACCCTGAGGACCTCAGTGTCCCCATCTGTGAAGCCAGCAAAGGAACACAGTGAATGCAATTCAGACCACAGGATTCAAGTTGCAAAGCCATCTATGCATGTGACACTCTCTCAGAATGAAGGAACCAGCAGCTCATTTCTCAGCAGCTGCATTTCCCCTGTGTCCATGGAGATACCCGTGGATTGATCTCAGGCTTGTGAGGATGACAGGGGGTAATCACAGAGCCTTAGGCAGTCCTGCCCACAGTCAACTTTGGGGACTGGTGACTATTTTTGTTCATGTTATGGACCATAACAGTGTTGTGTAGCTGACTTGTCAATGTGTTCTTGTTGACTTGACACAACCACATTAACCTTGTAAAACCAGAGGACTTTGCCCAAAGGATACACCATCTGGTGGAGGGAGAGTTAAAAGGGTTTCCCTCCTTTCTGTCCAACTAGCCCCATGTGTAATGCTGCCTTGGCTTCAGAAAAAAAAAAAAAAAAAACAGATTTCCCAGGAGCCCCAGGCCAGGGCTGGAGCCTAGCAGGTCCTCAGGACAGGTGGACTAATAGGGTGAGGATGGTGTGGGCATGTGTGATTATCTGACAGAATTCGCTGTAAGACACAGCCCAACTGTGTTTCCTATACTCTTTCTGAAGTGAATAGAAATGACACAGGTTTAACTTTGTGTTGTTTTTCATGGCCGAAAATGTAATTGATCTTGTCAAATTTCTTTCCAGTCTTTAAAATTATCATAAAATATAGGTAACCTAAAATTTACTATCTAAACCATTTTGAAGTGTACAGTTCAGTGGCATTAAGTACATTTACATAATTGCAGCCCTCACCACCATCCATCTCCAGAACTCTTTTCATCTTATAAAAGTGAACTCTGTATCCATTATATAAACATTCCTTATTATTAGTTTAGTGATGGGAATGAGATCCACATTGGATCAATTGGAGGAAATCCTAGACTTGAGCTGGAACTACAGTAAAGAGTCACTCTCTGTTTTACTGAACTGTTACATGGGAGACCATGAGGCTATTGTTGTTAGTGACCATCTTTGCCATCACTGGGGGAGGCCACATGCTTAAGATTGGAGCAAACTCAGAGACAATCAGAAGAGGATGCAAGATTCCAGTGATGTCTGTGGAAGACTGCAGTTGATTCCCGGAACCCGTACCCTCTTTCTGCCTTTTTGGAAGAGGAGCCGCCACGTTTTAGTTGGGCTCTTAGTTGTCCAACCAGAAACAACATTTTCCAAAGAGCAATTGTATGCATTTCCAGACCACTTCCTTAAAGAAGTTGTTTAGGCACAACTTTCTCTTTCTCCTTCCCTAACATAGAATGTGAACATGGGAGACTTACATTTCCATCTGGAGGTTAAGGAGACTATGAAATGGTGGATAAGAATGTTCTAGTATCAGGGTTTAGCCCTGGGTCTGGGAGGATAGAGAACAAGATAGAAGAAACCTATCTTGGGTGACCTCCTAGAACTGAGCTCTCTCAGCCACCTTGGACCACCTGCCTGCTTCTGCACTGTAGTATGAGAAAGAATTACACTTTTCTTTTGTCTGAACCACTGCTGTGGGGTCTCTGTTCAGTTTTTTAGTCATCTGAGCACATGAATCTGGTCATGCTTGAACTAATTTGAGGTACAGGAAAACAGTTTGGAACTAAGATACATATAAGATGGGAGGGAGTGATCAGAGTTACAGTATTCTAAAGTTCTTAGTTGTTTGAGAGGAGAGTAGATGTATTGATTAACATACTAACCTGAAAATTTGTATTAACTAAAGATACACACTGAAAGAAAGAAAAAGGATCAGACAACTTCACTAAGGTTAGAAAAGGCACAAAACAAAAAAGAAAAATGGCAAATAAAAAATAGAATGTAAGGTGGTGATTATATTTCCACATATGTTAGCAACTGGATAAGTGCAAATGATAAAAATTTTCTTGTTAAAAGAGAATGTCAGAGGCAGAAGAACACTTAAATAAAATTAAATGTAGATACAAATCACTTGCAGGAGACATATTTAAACATAATGACACATAAATATGAAATGATAGAAAAAATGTAGTAGGTAAATATTAACTAAAAGGACTCTGAGACTATTATATTAATATCAGACTAAATTGATCTTAAAGCAAAAAGAATTACTGGGGATAAAAACGAGTGGTCAGCAAAAATAAACAAATGGGACCTAATGAAACTTAAAAGCTTTTGCACGACAAAGGATACTATAAGTAAGGTGAAAAGACAGCCCTCAGATTGGGAGAAAATAATAGCAAATGAAGCAACAGACAAAGGATTAATCTCAAATATATACAAGCAACTCCTCCAGCTCAACTCCAGAAAAATAAATGACCCAATCAAAAAATGGGCCAAAGAACTAAACAGACATTTCTCCAAGGAAGACATACGGATGGCAAAAAAACACATGAAAAGATGCTCAACATCACTCATTATCAGAGAAATGCAAATCAAAACCACAATGAGGTACCATTATACACCAGTCAGGATGGCTGCTATCCAAAAGTCTACAAGCAATAAATGCTGGAGAGGGTGTGGAGAAAAGGGAACCCTCTTACACTGTTGGTGGGAATGCAAATTAGTACAGCCACTATGGAAAACAGTGTGGAGATTCCTTAAAAAGCTGGAAATAGATCTGCCATATGACCCAGCAATACCACTTCTAGGCATACACACTGAGGAAACCAGATCCAAAAGAGACACGTGCACCCCAATGTTCATCGCAGCACTGTTTATAATAGCCAGGTCATGGAAGCAACCTAGATGCCCATCAGCAGACGAATGGATGAGGAAGCTGTGGTACATATACACCATGGAATATTACTCAGCCATCAAAAAGAATTCATTTGAATCAGTTCCAATGAGATGGGTGAAACTGGAACCCATTATACAGAGCGAAGTAAGCCAGAAAGATAAAGACCATTACAGTATACTAACACATATATATGGAATTTAGAAAGATGGTAACGATAACCGTATATGCAAAAAAAGAAAAAGAGACTCAGATGTATAGAACAGACTTGTGGACTCTGTGGGAGAAGGCGAGGGCGGGATGTTTCAAGAGAACAGCATCGAAACATGTATATCTAGGGTGAAACAGATCACCAGCCCAGGTTGGATGCATGAGACAAGTGCTCAGGCCTGGTGCACTGGGAAGACCCAGAGGGATGGGGTGGAGAGGGAGGTGGGAGGGGGGACCGGGATGGGGAATACATGTAAATCCATGGCTAATTCATTTCAATGTATGACAAAAACCACTGCAATGTTGTAAAGTAATTAGCCTCCAACAAATAAAAATAAATGGAAGAAAAAAAAAAATGAGTGGTCATCATATAAAAATAATTCACCTGAAATATATGACATATTTTTGATCTAACAATATAACTTCAAAATATATAAAACAAAATTAGGTAAAATTTTAAGAAAAAATGCACAAATTCATTACATTATCACAGACAATAAAAAACACTTCTGAGTAACTGGTTAAATAAACATATAAAATATTGTGAGAAATGTAGAAGATTTAAATGATTAATAAACTTGATTTAGTGGATCCTGAATCTAACAACTAGAGGATATATGTTGTATCAAGCAAAAAAACTATAAAAACCAACTATATACTAGGCCAATAAACTAGCATAAACAAGTACCAAAGACTCATACAAATCATCTTTCTGATCACAAACCTTCACATATTTAGAAATTAATAAGTACTTCTAAATTAATTATTTGACTTAAAGATAAATTGTAAAAGATACTAGAAAGTATTTCACTAAAAAAATTAGAACATTACACATTAAAGTTTATGTGCTGCAGCTGAAAACAAGACTTATGGGGAAATTTATCACTGAAATATATACTTTATTTATTTATTTATTTATTTATTTATTTATTTTACAATATTGTATTGGTTTTGCCATACATTGGCATGAATCTGCAATGGGTGTACATGTGTTCCCCATCCTAAACCCCCCTCCCACATTCCCCCTCATCCTATCCCTCTGGGTCATTCCAGTGCACCAGCCCTGAGCACTCTGTATCATGCATTGAACCTGGACTGGCAATTTGTTTCACATATGATAATTTACATGCTTCAATGCTGTTCTCCCATATCATCCCACCCTCGCCCTCTCCCACAGAGTCCAAAAGATTGTTCTATACATCTATGTCTCTTTTGCTGTCTCACATACAGGGTTATCGTTCAGTTCAGTTCAGTTCAGGCACTCAGTCATGTCCAACTCTTTGCAACCCCATGAATCGCAGCATGCCAGGCCTCTCTGTCCATCACAAACTCCCGGAGTTTACTCAAACTCATGCCCATCGAGTCGGTGATGCCATCCAACCATCTCATCCTCTGTCATCCCCTTCTCCTCCTGCCCCCAATCCCTCCCAGCATCAGGGTCTTTTCCAATGAGTCAACTCTTCGCATGAGGTGGCCAAAGTATTGGAGTTTCAGCTTCAGCATCAGTCCTTCCAATAAACACCCTTTCTAAATTCCATATATATGTGTTAGTATACTGTATTGGTGTTTTTCTTTCTGGCTTACTTCACTCTGTATAATAGGCTCCAGTTTCATCCACCTTATTACAACTGATTCAAATGTATGCTTTTTAATGGCAGAGTAATATTCCATGGTGTATATGTACCACAGCTTTCTTATCCATTCATCTGCTGATGGACATCTAGGTTGCTTCCATGTCCTGGCTATTATAAACAATGCTGTGATGAACATTGGGGTACACGTGTCTCTTTCAATTCTGGTTTCCTCCAGTGTGTATGCCCAGGAGTGGGATTGCTGGGTCATATGGCAGTTCTATTTCCAGTTTTTTAAGGAATCTCCACTCTGTTGTCCATAGTGGCTGTACTAGTTTGCATTCCCACCAACAGTGTAAGAGGGTTCCCTTTTCTCCACGCCCTCTCCAGCATTTATTGCTTGTAGACGTTTGGATAGCAGCCATTCTGTCTAACATGAAATGGTACCTCACTGTGGTTTTGATTTGCATTTCTCTGATAATGAGTGATGTTGAGCATCTTTTCATGTGTTTGTTAGCCCTCTGTATGTCTTCTTTGGAGAAATGTCTGTTTAGTTCTTGGGCCCACTTTTTGATTGGGTCTTTTATTTTTCTGGAATTTAGCTGAAAGAGTTGCTTGTATATTTTTGAGATTAATTCTTTGTCCGTTGCTTCATTTGTTATTATTTTCTCCCATTCTGAAGGCTGTCTTTTCACCAAGCTTATAGTTTACTTTGTTTTGCAGAAGATTTTAATTTTAATTAGATCCCATTTGTTTATTTTTGCTTTTATTTACAATATTCTGGGAGGTGGGCCATAGAGGATCCTGCTGTGGTTTATGTCGGAGAGTGTTTTGCCTATGTTTCCTTCTAGGAGTTTTATAGTTTCTGGTCTTACATTTAGATCTTTAATCCATTTTGAGTTTATTTTTATGTATGGTGTTAGAAAGTGTTCTAGTTTCATTCTTTTGCAAGTGGTTGACCAGTTTTCCCAGCACCACTTGCTAAAGAGATTGTCTTTTCTCCATTGTATATTCTTGCCTCTTTTGTCACAGATAAAGTGTCCATAGGTGCATGTATTTACCTCTGGGCTTTCTATTTGGTTCCATTGATCTGTATTTCTGTCTTTGTGCCAGTACCATACTGTCTTGATGACTGTGGCTTTGTAGTAGAGCCTGAAGTCAGGCAGATTGATTCCTCCAGTTCCATTCTTCCTTCTCAAGATTGCCTTGGCTCCTCGAGGTTTTTTGTATTTCCATACAAATTGTGAAATTATTTGTTCTAGCTCTCTGAAAAATACCATTGGTATACAGGGATTGCATTGAATCTATAGATTGCTTTGGATAGTATACCCATTTTCACTATATTGATCCTTCTGATCCATGAACATGGTTTATTTCTCCATCTATTTGTGTCCTATTTGATTTCCTTCATTGGTGTTTTATAGTTCTCTATATACAGGTCTTTTGTTTCTTTAGGTAGATATATTCCTAAGTATTTTATTCTTTTCATTGCAATGGTGAATGGAATTGTTTCCTTAATTTCCCTTTCTGTTTTCTCATTGTTAGTGTATAGGAATGCAAGGGATTTCTCTGTGTTGATTTTATATCCTGCAACTTTACTATATTCATTCATTAGCTCTAGTAATTTTCTGGTGGAGTCTTTTGGGTTTTCTATGTAGAGAATCATGTCATCTGCAAACAATGAGAGTTTTACTTCTTCTTTTCCAATCTGGATTCCTTTTATTTCTTTTTCTGCTCTGATGGCTATGGCCAAAACTTCTGAAACTATGTTGAATAGTAGTGGTGAGAGTGGGCACCCTTGTCTTGTTCCTGATTTTAGGGGAAATGCTTTCAATTTTTCACCATTGACGATAATGTTTGTTGTGGGTTTGTCATATATAGCTTTTATTATGTTGAGGTATGTTCCTTCTATGCCTGCTTTCTGGAGGGTTTTTTCATAAATGGATGTTTCATTTTGTCAAAGGCTTTCTCTGCATCTATTGAGATAATCAAAGATTAAAAATACTCCAGTGATTAGACTAAAGAAAATAGGAAGAGGCTTGGGAAAACCTAAAGAAAGTAGATGAGGTTTTTAAAAAGTAAAGAAAATAGCAAGATAGAACCCTCTTACACTGTTGGTGGGAATGCAAATTAGTACAGCCACTATGGAAAACAGTGTGGAGATTTCTTAAAAAGCTGGAAATAGAACTGCCATATGACCCAGCAATCCCACTTCTGGGCATACACACTGAGGAAACCAGACCTGAAAGAGACACGTGCACCCCAATGTTCATCACAGCACTGTTTATAATAGCTAGGACATGGAAGCAACCTAGATGCCCATCAGCAGATGAATGGATAAGGAAGCTGTGGTACATATACACCATGGAATATTACTCAGCCACCAAAAAGAATTCATTTGAATCAGTTCTAATGAGATGGATGAAACTGGAGCCCATTATACAGAGTGAAGTAAGCCAGAAAGATAAAGAACATTACAGCATACTAACACATATATATGGAATTTAGAAAGATGGTAATGATAACCCTATATGCAAAACAGAAAAAGAGACACAGATGTACAGAACAGACTTTTGGGCTCTGTGGGAGAAGGCGAGGGTGGGATGTTTCAAGAGAACAGCATCAAAACATGTATATTATCTATAGTGAAACACCAGCCCAGGTTGGATGCATGAGACAAGTGCTTGGGCCTGGTGCACTGGGAAGACCCAGAGGGATTGGGTAGAGAGGGAGGTGGGAGGGGGGATCGGGATGGGGAATACATGTAAATCCATGGCTGATTCATGTCAATGTATGACAAGACCCACTGCGGTATTGTAAAGTGATTAGCCTCCAACTAATAAAAATAAATGAAAAAAAAATGTGTGGTAAAATAAGTGTAATATTAATGTAATTGAAACTTCATAGTAGAAAGTGATAACAGAGCAGATGAAGTGTTTTGGGCATGGTCTCAACATTTTCCAAAAATAATGAAAGATATAAGATCATAGATCCAGTACTACAGAGACTTTCAATGGAATAGGTTTGTTGGTTTTGGGGGGGTTTTTTGTCATGTTTTTTAATTTAGATACATTATATTAAAGCTGTCAAAGGTGAATTGAGAGTCTGCAAGGCAGTTAAATCCAAAGATATATTAAACACAGAGGAACAAAGACAAGAACTACGCCTTTGAAGAGCTGAAAGGAAAATTAATTGTCAACCCAAAGTTCTATATCCAGTGAAAATCACTTTCAAAATTAAGACAAAAGTATAGGTGTTTTTAGAAAAACAAAAGGTGAGAGAATTAATTCCTAGTGAGCTGGTGCTATAAGAAACATTAAGGGAGTTTCTTTGGACAGAAGTATTATGATACCAAATAAAAACCTGAGTTACACCAAAAAATTAACAACTCCACAAGTAGTAAAAATGAAGATAAATCACACTACACAAAATAAAGACCAGTGGAGAAATAACTGAAAGAGAGAAATATTAAAATCAAAGAAACTGTTTTCTTACAAACATCAATGAAAATAAATTTGCATTCTTTGATGAAACTGATAGTTTCCAAGGAAAAGTTACAATTTATCAAAATGACTTAAAGATTTCCTAAGTCAGACCAAGCAATCAAGCAATATCAATTAAATAAAAGTCTGATAAATAGGAATACATTAAAATTTTAAATGTTCAGTTATTCAGTTCAGTTGCTCAGTTATGTCCAACTCTTTGCAACCCCATGGACTGTAACATGCCAGGCTTCCCTGTCCACCACCAACTCCTGGAGTTTACTCAAACTCACCTCTATTGAGTCGGTGATGCCATTCAACCATCTCATCCTCTGTCGTCCCCTTCTCCTCCTGCCCTCTATCTTTCCCAGCATCGGGGTTTTTTCAAATGAGTCAAACTTCACATCAGGTGGCCAAAGTACTGGAGCTTCAGCTTCAACAGCAGTCCTTCCAATAAACACTCAGGACTGATCTCCTTTAGGATGGACTGGTTGGATCTCCTTGCAGTCCAAGGGACTCTCAAGAGTCTTCTCCAACACCACAGTTCAAAGCAGCAATTCTTCAGCACTCAGCTTTCTTTATAGCCCAACTCTCACATCCATACATGACTACTGGAAAAACCATAGCCTTGACTAGACAGACTTTATTGGCAAAGTAATGTCTCTGCTTTTTAATATGCTGTCTAGGTTGGTCATAGCTTTTCTTCCAAGGAGCAAGCGTCTTTTAATTTCATGGCTGCAGTCACCATCTGCAGTGATTTTGGAGCCCAAAAAATCTGCCACTGATTCCACTGTTTCCCTATCTATTTGCCATGAAGTGATGGGGCCAGATGCCATGATCTTAGTTTTCTGAATGTTGATTTTTCAGCCAACTTTTTCACTCTCCTCTTTCTCTTTCATCAAAAGGCTCTTTAGTTCTTCACTTTCTGCCATAAGAATGGTGTCATCTGCATATCTGAGGTTATTGATATTTCTCCCAGCACACTTGATTCCAGCTTGTGCTTCATCCAGCCCAGCATTTCTCATGATGTACTCTGCATAGAAGTTAAATAAGCAAGGTGACAATATACAGCCTTGAAGTACTCCTTTTCCTATTTGGGACCAGTCTGTTGTTCCATGTCCAGTTCTAACTACTGCTTCTTGACCTGCATACAGATTTCTCAAGAGGCAGGTCAGGGGGTCTGGTATTTCCATCTCTTTCATATTTTTCCATAGTCTGTTGTGATTGACACAGTCAAAGGCTTTGGCATAATCAATAAAGCAGAAATAGATGTTTTTCTGGAACTCTCTTGCTTTTTCAATGATCCAGCGGATGTTGGCAATTTGATCTCTGGTTCCTCTGCCTTTTCTAAAACCAGATTGTCAGTGACACCTTAAAACACAAGCTAAGTAAGAATTGAGAGAAGAACCCCAGGGCTCCATGTGGTCCTCACCAGGAAAGTGAAAGTGAAAGTTGTTCAGTCATGTCCAATTCTTTATAGTCCATGGAATTCTCTAGGCCAGAATACTGGAGTGGGTAGCCTTTCCCTTCTCCGGGGGAACTTCCCAACCCAGATCTCCTGCATTGCAGGTGGATTCTTTACCAGCTGAGCTATCAGGGAAGACCCTCCCCACCAGGAAGAGGAAAAAAAAAAATCGCACCTCACATGTGAAGAAGCTGTGAGATGCCCAAACCTTGCCTTATTCTTGGGTCCGCTGATGGAAGGCACTGCAGGACTCAGGCACACTCACTTCTGCTCCAAGTCCTGCTCCCTTGTAGACAGCAGGACAGGCTAGCTGGTGGCTCCCACTTCTCCATCTTCTCTCCTTAAAACAGTAACACAATCCAGTTTCAGTGAACACTTATACCCTATAAGGGGTGGGGGTGTGATTTTAGATGCTCTTTTAGGAGAATAAAGAGTTAATGTAAATACAATTTCTAACTTACTGTTTAAATAAAAATTTATATAAATGAAGAAAAAATTGGGACAAGAAATTCATAATGTACCCAACCAACAATGGTTAGTATCGGGCAGGGGGAGTTTTCTTCAAATTCAGAAGAAAAAAAAAGCAAAAATACATTGTAGAGAAATGAGTAAAAATTAAGAAGGAGATTTTCACAGAGAGGAAACGCAATGAATAAAGCCAGGTTCACCTTTTGTGATGAGGAAATGAAAGTCAAGACCCCAACTAAATATCTCTCTACACACCAGCAAATAAGGTGTCTGAATTTACCAAGGAGGAGAGATTATCTGCATCCGTGGGACACTGACATATTCTAGGTGAGATGTAAACTGGTGCTGCTGTTTTGGAAAAACCTGCCACACTACTCTACAGCTTGTGCAATCACTCAGCCCTTGACCAAGAAGTCCCTCTAGCTGTTGAGAATGTCAGAAGGAGAAAGGGCTCAGAAACCAGTGAGAACACCAGTACCAGTGATTATCAAAGAGACTGGCTGTGTGGGTGGAAAGCAGCTTTACAATGCAAGAGATATTTAAATCAACAAAAGAGTAGAACTTAAGATAAAATGTATTCAAATGGCCAATCAGGTCAGCTCAGTTCAGTCGCTCAGTCATGTCTCTTTGAGACCCCATGAACTGCAGCACGCCAGGCCTCCCTGTCCATCACCAACTCCCGGAGTCCACCCAAACCCACGCCTATTGAGTCGGTGATGCCTTCCAACTATCTCATCCTCTGTCATCCCCTTCTCCTCCTGCCCCAGTAAACATCTTTATTTGTGCTCAATTGTGCTTAATGTGCTCAATTGCATTAGGCATTGTGCAATTGTGCGACTACTGTGAGCACAAAGAAGTTTTCCCCATATCCTCATTTCAATGGATTAAATGTTGAGGAGGATGTGGAGCAACTGGAATTTTTGTCAGGGGCTTGTGGGGGTAAATATTGGTAACCACTTTGGAAAGTTCTGTGGCTATATGGGGAGAAGGCAGTGGCAACCCACTCCAGTACTCTTGCCTGGAAAATCCCATGGACGGAGGAGCCTGGTAGGCTGCAGTCCATGGGGTTGCTAAGAGTCAGACACGACTGAGCGACTTCACTTTCACTTTTCACTTTCATGCATTGGAGAAGGAAATGGCAACCCACTCCAGTGTTCTTGCCTGGAGAGTCCCAGGGATGGGGGAGCCTGGTGGACTGCCGTCTATGGGGTCGCACAGGGTCGGACATGACTGAAGCGACTTAGCAGCAGTAGCAGTGGCTATGTGGAGACTATAGCAAGGGCAGGTGAGAGGAAGTCAAGTTCAGTTTTAGACAAGCTGTGATGGAGGTGCTGAGGAGACTAGCAGAGAGGATGTCAAGTACCCACTTACTTAGTCAGGTCTGGAGCCCAGGAGAAGGTCAGGCAGGAGATGCAGTTTGGAAGTGTTCATTCTGTAGACAGACTTCAAGGCCATGAGCCTGGAGGAGGTCTCTACAGGAGAGGAGGGAGGGTCCAGGGACAGAGAGAGCAGAAAGATCCTCAAACACTTAGCCTGGTGAAGGACAAGAGCCACCGTGGAGACCAAGGTGCGGTCAGAGGGGCAGGAGAGAAACCAGCAGAGGGTGGTGTCCACAGACCAAGTGGTTTCAAGGAGGAACAAGGGAACAGTTGTGTCTGAGGCTGCTGAGTGGTCAAGATGAGAGCTAAGAATTGACCACTGGATTCAGCAGTGTGGAGGCCACTGGTGAACTTGTCAAGGGCAGTTCCATGGAACAGTGATGTCTGAAGTCTGGAGGAGGGAGGAGAGAATGGGAGGGAAGGGTGTGGAGCTGACAGCTGTCATTGTCTTCCAAGAGACAATGACAGCTCTTCCAAGAGTTGTGCTGTGCAGGTGAGCTGAGGAATAGGGCAGGAGGTGGAGGAGATGGTGAGGCCAAGGGATTTTTAGATGGGAACTGTAATTAAAAATTCATGGAGGGGAACAGTGGATCTGGCAAATGAAAGGAGACAAGTATCATAGCCAGGTAGCTGGGAAGGTGGAAAGCAGACAAGATTGCACTATATTTGTTGCTTCATGTGCCAAGTGATGGCAAGAGTCAAGCAAACAGAGAAAGAAGATCTGGCAGATAAAACATTGCTTGAAGAGGCAAATGTCCTTTCCTTCCTCCATTTTTACATGGAGCCAGGAAGGTGGGTTCAAAGATTTCTCCTAAGAAAGAGATCCTTGCCAAGCGGGGGCAGGAAGATGTTGGGGTTGGGTTGGGCTGGTCACTCACCCACTTCAGAACACATAAATGCTTAGACAATCTCTGGCAGCAGCAAACACCAGCAGGCATTGCAAACCACAGCAGAACGCAGAGAAGCCTCCAGAACCCACAGAGGAGCCAGCATGGTGAAGTTTGCGCCTTTGTTTGTGCCACTGGAGCGCAGACTGCAGACCTTCGGAGTCCTGCATTGGATCTTCTGCTTCATGGTCTTGCGTAAGACAGGCTGGGCTGGGAACAGGAGGCCATGGACACCTGCCACTTCTGGAGCACAGAGTGCATTGACAGGAGAAAGATACAGGTCCTAAAAGGGCTGCTGAGCTCAGCACCTGGGGATCACCTGGTATGAGGGGCAATTTGCTCAGCTGGCCTTCAGAGTGCTTTGCCAGCAGGAGTGTGTCTGACTGGCTGCACCTACCCCCTGCTCAATCTGGAATACTGGGAAGTCAAGTAGCCTTGGTCCTGGAGCTAGAGGGAGGGTAGCTGAGGAAAAGGATCTGGATCCACTGGTGCCAGGAGCAGGAGCTTGTACCTTGTCCCTTATCCTGGGGACAAAGGGAGCCCCAGGAGGGCTTTAGGTATGGGAATGACAAGGTCCAATCTGTGTGGTATAGGTCCCTATGGCTGAAGCCAATGGATCTACTGTGTTTATGGTGTAGGGTATAAATTAATGACAGGGAGCAGTAACAATCTGTATCAGGGGGTCTCCAAATTATGCCCCATGGGCCAAATCCTGCTCACTCATTATTATTATATTGGTACAGCCCTTGAAAGTGAAAAAGTCACCCAGTCGTATCCGACTCTTTGTGACCCCATAAACTGTACAGTCCATGGAATATGGAATTCTGTAGGCTAGAATACTGGAGTAGGTAGCTGTTCACTTCTCCAGGGGATCTTCCCAACCCAGGGTTCGAATCTAGGTCTCCCTCCCACAGACAGATTCTTTACCATCTGAGCCACCAGGGAAGTCACCTGGACTTCCCAGGTGGTGCTAGTGGTAAAGAAGCTACCTGCCAATGCAGGAGAACTAAGAGACGCTGGTTCAATACCTGGGCTGGGAAGATCCCCTGGAGGAGGAAATGGCAACCCACTCCAGTGTTTTTGCCTGGAAAACCCCATGGACAGAGAAGCCTGGTGGGCTATAGTCCATGGAGGTCACAAATAGTCAGACACGACAAAAGTGACTTAGCACAGCACAGCACAGCCCATGAGCCAAGAATGGTTTTTACATTTTAAATCCTCAGCTCTGTATATAATATCCTCTGAGTTGCCTTTTTGGCTGCAAAGTCTAAAATATTTACAGTCTGATGTTTAGAGTGAAGACTGCCTACCCTGGTGAAGGGAGACTGGCAGTAGGTAGAGAGATGGTTAGGAGTTGGATCCACAGGGCAGGAATTAAAAGCTGGTAGGAGAGTAATGGCTTCCAGTGCGGTAGTAAACACCATACATATAGTGAATAGCTGGTTCACACTGGACATGGAGCAGGCCATTTGGTGGAAGGGCCAAGAGTTGACTGGAGTGGTTAACTAGGACCTGTCACAGTGGACTCAGGGCCCAGAAACAATGGGTTTCTTGTTTACTCTGTTTCCTTCTTTTAACAATTCACATCTCATATAGGAAGGTAAGATCCTTTCAAACCGTTTGTCTTGTTCTCAGCTGCATTTCCAGCTCTTAAAAGAGTTGAAGTCAATGAATATTTGTTGAATGAATGAATGTTGGCAGTACAATGTAACCCAAATAGTAGAACTGAATGACAGATCTCATCCTACTAACTTTTTGTGTGACCTAACCAATCTACATACCTTCTCTGGGCCTCTGTAAAGTGGGCTTTTACATTTTTCCCCTTGTTGTAATAAGGTGAAAAAAGTTGTCTCCTTTCCTCAGAAATTGGAAAGTCTCCCTGGTTAGGATTTTTCCTGCTGACAGTAGTTAAAGAGTGAGCCCAGGTGAGGGAGATGGTGGGGTGCAGGGAAATCTTTAGGTCAAACGGAAATACCCTGCATGTGGGCTTTTTCCTAACATTTATTTTCTCAGTGCAAAACTAATAATGTTACTGTGGCACACTGAAACAAAGTGTGTATCCTAAAAGTAAAAGACTTCCTCAAATACTACCCTCTAGGGAGTCACTTGTTAACAACGTGGTTTTACCCTCTAGAGCTGGTTTTCTGAAAGGGGGAGTGGCCCACACAGACTTTTGATTTTAGGAAAAAACCCACATGCAGGGTATTTCTGGGAGTCAGCTTGAGAAGGCCAGGATTTCTGTCAGTTCACAGTTGCACCACCAGCACCTGACACATCATAGGAGCTCTGTGTAAAGTGAGCATCTGTGAGCTTCAATCTACTTTGTTTGGCTTATGAATTTTACTACTATTTAAATTGAGTCAAACGTCCCCTCTTCCTGGAAGCCTACTAGGAATGACAGCCCAATCTGCCCTACCTTCAGACGGAATAGAAGTGGAAATGGACCTTCTTTAAGAGGTTGAATGCATGGGATTGAGTGGAGTCAATGAGTTGGAGAGGGAGGATTATTCCCTGGGAGTGAGGTTCCATTGGCATTAGATTAATGACAGCCCCACAGAACTCCCCAACTCTGAGGTGAAGCTGGGACTAACCTGTGTTAGGGACTGAGAATCAAAGATCAGAGGGGAATTCCTCACTGGGCCCAGCCCTACTCATGCTGCACCCCTGACTCACTGCCCGGGCAGGTGTGTTAGCCTCTACCTCCCTCCTTTGGCAGGAGAGGGAAGGGCAGGCATAGGAAACATCATGAGCAAAAGCTAAGAGACACAAAGAGCTCAGGGAGTTGTAGGAACATTGAGCAGCTTAGTGTGGCTAGATTATAGGGGTGCATATGGGTGAGTGAAGCTGGAGCAGAAGGGAACTCAAGTCAGTCATGGGGAGCTTGAAAGCCAGGATGAGCTGCTTAGACTGTGCCTCAGAGTTATGAAAAAGCCATAGGTGAGCTTCATTAGAGGAGGAATCTGGTGGGATATATCTATGAAAGATGGGCTGAGGGTGTACTGAAAGAGGGTTGGGCAGAGAGAATGTCTCCCTTTTCTCTGTGGTCCCAAAGGTTCATTTAATAGCTTCTCCATCAGGTCTTTATTGATCCCTTGGTAAATACAAATTACTCAATAGGATGGAGAGGGAGGTGGAGGGGGTAAGATTGGAATGAATAAGCAGCCTGGTACAGTGGGGAAAAGTTTGTAGATAGGTCTATCTACAAATTCAGGTTCCCAGTGCGACACTGGAAGGGCTGCATTCCTTTCTCCTTGAAGGCAGGGGAGGTTGACCCCTTCCTCCTGGGGTGAGGGCTGGACAGGACAGTGCTGCTAGTGCTGGGCATATGGGGAGAGCTTTTTCCTTCACTCCTGTGACTACTGACAGCTCCTGATTCCCTCCCCAGCCCCTATCTGCATCGTGGTCTTCATAGGCCTCCTGTTCACAAGATTCTGGTTCTTCAGTATCCTGTATGCGATCTGGTTGTACTTGGACCAAAATAAGCCATGGCAGGGAGGCAGGCGCAATGAGGCCATAAGGCGCTGGGCCATATGGAAGTACATGAAGAACTATTTCCCCATCTCGGTGAGTAATGGGGTGGCTGGGGAGTAGCTATGGCTGTAGTGCCCCACATGTCCATGGGGAAGTGTGGCCCTGTGTGCAGTGAGCAGAATACCAGGCTAGGAGGAAGGGGCTGGGCTTCCACCACTATGTGGCCTGGGGAGGAGTCAGCTTCTGTCTGGTGGTGGTTTACCACCTGCAGAGATGTGGGGCCACTATGAGGACTGATGAATGAACAGGATTTGAAGGAGCTCTGTGGACTATATATTGTAGCACATATATATGTCTTACAGGTGTAAACTGCTCAGCAGACATGCTTGGGTTTGCAGGTATAAAGTCATGTCCTTAGATAACACCTAGCCCCACACCTCTTCAAATAAGAAGACTGATACCCAGTGAGAAAGAAAGGCATGACCAAGGTCACACAAGTCCTTTTACTGGTTTCAAAGTTTGTGTATTAACTTGGGTAAAGAAGCAAGGCAGAGAGCCCTGAACTGGTCCTCTGGATTTATTCTGCCCCAAACTTGGGTAATGCTTTATGTCCTTGGACAGAGCCTTGCTCAATCAGTTCCTCAGTTTCCCCATATATCCAGTAAACATACTGCTCCCTTCTACTCTGAGTGCCTCTGACTGACGACTCTCTGACCTAAGGTCATTGTGGACACCTGACCATGGCCTCAGAGGTCAGTCCTGATTGAGGGAGACATTGTTTTAAGTGAACTGAGACTTCTACTTCTTTCCTGTATCACAAAAAGACTAAATCTTTAGGGTGTAAGTCCTGGGAAGGGATGATTTAATGTCCAGATAGGGAGGGAAAGGTTGTAGAGACAGAAAGGTGCCAGGAAGAGGCAGGTGGCCTTCCTTTGGAAACAGAAGAGAAGAAATGGATAGAGTATGACCTGTGGAGCTAGGCAGGATAGGTTCTGATACCAGATCTGCAACATACCAGATTTTGGGTGAGCTAGTCTCATTGAACCTTGATTTCTTCACATGTAAAGCAGAGATTAAGCCACATTCATTATTAGGTTGTGAGTATTTTATGAAATATCAGATCATCCTAGGGCCTCCAAGAACAGCATGCGGCTCTCTTTGTAACCAAAACTGTTGTCAGTTAAATGTCTGCCAGGAAAATGGTACTGAGGGGCTCTGTGACTGTCTATCCACAGCCCTCATGCTCTTCACCCAGACAGGTAACCCCAGGGCAGGGTTTCTCAAAGGCGCTATTAAGACAGATGGAACACTGGACTTGATTTGCAGAAATTTCATATGTACAGCATTCAGGATTCTTGCCCACTGCAGGCCTGCAGAGGGAAGGCAATACCATCGAGTGGCTGCAGAGGGCAGGATGATGTGCCCAGTGACTTACCTGTCTTGGGCTGGGAGCCTGCAGAGATAGCTCAGTGGCCTCACATTCTGGACCCCAGCATCTCCCAGGAGATCCTCCAACTCTTCTACTCACTTTCACTGTGCAGGCCCTGCAGGAATCATGGGCTAGCCCATAAGTGGGAGTCCATGCTCTACTGGAGCTACCCCACGTTGACAAGCCTCTGCACTTCCTACCAAAGGCTTGTGGATTCCTGAACTTTTAACAGTTCCTGCTGTGATTTTTATGAACTAGAGTTTAGTGGTGGAATTTCAAGCAAAATTAGGAAACTGTTTCTGGGTCTTGGAGCTTTCTAAACACAAGTGATAGGCTTCCTCAAGAGCTCCAGCTGCCACAGTCTTGGAGGGATGCTCACTCGCTCTTGCAATGGCTCCTTCATTCTGGATGGACTCTGCCTGGGATAAGGTTTCCCTTCACATAGGACAGGGGCTTGTGTCCCTGTCACCCTCCCAGGAGTCCTACCTCTGCCTTGGGCAGGGGGCCTTCCTTCCCTGGTGGTTCCATTCATGAGTCCATTCTCTCCCTCTTCATTCCACAGACTCCCAAAGCATCTCTTCAGCTCCAGGCCTGCAGTGGGGACAAGGATCCTCAGATAGGCCATCTCTAATCTCAGCACACTCACATGGGGTGTGATAGCACTTGGGCACAGGGGACACATAGAAGAGGTCAGCCCAGAAAGTCAGCAGGTGAACCAGTGAGAGCACAAGGTACAGCCTCAATTCACCAGGTTTCCATCCCTGCAGCTAGTCAAGACCGCTGAGTTGGACCCCTCCCGGAACTACCTTGCTGGCTTCCACCCTCATGGAGTCCTGTCAGTCGGAGCTTTTACCAACCTGTGCACAGAGGGCACAGGCTTCTCCTCAGTTTTCCCTGGCATCTGCTCATATCTGACAACGATAAGCATATATTTCTGGGTCCCATTCTTCAGGGATTACATCATGCAAGGGGGTAAGCCTTCCCAGAACTGGAGAGCCCAGGAAAATGAGGGCTGCAGGCATAGAGGAGGGATTTCAGGGAGGGCTTCTAAGAATTCTGTATTTCCTCCAAGAACATGTGTAGTAGAGAATGAGGCTAGACCCAAGGAAGCACTTCCCACAGCTCTTTTCCCAGCAATGAGCTTGGTGAGGGGTTGGGAAGAAGGGAACAACTCAGTCCCAGTCCTCAGGGAACTCCCAGCTGTAGGCGGAGGGTGAGTAGGGACCTACCACATGCCCCCTGTGGCCCCTGCCCCCTTCACCCCATAGCTAACCATATTACTCTCTCCCCAGGGCTGGTCTCAACAGACAAGGAGAGTGTTGCTCACATTCTGAGCAGGAAAGGAGGTGGCAACCTAGTGGGTATCACTATTGGGGGCGTCAAGGAGGCACTGAAAACCAGACCTGGAGCCAACAAGCTGGTGCTGCAGAACCGCAAGGGCTTTGCCAGGCTCGCCCTCATGCACGGGTATTGGGGAGAGGGCTCTGGGTTCAGCTGGAGATTGGCAAGGATTGTAGTTTGGAGGGAAGACAGTAGAGATTAAGGCAGGTCCTCTTTTAGCAAGAGATGTTCAGTCCATTAACAGAGAGGATAACTTAGCAAGATAGTTACTGTCTCATGTCCAAATACCCAGAGAAGATTCTAGAAGGGAGACTAGTTGATCAAAAGGACTAGGTGTGATGGGTCATATTACCCGAAGTTGGCATTATATCTGAGACCTAAGGGATCTGAGAGAACAGAGTTTGGGGCACAGCTTAGAGCAGTTATCCAACCTTGAAGCACCTCTGAAGAACACAAGCTAACTGGGGCAGAAGAGATTTTCCCAGAAACTTTGCAGATGTTTGATGTTTGGGAGGACTCTACAACATTCTGATCTCCTTGTCGTGGTACAACTGGGAGGTGGCGATCCTAAGAGGAGCCGGGACCTGCCCACCATCACAAAGCAAAGCTGTAGCACAACTGGGAGTTACCTGAGGCCACCTACTTCCAGCCCAGGGCTTTGTCCTCTGATGCAATTTCTGTCACAAGCTTCCTGATAGGTGACCAATTTGAATCTTCTTGCCCCTCCACATGCCCTCTCTCCTGTCTCTTTCCAGAGCAGATCTGGTGCCGATCTTCTCCTTTGGGGACAATAACTTATATTCCCATGCAAAGAATTCTGGCTTTTGGTGGAAATGGTTCAGTGATCAACTGTACAAGAAGATAGGTCTTACCATCCCGCTCTTCTATGGCCGTGGAGTCTTCCAGTACAGTTTTGGTTTTATGCCCTACCGCCTACCCATCACCACCGTGGGTGAGCCTAGACCTGGGCTGGGGTAGGGAGGTGGGGGAAGGTTTCAGAGCAAGAGGCCTGGGCTCTGTGCTGCAAGAGAACATGGACTTGGGTTGGACATATCCTTGACCAAGTGGAGCTCATGTTCTAGAGGGTGAAATAGAGACACAGGCAAATAACCCTGATAAAAGGCAGTCTGGGATGAGAACTGTAACTAAGGTATAAATAACCATAGCCACTACTGATTACCAAGCACCTGATGTGTGGCAGGCACTGCAATGGCTCCTTACAGCTCACTTTTTTGGGTAACCTTGGAGGTAGACACTCATCCCTATTTTATTGAAGGCAAACTGAGACTCAGAGAAGATAAATCACTTCAAACAGATCCTCATGCCCTTGAGTAACAACACTGAGGCTTGAATCAGGATCTGCTTGACTTTTATGATGCCAGAGAATGAGGGTTTAATTCTGACCAGACAATCCCTTAAGACTTTTGGAGAAGATGAATACAAGGGAAGGGCATTCCAGGTCTGTTAGAATTGTGTGTAAAGTAGCAATCAGCAGGCTCTGAAGGAGAACCAGAGGGATTTCCCTGTAAACAATGGGCATGGGCTTTACTCCATAGACTTAGCACCATCTTTTCTGCCATATGGTCATCTCATTTGCTTTTGTCTTAAATTCCAACTAGGTTCCAATGGCAAAGAGAAGTCTATTCATCTCCACCCACCCAATCATTTCCTAGTTGAGTACAGATTTAGCCAACCCTCTACACCATGACTTTTCCTGGGTTGTCCGGTAATATTTTCATGGATATAATTCACAACTAATGCCTCCAGAACCATTCCCAAGAGAAGAACACAGAACAACTGCTTTCTGAGCCAGGCAGAACAAGAGTAATGCAGTTGATAGGTCCTCCCATGTCCTCCCTAGAATGGGGGACACTGTAGACCAGCATGGAGGGAGAGGAAGAAGAGGCATTTGGGCTGTGGGCCACCTCCTCCCAGACATACAGACACTTCCGCTCATGGCATCTAAGACTCCCACATCCACGTGTCCATGAGGCTAAGAGCACATCCTCAGGGCTTACAATCTGTCACTGATTCTTCCTGGCTATGTGACCTTGCAATAAGTTACTTAACCTCCCTGAGCCTCACTACCTTACCTGTTAAAATGGACTAATAGTAGGTTCAATCCCCATAGGATTGTTCGGAAGATTTTAGGAGCTAATACAAGTAAAGCACCTAGGATATTGTCTGGCAGGTGGCAGTGCCAGCTGGAGGTGTTTTTATTATTTCAAAATTTTGGAGTTGTCCTAATATCTAGATTAGATCACCCAAAACACAGTTGAAAGGAAACAATACAGGCACTTTCCAGTAAGTGTGACCACTGGCACAGGGTCCTGCCCCACGGGATCCAGAGACCCCAGTAGTTCCTACTCTGGGCCACCATTCACCTCTGTGTCTTGCAGTGGGAAAGCCCATCGAGGTGCCAAAGACACCACATCCCTCCCAAGAAGAGGTGGACAGGCTGCACCAGCGCTACATGAAGGAACTGAGCAACCTCTTCGAAACCCACAAGCTCAAGTACAACGTCCCAAAAGACCAACACTTGGAGTTCTGTTGAGTACCTCCCCAGAGGAACAGCTGCCCCAAAGGGCAGGGCTGGCATTAGGGAGGGAGGTGCAGTGATCCCAAAAGGCTTTCTGAAGGTGTCTGTTGAACACATCTCCAGAGCCTTCACTGACTCCTGCAGCTCCACCCCATGCCAGGCCCCAGGTCACATCTGGCTCGTGGCAGAGGAAACCAGACTCTGGCATCAGGGATTTGCTCTCCTGCACTGACTCCTCTGTAATGGGCCCTCTCCTTGGTTCTGCCCACCTGAGAAATGGAAGAGATACTGAGAGAGAATGATGTCTGTGTCTCTGTCCTCTGTGGTCCTGTTACTCAATGAGCAAAACAAAGAACAGCTCCAGTTAGCAGATTTCTCTTCTTCAGTCTTGAGTGACAGCACAGAAGCAGCCACCAGCCGCAGCCTTTTCTCCTACAAGCTCCCTCATCCTGCATCCTGCCTGTCCCAGCTCCTCCCTCCCTGAGCTGGAGTGGAGGGTGAGGTCACAACCTCTTGGCTCATCCTGGCACCTCTGAGTTTCTGGATCCTCTGAGCCCCGTATGGCAGCCAGAGGGGTCTGGAGGTGGGGAAGACCTGAGCTCTGTCACTGGCTAAATGACTACACCAACCTCTTCAACCTCCCTCCGAATCTCAGTTTTCCCAAGGGCTAAAATGACCTCTGACCTCGGCTCTAATGGCACATAGGCTGAAAGCTGCTTACAGTAACTCCTACTCTATCCTTTGTAATTCAGCCCTGAACTTGGGCTCCATATATGTCAATTCATCACATAAAGATTCTATTTTACTTTTTTGTCATCCTCCCTACCTAACTGAAAACACTGGTCAAAGACTCCTATTTAATCCCAGCCTGGTTTCACAGCCCTCCTGCCCCATTTCCTCTTCCCAGACAGTGGCTCAGATGGACCAGAGAAAGGCATGTTACCTCTTCCTCCCTGATCAATCAGCTCCAAATTACCACCTCTGGTCTATTCTGTGGGAAAGAAGGGGGAGGTTATGTACAGACACAGGGCAGAACAGGCAAAAGATGAAGGCCCTCAGGGATTGGCAGAACTGGAGTCTCCTCTTAAAATTAGGCTGCCCTGGAAGCAACCTAGATGTTCATCAGCAGATAAATGCATAAGAAAGCTGTGGTACATATACACAATGGAATATTACTCAGCCATTAAAAAGAATACATTTGAATCCGTTCTAATGAGGTGGATGAAACTGGAGCCTATTATACAGAGTGAAGTAAGCCAGAAAGAAAAACACCAATACAGTATACTAACACATATATATGGAATTTAGAAAGATAGTAACAATAACTCTGTATGCGAGACAGCAAAAAAGACACAGATGTACTGAACAGTCTTTTGGACTCTGGGAGAGGGTGAGGGAGGGATGATATGGGAGAATGGCATTGAAACATGTAAATTATCATATGTGGAACAAATCGCCAGTCCAGTTTCGATGCATGAGACAGGATGCTCGGTGCTGGTGCACTGGGATGACTCAGAGGGATGGGATGGGGAGGGAGGTGGGAGGGGGGTTCAGGATGGGGAACACAGATACACCCATGGAGGATTCAAGTCTATATATGGCAAAACCAATACAATATCGTAAAGTAAAATAAATAATTAATTAAAAGAAAAAAAATTAGGCTGCCCTTTGATATGGAAGAAGTTCTCAGACAAGACATCATTACCCACAGGAGACAAAGGACCTACTGGGGCCCAGCCTGATGATACTGCTTGATGGTGACAACAAATAGGACAGATGTCAGCCAGCACAGCTCTGCCAGCAGCCACATGGCCCGGCCCAGCCTCACCCTCTCAGGAGAACTGGGCTTTGCTAGAGATAAGAGGAGGCAGAGGTGGAGCATAGAGCAAGGCAGAGAGGAGGAGAGAGCAGAGCACACATGGGCGAGACTTCCTGATGAGGGCCAGGCTCAAAGTGAGGTTTAGGGAACAGGAGGCTGAGGCTTAGGCCTTTGTGCAGCAAACTTCTATGGTGATGGGAGTGGGCAGGGCAGACAAGGTCCCTGAGGATGCCTGGCCTGCTGTCTGGGGGACTACTGTCCAGTCCAGGGGTCAGGAATTCATCCCCTCTTGTAGGGAGGAGCCATGGGAGGTGCTTGAGCTGAATCGGGTCATGGGCCAGATGGAGGAGCAATGGATCCCTCAGGCTGGACCTAGCATCTGTCTTAGAGACCCCACAGCAGGGCAGAGTCAGCTCCCTGAGCCACTTTCTAAGAACCCACTATGTCCTGGGCTCTGGGTGGATGCTTCACGTAGAGTACTCAACGTAACTGACATGACTTCTTCATAATTAAATTAGGTTCATGTCAGAGATGTTAAAGGATTACAGTCATCCTGGTCCCAGGCAGCTATCACATGCTGCTCTCATCTTGCCTGGTTCTGGACTGAAACTGTGCAGAATTAGAAATGGCAGGTGTCTGGGAACCAGTCAGGCACACAGTCCCTACCCCCCAACACCCCTCTGCTGGCATTAGGACCCCATACAGGTCACATTCCCTCATTGAGTCCAGTGCCTTCACCTTTAAATGGTTCATCCATAAATGACTGTTGAATAAAAAACAGCTCTTCTTCACCCTTTCCATTTATAAATTCCTAGAAAAGTTTTTGAAAGACCTGTGAAAGTTTGTGTCTATCACAGACCAGGTTTGGACTTTTCTTGGATTCTATGTCTTTCCCTCACTCCCTGCCAGAAAGCTGACCTGAGTGTTTCCCTTTTCAGTCTGTTAAATTGGTATATCCAGGTACATCCAGTTACTTTCTTAGTGAGAGAATGAATAGAAATAGATGGGCAGAAAGACTCTGTCTAACAGCCCCTTTCAAAGAGGCCCTAAAAACACAAAAAGACAGTAACAAATTTTGGCACTATCAATAAAATGTCATTGATTAAGGATCAAAGGTGCCCCCGGTTCCCAGCTTTAAAAAAATGTAAGAATTGTCCAGCCTCCTTCCTAAGAGGCCAGCATTAGGAATACTCTAGATTAGTGCATCTCAAAATATCTGTGGTAAAGGAGCAGATTTTATATATATTTTTTCTAATCCATCATTGACCTATCCATTTGTAAAATACAATATAAATTACCCCAGAAATGATATAAGAAAACAAAGCAAACATAGTGTAAATCAAATGTTTTAAATTATTTGATTATTTATTTTATTCTTGGCTGCCGTGGATCTTCATTGCTGTGTGCGGGCTTTCTCTAGCTGCAGCCAGTGGGGTCTACCCTTCCTTGCAGTTTGCGGGTTTTCGGGCTTCTCATTGCACTGGTTTCTCTTGTGATGGAGCAAAGGCTCTAGGCCTGAGGGCTCAGTAGTTGTAGCACACAGGCTTAGTTGCCCTGCAGCACGTGGAATCTTCCCAGACCAGGAATAGAACCCACACCCCCTGAACTGGCAGGCAGACTCTCAACCATTGGACCACCAGGAAAGTCCTCAATTTTTTTATTATTACACATAGAACCACTCTGTCACGTTGCTCTAAGGTTTCTGAGCAGTTCTTTTCCAACTCTCTTACCTTGTCAGGAACCAGTAACAGGCAGCTCGTGGACACAGGCAGGTCCTCAGACCACACAGGAGTAGCACTGCCCCAGGATATAGGCTGCTGCCTGGTTGTTGGCCTGTAAGAGGGTTGTGAGGTGAGGGGCACAGAATCCCCAGTGGACTGCTGAGCGCTGTACACTAGGGGTCACTAAGGGCTGTCGTCTCAGGCCCTGATACCCAGTAGGATTAGGAGATCTGGGAAGGAACTGTCTGAGGTCACACAGCTGGAAAGTGGCCAGTACAGGACTGGTCTCAGCTCTCATCCAGGGCTCTTCCAACCTGCCTTGAAGGAGGACCCTGGAAAACCCCTCCCAGATGCACCTTCAAGGATGGAGGGGTGGTCCCAACTGCAGAGCTGCCTGCACAGGGGAAACTGATCCTAAGATAGATCCAGGTGGGATGTCAGCCTCAGCCACTTTAGCCCAATTCAGGACCACTCTGATGGGTCATTTTGGTTTGCATTTGCCCCTTGCACAATTCCACTGTCTTCCTTCCACAAAAACTTTAGCCCAAATCAGGAGCACTCCGATGGGCCATTTTAGTTCAACTTCTCCCTCTGCCCAATTCCACTGCCTTTTCTTTCTCTCACAGTTGTTGATGCCTAGGCTCCCCTTAATAAGCATTCTGCAGACTAAACACTATCACAGAATCCACCTCTTGGAAAACCCACCCTGAGACATCACACATATATGAAGGATGAATTCCCAATATGAGGCTCAGAGAGGTTAACTAACTTGTCCAAAGTCACTCAGATTTCATGTGGTTTTTACACTTGCAGAGCCAGGACTTGAACTCAAGTCTGACTGCAAAGCCAGAACCATTTGCCTTGTGAGTGTGACCTCCTGATTACAAGCCTGGGAACAATGAGTAGAAGAGGGAAAGTCAGGTTTAATTTGTGAAATTTAAAGTAACTCAATACAAAATGACACATCATTTTGGAAGACTTTTTGGCAGTTTCTGACAAAGTTAAATATAGGCTTATTGTATAACCCAACAATAATGCTCCAAGTATGCACTCAAGTGTTTTGAAAATATGTCCACACAACAATCTACACATCAGTATCTATATAGCAGCCTTATTCATAATCTCCAGTCACCAGGAGCAACCAAGATATCCTTCAGTGGGTGAACTGAAAAACACACTGTGCTCCATCTATACAATGGAATACTGCTTAGAAACAATGAGAAATGAGCTATTCAACAACAACATGAATGAGCCATAAACACATTTTGTTAAAGGAAAGAAGCCATTAAAATGGCTACACTGTATTTGATTCCATTCATATGATTTTCTGGAAAAGGATAATTACAGGAATGGAAAACAAGTTAGCAGAAATCAGGGATTTAAGGAGTAAGAACCTTTGATGGGGGAAGCAAGGGAGTTGTTTAGGATTGTACAACAAATCTATGTGGTATTGTAGGATGTATACATGAGACTACATATTTGTCAAAACCCACAGATGGTGAATTTTAATATATAGAAATTAAAATTTTAAACTCAGGACTTCCCTGGTTAAGACTCTGTGCTTTGACTGCATAGGCACGAGTTTAATCCTTGGTCGGGAAACTGAGATCCTACTGGCCACAAAGCATGGCCAAATAAATAAATAAAACAAGCTTTAAAATTAACCAAGAAGTTGATGGATCCCAGGATGGAATGTAGACCATGACAAAAGAATCTTAACTGAATTACAAATGTATGAGAAAATCTCATGGAACTGAGTGAAGAAAAAGGGCTGACCAAAGTAATTTTGGAAAATAGTGTATTGACTAGAAACTGCCAAATTATAAATATGGGTTAATATATAGACCTGTATCTCCAAGCTCTGTCTTCTGAGAGAGCCTGAAAGCAATGCCTCCCCAGTAGCAAGTAGCATAGAGACTCAAACTGTTGTTTCTAATACATTCTCTAATGAATGGATTTCTGAGATACTTAGAGAAATAACTGGTGCTAGGGTAAGGCCAAGGAACTTCCCAAGTGGCTCAGCAGTAAAGAGTTCACCTGCAATGCTGGAGACCCAGTTTGATCCCTGGGTTGGGAAAATCCCCTGGAGGGCACAGCAACCCACTCCAGTATTCTTGCCTGGAGGATCCCATAGACAGAGGAACCTGGCAGGCCACAGTTCATAGGGTCACAAAGAGTCGGACGTGACTGAAACAGCTGAGCACACACTCAGGGTAGGGTCAGACTATAAGATGAGTCTCACAGTGTCAGAAGTAAGGGAGTGGTCAAAACACAAAAACGACAGGAGCATCTCAAAGAAACACAGGAGCCAAACTGGAAAAGCTCCCAAGGGCCACGGCTGGAACAATTTGACTAACAAAACAAATAACATACTCTTTTGCATTATAACCCAAAATATAAATAAATGTCCACAATGCATACTAATATAAATATGACTGAATAATTAATATACAGGGTAGAAGAAAGCTTCCTTTATAGAAGAATCCCGAGTAACTCATATAGACACTGTGCTCTCAAGGAGGTGGTGTACAACCCTCCACACTTGAGCTGGGTTAAGCCTAGTGGCTTGTTTTCATGAGTCAACTAAGGAAAGAGCAGAGGGAAAAAAAGAGTTGAAGGCAAGGGAGGAAAAGGAAGTAACTGCACAACAAAAAACCTGGCAAACATTACCTCAAGATCAACAGGTAATCAAGGTCCACGTCATCAGTGATGTCATGTTGATAGTACATAGCATTGATACAATGTAATGAGAATGGCACTTCACTTCCATCCTCTGCATTCCCAAACCCCGTAACCCCAGTCTTACCAAGAGAAGAACATCAGAGGAGTTCTAGTTAAGTGACCTTCTCCAAAATACTTGACCTGCACTCCTCAAAACTAAAGGTCATCAAAAACCAAGGACTAAGTAACTGTCACAGAGCAGAGGACAGAAAGAGCACAAGATGACTGAATGTAAGGTGTCTTGGATAGAATCCAAGACTAGATAAAGGTCTAGGAAAACGTAGTGAACTTTGAATAAATTGCAGGGTTTAATTAGTGGTAATGTGCCAATCTTGTCTCCTGGCTGTGACAAATGTGCGAGGGTAAAGTGAGATGTTAACATTCGAGGTAACTGGGTAAGGGGCATAGAGAAACTCTATACTGTCATTGCAACTTTTCTTTAAATCTATCACTATTCTAAAATTAAAGTTTGATTTAAATTAAGGAAAATTCTATCAGATGCTGTATTAGTTTTCTGAGGCTGCTTGTAAAAAATGACCACAAGCTTGGCCACTTGAAACAACAGATACTTATTCTCTCTCATTTCTGGGGGCCAGAGGTATGAAATCAGTGGCATTATGCCAGTTTACAAGTGGTGGGCAGCGCCTGGCTTCCTCCTGAGTCTCTAGGGGAGAAACTGTTTTCTTATCTTTTCCACCTTCTAGAGTTACAGATATTCCTTGGCTCACAGGCCCCTTCTCCGAGTTCAAAGCCAGCAAAGAAGGAACTTCAAATCTCTTGCTCCATTTCTGTTGTCTCATCTCCTTCTGCTTTCTGGATCTAGTCGAACCTGTCTCTGCCTGCCTTATAAGGATACATGTGATTCCATTTAAAGCCCATCCAGATACTCTAGGATAATCTTCTTACCTCGGGATCCTTAATTTAATCACATATGCAAAGACCCATTTTCTCCTCATACAAGGTAATATTCATGGGTCTAAGGATTAGGACCAGATATCTTTTGGAGATGCCATTTTAATCCCGCCACAGATACCAATCAAGTTATTCATTCTCTTGGAGCTTCAGATTTCTCATCAGGGAGAATTATGCATGCAAATATATGTAAATTAGGAAACCTGCTGGGAAAGGCAGGAGTCTGAGGAGCATCTTGTCCTGGACAGAGGAGTCCTGACTTGTTAGCAAGGTCCATGGTAATGAATACACGGTGGTATAGGGAAAGGACCCCAGCTGGGAAGCCTGAGACTTGCATTCAAATCCTAGCTCCACTGGCAACTTGCAAATCACTTTGCATATCTGGAGTATTTTGCATTTCCAAGAAACTCTCAAATGTTAGTCCGGCCCTGGGAGAACACTGAGCAGGAACCTCTCAGACTCCTGTAATCATGAGATGTTATGATTACAGACCTTCACTTTCCTGGGGTCTTCCTATTGCTAACGCATCTTGGTCCCTCCTCATAACAAGGTTTAATTTTTTTATTTGGAAGATAATTGTTTTACAAGTTTATGTTAATTTCTGCTATACAACAACGGGAATAAGCTATATGTATACCTATATTCCCTCCCTTTTGAGCCTCTCTCCCACCGCCCATCCCACCCTTCTAGGTAATCACAGAGCACTAGCTGGGCTTCCTATGTTATAAAACAGCTTCCCACTAGCTATCTTATACATGGGGCTTCCCTGGTGGCTCAGACTATAAAGAGTCTGCCTGTAATGCAGGAGACCCAGGTTCAATCCCTGGGTCAGGAAGATCTCCTGTAGAAGGAAATGGCAACCCACTCCAGTATTCTTGCCTGGAGAATCCCATGGACGGAGGAGCTTGGTGGGCTACAGTCCATGGGGTCACAAAGAGTCGGATATGACTGAGTGACTAACACTTAGTGTATATGTCAATGCTACTCTCTCAATTCATCCTGCTCTCTACTTCCCCTTCTGTGTCCACAAGTCCATTCTCTGTGTCTCTATTGCTTCTTGCAGATAGGTTCATCAGTACCATTTTTCTAGTTTCCATATATATCCATTAATATACGGTATTGTTTTTCTCTTTCTGAAAGACTTACTTCACTCTCTGTAAGATATGGTGTGTGTGTGTGTGTGTGTATGTGTGTATATATATATATATATATATATATAGTACTGTGTGCATAGTCGTTCAGTTGTGTCTCACTCTTTGTGACTCCATGGACTATAGCCTGCCAGTTTCCTCTGTCCATGGGATTCTCCAGGCAAGAATACTGCAGTGGGTTGTCATGCCCTTCTCCAGGGTATCTTCCCAACCCAGGGATCAAACCCAGGTCTCTTGCATTTGCAGATGGATTCTTTACCATCTGAGCCAGCAAGGGAAGCCCAAATATATGTATACAATGGAATATTACTCAACCAAGAAAAGGAATAAAAATGGTTCATTTGTAGCAGTTGTAGCAGTGTGGATGAACCTAGAGTCTGTCAAATAAGGCTGATTTTCACTGAGCCCTCTGGAGGCAGTGTAGTGTCCCAAGGTTGTGGCAGGCTGTTGCAGATCCTTTGTGGTGGGGGAGGGGAGATCCTCTTTGCTTCTCAATTGCTTCTAGCCAAGCCGTATCTACACCAGGATCAGCAAACTACAGCCCATGTCTGAACAATCTGTGAGCTAAGAATAACTTGTACAGATGAACATTTTCCATCACCTGATTATTAGGTAATGATGACTTAGCTCCAGATGTCATCCTCTGAAATGTCTGCCCTTATCATTAGTAGACCTATAGTAAAAAAGAAAAAAGAAAAAAAAACTGTACTCAATTATTTACTTTAAATTTAATGTATTATAATTTTGTGAACATTTCTCTCCTCTCTTGTTATATGAGTACCTACAAAAAGTCCTTGCTTGGCCTCTTGTCCTGCAAAATCTCCACCAGTCCTACATTCCTTTCAAATTAGTCTCAAGCCATCCCCAGATCCACCCTGCACTTGGAGCCAGAAGGTCCTCCCAGTGCAGGTCTGACACCACCAGTTCTCTGATGAAAACTATCCAGTGGATTCTCTGTGTCCTCAGGAAGTCTCTAGCCCCTTGGCTTGCTTACTGCCATTTGCAGTGTGGGCTCTGCCTTTCTTGCCAACTGCCCCCCTACCCTCTTCCAGCCTTGCTGAGCTTCTTCCAGTTCCACAGGGCGTCATGCTTCCCCTACTACCAGCATTTTGCTCAAACTGTTCCCCCTTCCTGAAAGCCCTTTTACCCAAATGCAATTCTCCTTGGTATTTCAGGAGTCCTTTTGATACCACCTCTTCCAGAAAGCCTTCCTGGATCCCACCCCTTCCAGGCTGTCATGTGTCTCCTCTGGGCTTCCACAGTTTCCAACTTCTGTCTACTGAGCATTCACCAAGCTTTTTAAATACATGTGACCTCCATCAGCCTGAGAGCCCCTCAGAGCCAGGAGCAATTTGATTCTGAACTGACGACCCTTGATTCTCACTGGCCATGTTCCTGCTGGCTCCTGCCCCTGGGGGAGGATGTGGGCTAAATGTCAGGGACTACAAGTCACCGTCCCCATTTCATTTCTTTCATGACTGCAGGTCCTCATCTGTGCACTGCAGGCAGGTGGAACCCTGGTCCTGGATGGACTAAGGCCTGGATCAAAGGTAGGAGTGGAACTGTGGGGACATGGATGGGCTAGATGGGGCAGGAGCCAGGAACTGAGCTTCCAGATGCTTTTATCATTGCTTCACAAGCAACACCAGACTCTGGGACTGCATGACCTGAGCAATTCCAGCCAAAGGTCACCCTTCAGTGGTCAGCTGCAACCAGCCTGCCCTGGACCCTGCCCAACTCCCTACCTCCCCCTCCCCTGAGAGCCAAGAATAAAAAAGGACCTGTCTGGCCATGCTTTAGGCATGAGTTCAGAAATATGCATGTGCAAGCAAGTGTGAAAATCTATAGGTATGTGTCTGCAGGAATATCAGTATGTGTATATGTGTTCGTATATAAGTGTATATGGTGTACACATGCCTGTCTGTTCCTGGCTCATGTGTCTGAATGTGCCTGGCTGGGAATGTGATGTCTTGCATCTGCCAAGCAGGAAAGTCAAGCCCCTCAGTCCTTCCAGACTGTGACATCCTGCTCCCTGGGGCTTCCCTGACACTGTACCCTCCAATCTCACTCCAAAGCCCCATCTCACTGCAGCTTCAGGCTCCCAGATGATCAGTATCCTCAGCATGCTCCTGTCCATCCAGGGCTGTTGGGGAAGACCTAGGGTCCTGAAACATGAGGACAAATCCTGAGGGCAGTGAGGGAACTCTACTGATGCTCCACCAGATTCCCTTCACCGTGACTCTGAACCCCATTCTCAGCTTGTGTCATTCTTTCTATATAACACCTTTCCCTGCACCTCTCCTGGGCTTCCTGGCTCCATGAGGACACAGTCCCAGGAGTAGATTAGGGGAACACTACTCACAGTGTAAGTTTACATCACATCCTCCTGCTGCACCCAGGGGCCCCTCGGCCCAGACTGACTGGGGAAGCCCAGCTCCTTGCTCTAAGCAGTAACACACTCGAGGCATCATATTTGCTGCCTTGCAGGATGGGCTGAGGCTGCTCCTGGTGTGGGTCACACTCTGCTTAGCTGCTTCCCCTTCCTCATTCTGCTGCCTCAACTTCTTCTCCAGTTTCTCCCATGGGCATTTCCTCAACAAACCAGGATCACTTGGCTCCTATCCTATGTCAGGGTCTGTTTATGGGGAATTTGAATTAAAACAGGGAGCTAGGCTTAGAAACCACTGACCCCAACTACCTCCACACCACCCGGCTGAACAAAGAGCAGGAAAAGCCCACAAGGGGACATGTGTCTCCAGAGGTTCCCCTTGGTCTGCTGTGTCCTACCTTCCTCGCTGTAGCCCCCCAAATCTCCCCATCTTTACTGTAGGCCCAAGGCCCTCTCTGAAGCACCCCACAGTCCTGGGTAGGAAGATTTCTCAGCCTGCTGAGTCCCTGTTCCTGAGGGTGTCCCCTTAAGCCATCAACTCCCATTGGAGGATGAAGCTGTCACAGTCAGAAAGCAGAAAAAGAGACATCCTTCTAAGTGGGGTCAGCGAGGCAAGAGTTGCTCCGCCAACATCCTTCCCATGCTGACTTCAAGGTGGTGCAACTGGGAGCACATGGGTGTCCAGGGGACAATACTAAACCTTCCCTTCCCAAGAGGGGGCCTCATGTGGTAGAAAGGGCTCCATTCTGGAATATGGGATTCTTCATCCCAATGGCACCTGTGCCATCCTGTGCTTGAGTAACTTCAGGGAGTCAGCTGATGCTCAAAATCACTGTCTGTGAAATCAGCAATGGAACACAGGGAATATGCCATTCAGAGCACAGGATTTAAGCTGCAGACCCACCTATGTGTGTGACACTCTCAATGAAAGAACTGGCTGCTCACCTGTGTGCCCGAGGACAAACCTCAGGCTTATGAGAATGACAGGGTAACCACACAGCCCTAGGCAGTCCTACACACAGTCTGCTTTGGTGGCTGGTGGCTATGTTTGCTCATATTATGGACCATAACAGGGCTGTGTAACTGGCTTGGCCATGTGTTCTTGCTGACTTGACATACTACCTTGCTTTGTAAAACCAGATGACTTTTCACAAAGGACACACTGTCTGGTGGAGGGAGAGTTAGAGTTCCACCCCCCCTTTCTGTCCCATCTGCCTCACCTCTATTGCCTCCCTAGCTTCAGAAAGAAGAAACAGATTCCCCAGGAGCTCCAGGCCAGGGCTAGGGCCGACTGGAGCCTCAGGACGGGTGGGCTAATAGGATGGGGCTGGTGTGTGTGTGAGTATGCAGGGTCTGCAGTAGGGCACAGCCAGATTGCATTTCCTTTCCATTTGTGAAATGAATAGAAATAATGCAGGGTTAGCCTGTTCTGTTTCTTCAAGTGGAAGAATGTATTTATTTTGTCAGGTTTCTTTTCAGTATTTTAAATTATGGTAAGATATAAGCAACATAAAATTTTTATCATCTAAACCATTTTAAAGTGTACAATTCAGTGGCATTAAGTACATTCATGCTGTTTCAACCATCACCACCATCCAACTACAGAACACTTTTCATATAGCAAAATGGAAGCTCTATAACCATCAGATAAAAATTCCTCATTACCCTACCCCCAGGTCTCTCTTTTTTTAATCTGTGCAAGGATTGGGTTTGATGGTGTCATCTCTTTAATAAATACATATCAGTGGTTTCCTATGTTCCTGGCACTGCGCTAGGGCTGACACAAGAGCAAGTCTAGGGTCTTCGCTGACTCCGATGCTGCAGGATGAAACAAGTCTGAACAAAATCAAAGATAATTTTTTTTTCATCTCTTCATTCAATAAAACTCTCCTGACCCTGTGACCAAAGAGGGCAAGAGGCAGTAATGGAGGACACGTTCTCCTGGCCCCAGAGGTGCTCACATTTGATCCAGGAAAAGAGGGCTCCAACCACTATCCATTCAGGCTTCCCCTCCCCAGGCCTCAGTTTTCACACATCCCACCCACACTTCCTACCTGAAGAAACCTAGGGGAGCCAGCACCCACTGCCTCGGCTGAGGAAGAGCATGGCACTGGGAACCTGCATCGTGGGATCCAGCCCAGATCTACCAAGTCACACTGGGTGACCCTAACCCCTAACCCTAACCTATCCCCTGCCCTCCGGATCTCATGCTGTTGTCAGCTGGGGACCATCAATCCTCAACACACACACACCCCAAGTGGCCCCTGTCAAAACTAAATGAGACCATGAATATGAGTGAACTTTGCCAATAAAAGTGCTCTGGGAACATGAGAGCTCTGACTACAGTCTTCTGTGATTTGTAATTTAGAGGAAGGGGCATGACTATCCCTGTGGGCTGGCAGCTCTACGGCTGCCTCTTGATCCCCTCCCACCTGGCTTCCTGACACAGATGTGAACAGCCCCAGCCTGTTGGTTCAACCTGCCCCCTGCAGAGGACATGATAGTCCAGAGTTGACCACAGACTGAGCAAAGGTCACATGGCAAACAGGCCTGCCCTTCCCTTCTCGGGTAAGTATTTTATAACCTGGCCAACTAGATTATCTTACTAAAATAAATGTGTAAATATTTCATATTGTCCCAAATAGATCCATATTGTTCAAATAGTATTGGAAGAAAACTTAGAGACTATCAAGAGTAATAGAAATGCTACTCTTGGTACAGTATCTCCATGGCTACTGCTATTACTGCTTTGCTCTACAGGTGATGCTAATAGCTAATATCCTGTTCCAGGCATCATGATGCAAGTTTTATATGGGTTCATTAGTCTTCACATCATTCCTGTGAGGTAGGTTTATCATTATCCACATTGGACAGACGAGATAACCGAGGCATATAGATGTTGAGTAACTTGCCAAGGGTCACGCTGTCACATCGGGCAATCTGATCTGGAGCCCCCATCCTCACCCTTCTATGGGCCGCCCTGCACATCAGGGAGACTGAAGGAGTTGGTTCAAGGTCATAGAGGAGGAGTACCTGACTCAGGCCCTGACATTTAGCCCTGAAATCAGGAGTAAGCCACCGTGGAACACCACTCACTTCTGCTCTACACGTGACACTTGAGGTCATCTGCTGGGACTTCATGTGCAAACTCTCCCAGAGAGGACACAGGAATGAGATCACCTCATCAGTGCCTAGAAGAAAGATGCCATTGTAGTAGTAGAAGAGAGGAAATCAGATTGTACTCAGTGAAGTCTTAAAGGTCTAGTGGGCTCAGCATGTCAGGTGGAAGGAATTGAGAACCTCAGCTATGGGGGGAGTCAGACTAACCTCAAGCTCTTTGCCACAGGCCTCCACCATTACTCCCTCCCAGGAAGACTGTATGTGGCACCAGAGAGACCTGCCCTCCACCATTTTGCACAGTCAAAACGCCCCAATCTTGGACTTCCCTGGTGCTCTAACGGTTAAGAATTCTCCTGCCAATGCAGAGGACACAGGTTCAATACCTGTTCCAGGAAGATCCCACATGCCTGAGGGCAAGTAAGCCCGTGTGCCACAGCTAGTGAGCCCAACCACTCGAGAGACCCTGCTCCACAAGAGAAACCATCTCAATGAGAAGCCTGTGGACCATACTAGAGAGTAGCCCCACCTCGTTGCACCTAAAGAAAGCCTGCGAACAGCAGTGAAGACCCAGTGCACTAAAAAATAAATTATTTTTTTTTAAAGCCCAATCTCTTGTTCTCACCCTTTCTACAAAGCAAAATCTTAAGCTTTTGGTGAGAGACAGAAAAAAACTTTGTTCCAAGGACCTAGGCAAAATTACCTTGCCTCTGAGGGAGGAGTAAAAGCAAAATCATCTACTTCTTGGGAGAGAAGTAGGAAACTTTCTCACTGCCCCAGGACACAGTCCAAGACCCACTGTTGTCACAGAAAGGAGAGAAAACCCTTCTCTCCCCTTGGGGTGGGGGGCTCAGGAAACTGTCTCCTGCCCAAGTAGTACCCACCAAGCAGAGGTGGGTACTACTGTGGGAGGGGCAGGAAACTCTTTCCCACTCCAGACCAATCACAGATGTGTGTGAGTGCTCAGTCACTGTTGTGTCCGACTCTTTGAGACCCCATGGACTGTAGCCCACCAGACTCCTCTGTCCTGGGGCTTTTCAGGCAAGAATACTGGAGGGGGTTGTCATGCCCTCTTCCAGGGCATCTTCCCAGCCCAGGGATTGAAGCTGCACTTTGACATCTCCTGCATTGGCAGGTGGATTCTTTACCACCGAGTCACCTAGGAAGCCCCAACCACAGATAGAAGATAGAAAATAGTTGCCACAGGAAAGAGGTTGAGGAAACTGAGAAACCCCTATGTACATGACCAAGATGTATAGGGCCCACCCGAGACTCAGCTAAACCCACAAACTGAGGATCCACTGTGCCTGCCATGACCCTATCACAGTATAATAAGCCAGCAACAGTCTACCACCCAGGGGAGAGAAGACTATGGAGAGAGATGTCCCCTGTGACATAGAAGTACAGGGACTATGGAAAACTGAGTTGGGCAAAAGCCCTGGGAAAGACTTCATCAAAATTTTAAAATTGATGCTTGAAAGGACACTATCAAGAAATTGAAAAGACAACCCACAGAATAGGAGAAAATATTTACAGAGCATATATCTGATAACAGGCTCATGTCTATACATTAATATATATAAAGAATCTTACAACTCAGTAACAAAAAGACAATACAATTAAAAGTGGGCCAAGGAGAAAAAGAGACATTTCTCCAAATAAGATACAAAAATGGCCCATAAGCATATTAAAATATGCCCAACATCATTAGTCATCAGGGAAATACAAATCAAAATCACAGTGACATAATACTTCACATCCACTAAAACGGCACCCACTAAAATAAAAAAGTCGGAATGTAACAAATGTTGACAAGGATGTAAAGAAAAGAGTTACCATATCACTTAGCAATTCAACTCCTAGATATAGGCCAAAAGAAATTAAAACAAATGTTTATGTACAAAATTATACGTGAATGTTGATAATAGCATTATTTTTTATTTTATTTTTTTAAATAAGGGCATTTATTCAAAGCGGCTGCAGGTTGGTGATTCAGACCAAGCTCAAAACAAAGTTTAGTATCTAGAATGACTAACCTGCTGGGTCCCCCCAAGTTTTGAGTAGTGTCCCAGACTGGGTGGCTTCTCGGGGGCCCCTCCGCCCTGATTTATTTTTTCCGTTTATTTTTATTAGTTGTAGGCTAATTACAATATTGTAGTGGTTTCTGTCATACATTGACATGAATCAGCCATGGATTTACATGTATTCCCCATTCCCATCCTCCCTCCCACCTCCCTCTCCACCCGATTCCTCTGGGTCTTCCCAGTGCACCAGGCCTGAGCACTTGTCTCATGCATCCAGCCTGGGCTGGTGATCTGTTTCACCCTTGATAATATACATGTTTTGATGCTGTCCTCTCAAAACATCCCACCCTCGCCTTCTCCCACAGAGTCCAAAAATCTGTTCTGTACATCTGTGTCTCTTTCTCTGTTTTGCATATAGGGTTATCATTACCATCTTTCTAAATTCCATATATATGTGTTAGTATACTGTATTGGTCTTTATCTTTCTGGCTTACTTCACTCTGTATGATGGGCTCCAGTTTCATCCATCTCATTAGAACTGATTCAAATGAATTCTTTTTGACAGCTGAGTAATATTCCTTGGTGTATATGTACCACAGCTTCCTTATCCATTCGTCTGCTGATGGGCATCTAGGTTGCTTCCATGTCCTGGCTATTATAAACAGTGCTGCGATGAACATTGGGGTGCACATGTCTCTTTCAGATCTGGTTTCCTCAGTGTGTATGCCCAGGAGTGGGATTGCTGGGTCAGATGGGAGTTCTAATTCCAGTTTTTTAAGAAATCTCCACACTGTTCTCCATAGTGGCTGTACTAGTTTGCATTCCCACCAACAGTGTAAGAGGGTTCCCTTTTCTCCACACCCTCTCCAGCATTTATTGCTTGTAGACTTTTGGATAGCAGCTGTCCTGACTGGTGTATAATGGTACCTCATTGTGGTTTTGATTTGCATTTCTCTGATAATGAGTGATGTTGAGCATCTTTTCATGTGGTTGTTAGCCATCTGTATGTCTTCTTTGGAGAAATGTCTGTTTAGTTCTTTGGCCCATTTTTTGATTGGGTCATTTATTTTTCTGGAATTGAGCTTCAGGAGTTGCTTGTATATTTTTGAGATTAATCCTTTGTCTGTTGCTTTGTTTGCTATTTTCTCCCAATCTGAAGGCAAAAATTATATTTTGGAAGAACTCACTGATAAGGTGACAGAATTCCAAAATCAAATTACATGAAAATACATCACAATTTCTTTGTCCAATAGGTGAGAAAACTCTGCAGTATTAGAAGAATAGAGGCAAAGAAATATGAAGGACCAAGGAGAAGGGATGAGGATAAACACCATTTTTAATAGCAAAACCAGAAGTTAACTAGAAAGCCTGTAGCTATGCATGCTTTATTCATCCATCCTTCACATTAGGCAACTGAGGGCCAAAAATAAAACCAAATCAGAGTTTTGTGTTGTTGGGAATAAATTTCAATCATTTTAAATCTGAATTGAATTCAGAACTTACTCTTTTTAGTTCCTAGGGATAATGACTGGATTCAAGAGCTCGTAACGACAAAAAAAAAAAAAAAAGTTATGCTGTATCCAATCTGAGAGATGGGTGCAGGTACAATACAAAGGGACAAATCATCTAGTGACCACTCCTCTGATGTCATCATTAAAAATCAAGTAGTTGCTTATTGAGTACTTTGGTATTTGAACTAAATGACTTGAAAACTTCCTGGCAGACAGAAGAGATAAAAGTAAAGGGGAGTGTGTGAAAACAAAGAATATATAAAAGTTTAGTAAGTGGAAAGAGTTTATTGACGCCTCAATGGTTTAAAGGAAATTAAATGGAAACTGTTAATCCTAATTGCTTTTTATCTGACATGCTTTTAAATCTGAAAAGAAACAATAATAGGGAAAGAAAATCTGCTTAAATTTTTTAGAATTTACACGATTCTTATTCTACTGCAAGAAAGTGCTATTTGGTATGAGGTATATTTGTAGGTGTATGTGAACAGTATATATACTATCCGGATCATGCTGTGCTATGTACAGGTCTTTACAATTCTTCCCAAAGGGTTAACAGTTCAAAATGCGTAATCGTCTGGAAGCTGGCATTTGTTAGGCTCTTGCCAGCATTGATACTGGCATGTTTTATTATAGTCCAGTTCCAACCAGTGCTTGCCAGCTTGTTACAACAGAAGTCCAGGAATAGGTGGGTAGAGTGCAGGAAAAAGTGCCATGTTTCTCAATTGGAGACCCTAAAATAAGTGAAGTTACAGCTGTTGAATAAATGTCACTCAAAAGCAGCCTTTTGGCTTTTTCTTACACAGCGGGCAACTTTCCTCTTGATTTCTCCATTTCTGTCTTCCCTCCACTCCTTTGCAGCATCAACATTAGCAGGTGAGTCTCCATTGGGGTTTGCCAGCATAGAAATGACACTAATCATGATGATTTCCACTGTGTGAATAGGCAACCAGCATTCCTCTGGCTTTTCATAACCATATTTATTTTCCCCAGGTTCGTGAAGAATAGATAAGCATATATCACCATGTTTATTACCATTTGGATACTAGATTTCAATAATGAATTTCATTTTAGGAGGCCAAAGGCAATAATCTTTTGGGAAAGTGAGATGAGCTTTAAAAATACCACCTTTGTAAAGTATATCTGGAAGAGCAATAATAAGAACTTCCCATTGGTAGAGATCATTGTCATCTATTAAACCTTCTGAAAATCCTTCCACTGGGTTTTTGTTGAGTTCTGCCAGGTGTCTTCACAATAGCAGTGCCAACTGCAGCTCAGTCATCCTTCCCCAGCAAGGGCCCAGGCTGGCACCAGGGCTTCTGAAGGACTAAACACGCGCTCCAGAGCTGGGGAAGCTGGGTGTGCTGGGGACCCCAGATCCCCATGACGGGAGCACCGAAGCCGAGGGAGGCTGGGCTGTGGCAGTGGTAGCGGTGCCTCACTGCCAGTGCGAGTCCACTTACCTTGATAATAGCATTATTCATGATAGCCAAGAGGTGGAAATAATCCATGTGCCCATCAATTGATGAATGGATAAACGAAATACAGTACCCATACAATGAAATGTTATTTGATCATAAAATCATACTGATACAAGACAATACAACAAGGATTGTCTTAGTCCATTCAGGCTGATATTAAAAAGAAAAAAATCACAGACTGAGTAGCTTCTACACAACAGAAACTTATTTCTCATGGCTCTGGAGGCTGAAAATCCAAGATCAAGGTCCCAGCGTGGTCAGGTTCTGGTGAGGGCCGTCTTCCAGGTTCCAGACTGCTGACTTCTTGCTGCATACTCACAGCAAAGAACTCGTTCTCTGGGGTCTCTTTTATAAGGATGGGTTCAAAGGATGAACTAGTTCTCTGGGGTCTCTTTTATAAAGACACTAATTCCAATCATTAGTGTCAAGCTACTCTCTTGACCTAAGCATTTCCCAAAGGGAGCACCTTCTAACACTATCATCTTGGGCAACAGGCCTTCAGCATATGAATTTGAGAGTATACAGACATTCAATTTATAGCAAGAATTATCCCTATAAGCAAGCTAAGTGAAAGAAGCCAAACACAAAATGTCATGTAACATAAGATTCCATTCACATGAAATGTGCAGAATAGGCACATATATACATGTGAAAAGTAGAGAAGTGGTTACTTAGGGATTGGGGGAATAAGAGGGTTTGGGGAGGTACCAGTTCCTTTAAAAAGTATTAATTGTGGTAAAAAATCAATAACAAAATTTACTATTGTTAACACTTTTAAGGTGCACAGTTCAGTGACATTAAATGCATTCATAATGTTGCACAACTAATACCAGTTCCTAGTTCCAGAAGTTCATTATCCCCCAAACAGAAATAGAATCTCTATAACTATTCCCTGGCAACCACAGGGCTTTTGTTTTTGAGGTGATGACATGTTCTAAAATGGACTGCGGTGATGGTTGTGAAACTCTGTAAATAAACTAAAATCAGTTAAATTGTATACATTAAATGGTGAATTTTATGGTATATGAATTATATATCAGTAAAGCTATAGAAGTAACAAAAGAAAAAGAAAGAAAGGGAGGAAGGAAGGAGAGAAAGGAAGGGAGGAGACGGAGAAGAACCCTCTTACACTGTAGACTCCACTTGAGGCACAAACTAACACAAGTCAACTAACTGTCTAAGAGAAAAGGAGACATGCCTACTTTCAGGCATAAATTCTATTTACTACATTTTCTTCTCTTTTTCTACACATAATGATTGGCATTCCACCAACAAATAGGAGAAGTTTATGAAAACCCTAGATCAACCACTAAAAATATTTCAAAGAAGTATAATCAATAACCAAGTAATAGAATAAAATGGAACAATAATAAAATATTAAATTAATTCCAAATAAGGCATAAAAAGAGGGAAAAAAGGATAAAATATCAGATGGCAAAAAAGTTGCAAGTATAAGACAGTAGTTTCAAATCCAGTCACATCTATGATTATATTAGCTGTGAAAGATCCAAGTTCAGTTCAGATCAGTCACTCAGTCACGTTCGATTCTTTGCAACCCCATGGACTGCAGCACACCAGGCCTCCCTATCCCTCACCAACTCCTGGAGTTTACTCAAATTCATGCCCATTGAGTCAGTGATGCCATCCAACCATCTCATCCTTTGTTGTCCCCAAATTTTAAAAAAAGATCCAAACCGCCAATTAAAAGACAGATTGTCAAACTAAAATTTTTAAAAACTAAGACCTATATACTGTCCATGAGAACCTCACTTTAAATATAAAAATATATGTATGTTGAAACAGAATGGAAAAAATTATACCACACAAATCAAAAGGAAGTTAGGGTAGCCATATTAATATCAGACAAAATAGATTTAAGAACAAGGAATATTACCAAGAATAGGGAGAGATATTATATAATGATAAGGGAGAATTTATCAAAAATTTATCAAAAATACAAAATAATCTTAAATACATACACTAAGCTTATAGAATAATAGTTCATCAAAATATATGAAGCAAAATCTGATATAATTGAAAGGAAAAATAGAAGAATCCACAATTATAGTTGGAGATTTCAAATTTCTTCTCTTCATTCAGTAATTGATGACAAGTAGCCAGAAAATTGTAAGAAACAAGAAGACCCAAATAACAATATCAAAAGACCTACTCTAACATTTCTAAAACACTGTACACAACGTCAACAGAATAAAGTCTTTTCAAGTTCAGTTCAGTTCAGTCCACATTAAATATTACATATAAATATATTTGTCAAGACAGACATATTACCACATTCTGCCCATGAAATAAACCTCAACAAATTTTAAAAAATTAAAATCACAAAATATATTTTTTAAACAAAATGGAATCAACTAGAAATTCCTAACAAAGATATCTGAAAAAAAAAAAACAAATATTTGGAAACAACACACTTCTAAAAAAAAACTGAGTCAAAAAAATTGCAAATGAAATTTTTAAATATTTTGAACTCAGTGAAATTAAAAACACAATATATCAAATTTCATGGGATGCAGGTAGAGCAGTTTGTAGATGAAAATTTATATCATTAAAAGGTTTGTATTAGAAAATACAAACTTCCTCGGTGGCACTAGTGGTACAGAATCCACTTTCCAAGGCAGATGTAAGAGACAGGGAGGGATTTGATCCCTGGGTCAGAAAGATCCGCTGATTGGCCACAGCAATCAGGGCAGAAAAAGAAGTAAAAGGAATCCAGATAGGAAAAGAAGAAGTGAAACTCTCTCTGTTTGCAGATGACATGATCCTCTACATAGAAAACCCTAAAGACTCTACCAGAAAATTACTAGAGCTAATCAACAAATACAGTAAAGTTGCAGGATATAAAATTAACACACAGAAATCTCTTGCATTCCTATACACTAACAATGAGAAAACAGAAAGAGAAATTAAGGAAACAATACCATTCACCATTGCAACAAAAAGAATAAAATACTTAGGAGTATATCTACCTAAAGAAACAAAAGGCCTATACATAGAAAACTATAAAACACTGATGAAAGAAATCAAAGAGGACACAAACAGATGGAGAAATAGACCATGTTCATGGATTGGAAGAATCAATATTGTCAAAATGGCTATACTACCCAAAGCAGTCTATAGATTCAATGCAATCCCTATCAAACTACCAACGGTATTTTTCACAGAACTAGAACAAATAATTTCACAATTTGTATGGAAATACAAAAAACCTCGAATAGCCAAAGTAACCTTGAGAAAGAAGAATGGAACTGGAGGAATCAACCTGCCTGACTTCAGACTATACTACAAAGCCACAATCATCAAGACAGTATGGTACTGGCACAAAGACAGAAATATAAATCAATGGAACAGAAGAGAAACCCCAGAGATAAATCCACGAACCTACAGTCACCTTATCTTCGACAAAGGAGGCAAGGATATACAATGGAAAAAAGACAACCTCTTTAACAAGTGGTGCTGGGAAAACTGGTCAACCACCTGTAAAAGAATGAAACTAGAACACTTGCTAACACCATACACAAAAATAAACTCAAAATGGATTAAAGATCTAAATTTAAGACCAGCAACTCTAAAACTCCTAGAGGAGAACATAGGCAAAACACTCTCCGACATAAATCACAGCAGGATCCTCTGTGACCCAGATCCCAGAATTTTAGAAACAAAAGCAAAAATAAACAAATGGGACCTAATGAAACTTAAAAGCTTTTGCACAACAAAGGAAATGATAATCAAGGTGAAAAGACAGCCCTCAGATTGGGAGAAAATAATAGCAAATGAAGCAACAGACAAAGGATTAATCTCAAAAATATACAAGCAACTCCTGCAGCTCAACTCCAGAAAAATAAATGACCCAATCAAAAAATGGGCCAAAGAACTAAACAGACATTTCTCCAAGGAAGACATACAGATGGCAAAAAAAGCACATGAAAAGATGCTCAACATCACTCATTATCAGAGAAATGCAAATCAAAACCACAATGAGGTACCATTACATGCCAGTCAGGATGGCTGCTATCCAAAAGTCTACAAGCAATAAATGCTGGAGAGGGTGTGAAGAAAAGGGAACCCTCTTACACTGTTGGTGGGAATGCAAATTAGTACAGCCATTATGGAAAACAGTGTGGAGATTTCTTAAAAAGCTGGAAATAGAACTGCCATATGACCCAGCAATCCCACTTCTAGGCATACACACTGAGGAAACCAGATCTGAAAGAGACACGTGCACCCCGATGTTCATCGCAGCACTGTTTATAATAGCCAGGACATGGAAGCAACCTAGATGCCCATCAGCAGACGAATGGATGAGGAAGCTGTGGTACATATACACCATGGAATATTACTCAGCCATTAAAAAGAATTCATTTGAATCAGTTCTAATGAGATGGATGAAACTGGAGCCCATTATACAGAGCGAAGTAAGCCAGAAAGATAAAGACCATTACAGTATACTAATACATATATATGGAATTTAGAAAGATGGTAACGATAACCCTATATGCAAAACAGAAAAAGAGACTCAGATGTATAGAACAGACTTGTGGACTCTGTGGGAGAAGGCGAGGGTGGGATGTTTCAAGAGAACAGCATTGAAACATGTAGATTATCTAGGGTGAAACAGATCACCAGCCCAGGCTGGATGCATGAGACAAGTGCTCGGGCCTGGTGCACTGGGAAGACCCAGAGGGATTGGGTGGAGAGGGAAGTGGGAGGGGGGACCGGGATGGGGAATACATGTAAATCCATGGCTAATTCATTTCAATGTATGACAAAAACCACTGCAATGTTGTAAAGTAATTAGCCTCCAACTAATAAAAATAAATGGAAAAAAAAAAAAGGAAGATCCCCTGGAGAAGGAAATGGTACCCCACTCCAATATTCTTGTCTGGAGATCCCATGGACAGAGGGGCCTGGTGGGATGCAGTTCATGGAGTCACAAAGAGTCAGACACAACTGAGCATCTGAGCCTTAGAAAATAAGAAAGGCTATCTATAATAGAAACGAACACATCACTGCAAAGTAACTACACTCCAACAAAAATTACTTTTTAAAAAAGTGGAAGAAAAATGCTATGACAAAGGAATATGTATACTGTGATCCAGATTTTAAAAAATAAGATGTGTGTGAGTAGATACATACACAAAGGAAAAAAACAGTTATATATACATAAAGGAAAAAAAAATCACTTTCACATGGGAGTGAAATAATGTGTGATTTTTTTTCCTTTGCACCTATCCATAGTTTTCTTTTTTTATATACATAATTTTCTAAACTCTGTCTTTTCTTATACTTTCTACCATAACTTTTGTAATTAAAAAATAAACTTGTTGATGCATGAAGGAAAAAAATAAGATGGTCTTACCCAATGCTCTAAGCTTAAGAAAAAGAACAGATTATAACTGACGCAAACCAGTGAATGGAAATAACAAACATAACAGAAATAAATAAAATTATAAACAGAGAAAATCACTGAAACTAAAAATTGCTATTAGAAAAACAATAAAATTAATAAACCTCTAGTCAGACTGGTCAAGAGACTTGGGCAGACAAGAGGGAAAGCTTGGGTCACAGAGTGTTCAAACTGCTATAAAATACAAGCCTTCAGACCCAAGGAGGTTGGCCCGAGAGAGGCCACACTGGGCTAGTTGCTTGGCTTCAAATTCCTCTAAGTTTACTTCAGGTCTGAGTCTCTTTCCCAATAAGAGGTAGACAAGATGTAACAACTTTGACTGAATTCTGGGGATTGACCAATGGCAGTGTTGGAAAATTTTTAGATTTAGGTTTTCCTTCCTGCCCAAGGTACTGCCATAGCACCCGATACAGAACTGAAAGGGTGGTTAAAAAAAAAACAAAAAAACCTGTGTTCAGGTTCTCTTTCTCTCTCTCCCTCCCTCTCCCTCCCTCCCTCCTTTCCATCCAGACCCAGGTGAATCAGAACAAGCAAGGGCCTGGGCAGCAGACCAACTTGGATTCCAGTCCCAGCTCTTCCTCTAACTAGATATCATCGCTCCAAGCCTCAGTTTCTTCATACATATTTTAAGGTTGTTGTGAACTCATACCTCCAGGGTTATGAAGGTAAATAACAGGATGCATGTACAGTATTGGGAGCAAGGTCAATTAAATTTACATCAGTCTCTGGTCTCTTCCCTAAAGAAATGTGTTTCCTCTTCTCAATTTGACCTTGAACTACAAAAGCCGCAGAATGGCAGGAGCTGGGTCTTCTCACAGTTGTATCCCCAGTATTTACATAAGTTTTGGCAAAGAACATGTATGTGGTAAATGTACTGAATGAGTAGATGAATGAATGAATGATGACAACAATTATACTGGGTAACATGAGATGTAATACTGAATCCCACAATATATTTATCAAGTGCACATGACTGTAGGGGCAGGGAGTATACAGTGAAATGAATAAGATCCAGTCCTTGCCCCTGGGGAAATCAATACATTCTTTGTGATGTCTTCCCTGGTATCATGCTAGGTACTGGAACTTTTGGATGAGCCTTATCTCTGCCTGAGACAAGAGGATGAATCTAGATAGATAAACTACTCTATAAACTGTTTCTCCAAAATGTATGCTTCTCCAAACTATGTATTTCGCAAGCTATGAACTTCTAGAAGGCAGGACCTGGCCCTATATACCTCCAAAATCCCAACTCAGGTCCGAGTGCTAGAGTTTAAGTGAAAGCTTTTTAAAAGTGGGTTTGTGGAACTTTTCTGCTGGTCCAGTTATTAAGAATTCATCTTGCAATGCAGGAGACACGGGTTCGAACCCTAGTCAGGGAACTAAGATCCCACATGCCATAGAGCAACTAAATCCATGCACTACAACTAGAGAAATCCCAAGCATCACAACTACTGAGCCTGAACGTCACAACTAGAGAGTATGTGCTCCCCAACGAAAGATCCCGCATGCTGCAACTAAGATCAGATGCAGACAAATAATCATAAACAAAATCTTCAAAAAATAAATAAATAAGAAGCGGGTTGGTAAAGACGGCATAGATAGGGAAGATGGGCAGGGTGTGGAAAAAGAGAGGCTGGGGGAAAGATACTTTGGCTCCAGAGCACAGTGTGAGCAAAGACGCAGAGGTGGAAAAGTACATTCAAGGACACAGCAAGTGACTTGATGTAACCAGAGGGCTGGATCCATATCAGAGAGGGGCAGGGATAGGGGCGGGAGGAGAGAGGAGGGAGGCTGGAGAGAGTGTCAAGGGCGGGAACATGTGAGGCCTTGCATACCAAGTTAAGGAGCTTGGGCCACATCCTAAGAGTTATGGGAGACAAAGGAGAGAATGGTTGGACAGTGTTTCCCAAATATCATTTCAGGGGGTGATGTGGAGCTCAAGGCTGGAGGTGCAGGACCAGTGAAGAGTTCAGTGTGGCCTAGGGCAGCAGGGAATGGAGAGAAAGGTGTCCTGTTTGTTGAGGATAGAGACATCTGTGTGTAGGATTCTAAACATGCCCATGAATATGTGCATCATTCCACACAGGGTCAGCCTAATCAGAAATCCCAACCGTTCTCAGTTTCACGACCCACCAAACCCAAAAACTTGGGGAAGGCCATGAATACCAAAGAAAGAAGCTGAGATGCATTCAGCCAGTGCCTGACTATATTTCTTCCTCTTCAACATCATCCTGTCAGATTCAACCCTCTTCTGCTGGCTTTCAGGGTCTTCTAATCTTGCTTTTCTTGTTTAGTCACCAAGTCGTGTCCCACTCTTTTGCAACCCTATGGATTGTAGCCCACCAAGCTCCTCTGTCCATGGGTTGTCTCAGGCAAGAATACTGGAGTGGGTGCCCTTTCCTTCTCTAGGGAATCTTCCTGACCTACAGATCGAACCCACATCTCCTGAATTGGCAGGTGGATTCTTTACTACTGAGCCACCAGAGAAGCTGCTTATACCCTTCCTTGTCTCTTGCATGCTGTGTCAAAATCTTTACACAGGTTGCTGATTTTAAAACCCCACAAGGCCAGCATGATAGTGGAACCTGGAGCTGCCAGGAAGCCTTGCCCAAAGCCTAGCTCTCATCTGGAACAGCTATTCCTGCCTGATCAGGCCCATGCTGGCATGCAAGTCATCCTGTGCTCATGAACTAGGCTGACACCCAAGGACCCAGGCCTAGGCCAGCTTGGGACTCTAGTGACATCATCAGAGAGGAAACTGATGCAATGAATATCACTCCTTTTTGATGACTCAACCTCAGCACCTGATAACCAATGTTTCCTTCTCTCAAGGGTCACCCTTTAAAATATGCAGTTTATACCACTGACCTCAGAACTAGCCGGGAATTGCACCTATTAAAGAACACGGGCTCTGAAGCCAGAACACCTGGACTTAAATCCTGGCTCTGCCACTAGCTTTGTGATTTCGGGCAAGTTTTTAAACCCTTTTGGCCTCCATTTCTTCAACTGTAAAATGGGACAAATTGTAGTACTGTCTATTCCATAGGGTTGTTGTGAGGCTTCAATAAATCCACACATGTAATGTATCTAGAATCAGAACTGGCAGACAATAAAAACTCACTGAAGTTTAGCACATGTTACTATCTGTTATTTTCAGGAAATCAACCTTGACTATTCATTGCAAGGACTGATGCTGAAGCTGAAGCTCCAATACTTTGGCCACCTGATGTGAAGAGCTGATTCACTGGGAAAGACCCTGAGGCTGGGAAAGATTGAAGACAAAGGGAGAAGGGGGCGGCAGAGGATGAGATGGTTGGATGGCATCACCAACTCAACAGACATGAGTCTGAGCAAATTCCGGGAGACAGTGAAGGACAAGGAAGACTGATGTACTGCAGACATGGGGTCGCAAAGAGTCAGACACAACTTAGCAACTGAACAACAACAACTATGTGCTATAGTTCATGAAATCTGCTACTTCTTCTTTTGGAAAAATAAGGACTGGTCCACCTTACCTCCAGTCTCCTACTGCTTTCTCAGCTGAACATCACTTCCCATCACCTGCCAGAGAAGACAGATTCCTCCTGCAGTTTCTCTGAGATGCAGTCATCTCCTCAGTACAAAGTAGTTCAACAGGGATTCTGAGAGCAGGCTTCAAAGCAGCAGTGTTAGCATCTACTCAGGAACTTGATAGCAATGCAAAACTCTACTGAATCAGGGCTCTGGGTGAGGTACCCAGCAAGCTGTGTTTGACCAAATCCTCCAGGTGATCCTGATACACAGGCAAGTTTGAGAATTCCTGCAGCAGAGTGTAGCATAGTGGTGTATTTAGGTAGATCCAGCCCAGTGCAACTGCACCCTCCTCCAGGAAGTGTTCCTGATTCACCCAAACCCCCTTTCATTGGTCCTCCAACTTCCTCCCTAGATTGCAGTTGTTTGTGCCAGAGTGACTTCCTGGATTACAGGTTCCCTGAGAGCAGGGTTGAGTCTCAACCATCTCTATGCCTGCACTGGGCTTTGCTTAGAAAGATAAGTCACGCACTAGCTAAGTAAGTGAAGTGAAGTCGCCAGCTAAGTAAAGCACACCACATTTCCAGGTTTCTCTGACTAAGCCTGCTCTTACTGGGCCTCTGCTGTCTGGGACTCTTGGTCACATTGTGGTTTTCCTCTGGAGGTGTTTTCATCTCCATGCTGGAATGCCTATCTCTTTGTCATTCCTCAAGTCCTCCTCCAGATCCACTGGTTTCTCAGGGCATTTTACACTTTACCCCTCCAGTATGTTTGCTCAAAGCCTTTTGGACAGATTGCTCCATCTCCAGGCAAATTTGTCCTCCCAATCCATGTTTTCAATCATAACACTTCTATTTGATAACATTTGTAAAGCACTAGATGCTTGACCCTGTGCTGGGCACTGTGTTCATTCTTTTAGTCCTTACAACAACCCCAAGAAGGAGATATTTTGCTTATTCCCATCTGGATGGACCACAGGGAAACTGAAGCCTGAACACAATATGTAACAATCACATGTCATCTGTGTCATCTTCGGAACAAGGCTGCATTTGAAGAAAAGATTTCACTGCTATGGAAAGCTGGGAAAACTACTGCTGAGAAGCAATTGCCTTTTTAAAAAATATAATTGACATATAACATACTTGTTTCAGGTACACAACATGATTCGATAATAAATGTGTATACTGTGAAATAATCACCACAGTCTAGTTAGCATCCATCACTACACAGAGTAATTGTCTTTTAATGTGTCTATTTCTTCCCTAAGAACGCAGGCTCCTAGAGAGCAAGAACTGCACCTCCCAGATCAGCACAGGCCTAGGAGGGTCTCCAGAAAGGTAGACCAGACAAAGGGATGGATGGAAAAGCATTCAGGAGGAACTCTCAGTGTGGGGGAAGATTTACCTCCCACCCCTTCCCTGCAGGGGAAAAATGGTCCTGGGGGAGTTGAGTAAGAAACTTACAGACAGAATGATGCAAGGGGCACTTTCTGTACATATTGCAACAAGCATGCTAAAATGGGACAGGAGCTATTCTGAAGGCTTGTTCCCAAGGGTCTCAGGCCTATTCCTCTCTAGTTGGCTAGACTTGTCCCCCAAGACAGGGCCAAAGGCCATTCCTGAGCCCCCTCCACCAGGCCTGCCATTAGAGTGGAGGTCAGTGTTCCCAGGATCTGGTCTGAAACCAAAAGTTATCATCAGCATCTCTTTGTGCTTTGGCCCTACCTCCATGTCACACCCCCTAGAGATTCTAAGGGTTCACCATCTCCCCAGCCTTCCCTTCTAACAGCTCAACCACCACTACTTTAGCTCTGCTTGCATCCCTATCACCTCTCCATTCCCCTCCCTCTCTCCTTTCCTCCCTTCTTCCTTCCAACCTTAGTCAAGTCCCTCCTGTGGGCCAGGCCCAGTGCTGGGCACTGAGACACAGAGAGCCCACCGATTCCATCTTTTCCCTCAAGTAGCATCTCCTGGGCAGGACAGGTGTGTAGACACTAAGAGTTACAGATGCTATGAGAGAAAGAAGCTAGGGGCCTGATGGGGACACAGATGTGGAGAGGGTCCTCCTAGGGCCATTAAACTACAGACCAAGCCTCCACCTCTCTCTACTCTAAACTATGCCCAGATTCTCTGCATAGACTGCATCATTGGGCTCATTCACCCTCTGCCCATTGGGAAGTCCTGGCAGCAGATGGGAGGGAGGAAGGGACAGAGAGTGACCTTGCTAGATCACTATGGGTTGTCTATGCTGCAGCTTCCATCAGGAAGCCCTCTTCACCTGGCCTCCCCACCTTTGCTCTTGAGGCCACATGCTCCCACCCCATCTGGCCTCCCCCCTTTGCCCTCAGGCCACATGCTCCCACAGCATCACTGGCCTTGGGGTGCCTCACAATGCCTAGATTTTCCCCTATATCTTGGCTACATCTTTGAAAACAGTCTTTGTATTAAAATTCCCTCAAATTGCCCAATTACAGATATGCTGTTTCCCATGGGGACCCTGATCGATACAGGGCAGAGGTAATCAGGAAGAGTACCATGGAGGTGACACAGTGGGTGTTCTTACCCAAACACTAATCCTTCTAAAGCCCAAACTGACCATATGTCATCCCTGCTAAAACACTTTAAGGATCCCCATTACTCTGAGGACAAAGTGCAGACTCCTTAGCCTGGTACCAGAGACTGTACACCATCTGGCCCCTGAAGACCAAGCAGCATGTAGTGAAAATTACACAGATGGGGCATGATAGGGGTTTAGAAGGGGAAGGAGAGAGTCCCAGGAGGGAAGGAGCTCCAAGCCCCAAAGCAGTCTTGCCTGGAAAATTCCTGGATGGGGAAGGAGGAGGAGGGTGGCATGTGGCACAGACCACAGGGCCATGCCAGGCCCCCTCCCCTTGCCATCACCTCTGTCCTTCAACCTTCCAAGTGAGCACAGCACTTGGAAATGAGTTTGACCCAGACAAGCACTAGCCTTGGGCTATGAGAACTGGCACAAATCCCAGCCCCAGCTCTGACATTGGTATACTCTTGGGAGTCTCTGAGCCTGAGTTTTCCCAACTGTAAAACCGGGTCAACCTCACAGGGCTATGAGAGCTTTAAGGAGGAAAAGTTTGGGAATTTCCTTTCATCAAACAATTCCGGGGTTAGGGGTGGTTCCTCGCCACCTCCCCCATCCCACCCGAGCCTTGTGAAGCTGAGAAAGCACATGGGCTTGCGGATCAGGAAGTCTTGGATGTGAATCCCAGCTTTGCTATTTACTCTCTGTCTCATCCTGGACAAGTCCCGTTACCTCCCTGCACCTCATTTACAAAGTGGGGTGATAATCACCCCTGGCAGGGATGCTCCTCACATGGACTGGGTGAGCTCCCACAGGCTAGGGCCTGCCTAGAGCAGAGCGCTTGTAAGCATTTGTTTCTGCCTTTCGCCCTGTGCATCTCTTAGGACAGATGTCCTCTCTGCCTTACAGACCAGCCACTCACCTCCTCTGTGCAATGGAGGGACTGAGGCTGCCATCACCGCTACGGGTCTTAGAGGTGCCCATATCCATCCCCTTACAAACCATAAAGCTGCATCCATAATTTCTAATGGTAGCACAGCCTTGGTGACTGAAGAGGGTGGTGGGATGTACTACCTTTGGGGAAGCCCACCCTGGTCACTTGGTTTGATAGCATCACTGACTCAATGGACATGAATCTGCACAAATTCTGGGGGAGATAGTGGAGAACAGAGGAGCCTGGCATGCTGCAGTGCAAAGAGTCGGACATGACTTAGCGACTGAAGAACAACAACCCTAGTCAAACTGGGATCTGTGGCTTGATCTGACCTCTCCCTCTGGGGATTGGCCAAAGCGCCAAGGGAAAATCACTGGGATGGGAAATGGTGAAGGAAAGGTGACCCCGGTCCTGGAGCCACCCTGCCCACACATCGGCAGGAGAAGCAGGGCAGGCCATGAAGACAGGACTGGAGGGAGACTAGGATGTGTGGGGAGGGGACAGGGGAAGTCAGTGCCTGGTACGAGACCCCCATACTCACCTGGAGCAGCAAAGATTAGTCCCAGGACACGAGAGCTGCCAAGAAACATCCTCTCTGGCTACTCTAATGCTGGGTCTGGTTTTCTATCCAAGTCAAAGTGGACCAAGTTGCTTACGCAGGTGTCTTGGGCATGGCAGCTGGGGGCCATTGGGAAGGAGCTGTCACTCTGTGAGATGACCCAGAAGGAAGCGACTGCCCCTCTCAGCCCTCAGACTTGCCTTAACATCCTTTGGTGAACATTCCCATGTATGCGAAGGGCCCAAACTGGACTTGGTTTTATTGCCTCACCTCAAGCCCCCACACCACCCACCTACCTAATCTTCCACCTTCCAGGTGGCTCTGCTCATAGCCCTCCTTTGATCTGGTCCCAAGGATGAAGTCCAGGTGGGATTATAAAACCTCTCAAATCTGGTCCAGTCAATCTCTCCAGCCTTATCTCCTACTCCTCCCTGCCTGCATCTCCTTTCCAGCATCCTTCCTCCAGCCAGTCAGGATGCTCATGGTTCCCACCTCCAGGCCTCTGTCAAGGCTGTAGCTTCTGCCTGAAGACCTTCTCCTTCCTCTCTGCTAGGCAGAATTATCCTCCTCAACTCAGGTCCAGCATTAAATGTCATCTCTCAACCTTCTTAATTATCATTCCCTCCTTTGACACAATCCCCACCCCACTCATAGCACTTCGTCTATGACTCTGTTGTACTCACTCCCTGGTCAGTCCACTGCTGACTGAGCCACAAACCTGAGCCAGACCTGCACTGGGCGCAGAGTGATGATACTCCTGACGACCCTGGGAAAGCTCCTGGCTCAAGGAGATGGTGATAGCGCAGAAGAAAGGATTGAACACGGCACAGCCTCCCACATGTCCCTGCACCACAGCCTGGCCGTCTTGCTGCAACCATTGGTTTGGGGACATATCTCTGGGCTAGGGCTCCTTGAAGGCAAGGACTGTGTCTGATTACCTTCTGTGTCCCAGTGACAGCCAGGCCCAGGAAAGTGCATAGGAAAAAATGTGCTGAAGCAGATGAACTTGGGATCTGAAGGAGCTTTCATCTTGATCCAAAGTCTTGCCATTTCAGTAAGCTTACTTTCATAACATAGTGGTGACACCATTTTACACGCTGTGATTTCATTTGATTCTCAAATACTCAAGGGCAGTCAGCCAGCTAAGAAACGCCACCTCCATTTCAGGATGTAGAAACTACCGGGGCTGGCAAGGTGACTTGCCCAAGGAATTGCTGCAAGTTGGTGGGACAAGAAAGGCCAGCATGCAGGCCTCCTTCCTCCCAGCCCATGCTCTGCACCTCAGACCATACTATGAGGGAGCTGGTTGGGCCATGTGTTCCAGCCCAACGCCTCCTCCACAGGAGACTTTTCTGGAGTACTCACAAGCCACACACTGACTTGGGGTACCTCCAGGACAGTAGGAGTCTTGCCTCCAAGGGGACCCAAAACACCACTAGGGAGAGGATTGAAGGATTCATAGCACCTTCAGCATCCACCTTGCTGCACTGCTATTTCCCCAGAAATCCATCACATCTGATCCAACATCCCAGCCTTTGCTGACCCCTATGTCTCCCACAAACCTGAAAGCTGCTAGCATTCCCTCATCTCCCACAAAGGCACCAAGCTCTTCTCAGCATCAGAGCCTCACCACCTGCTTGCTCTACCTGGGATGCTTTTCCTTCTATTCTTAGCCAACTCAAGCCTTAGGGTTCCATGACTTTTTTCTCAGGGTTTACTCCTGTAACCTTGAATAGGTTGAACAAATGGCAGGGTTTCTAGGTCCCATCAGTGGCATTTGTCACATGCTGTGCTGGCACTGTGACTTCTGACAAGAGATGGTAAAGACCTTAGCAGCAGAGACTCCCTCTCATCTTATGCCGAGAGCCCACACCTAGCTTCCTCAAGCTGACCCCAAGGAATCCGTCTTTTCACTGACAGGCTTGTTGCCCTCACAACTGCTCTTACCATCCACGTCCAGTAAGTCGTTCCACCACATTCCAGTCGATCTCCCCTCCTTCTGCACTTCTCTCCAAACCAGGCCTTCCCTCCATCCTTCCACACCATCCGAGCTCAGGAATGGTTCTCTCTCACCTGGGTCCCTCCTGCAGCTTCCTCACTGCCCTCCTGGCCTCCAGTCTCTCCCCACACTATGGCTGGAGGACTCTTAAAAACATGCAACCACTTGCATTTCCCCACTCAAAGCTATCCCCACCCTGATGTCCCAAGGGTGGCAGTCAAGAACCTTCCTAAGATCTAGCCCCAGCATCATTTCCTATAGCTGTCTGAGCTTCAGCATTCCAGGTACCCTAACCCTGCCCCAAACATGCTGCCTTTTCTAAGAGTTTAGGCCTTATCCTCACACCCTCTATCTACAAAACTACTCATCACAGGACAACAAAAATAATTTTGGAAAACTTTCTATGTGCCTCGTACTATACTCGGCTATTTTTTACCTTTTAAAATTTTACCTCATTTAGTTCTCAAAGCACCTCACAAAATAAGTGTTATTCTTCCTATTGTACAGATGTGGAAACTGAGGTTCAAGAAAGGGAGGGCCAGAACTGGCTCCGGGTCTATCTGATTCCATCTCTGTTGTGCAATAATCTCTCTGGGAAGTGCACCCAGCCTCCAGTCCCCAGCCTCCATCCCAAGGAAAGGACCTCTCTCCTCTGGATCTACAGCCAGAGAGTTCTCTCGTGGCCTAGCACTGCTGCCGGCTTCTGTGTGTGATCGCCTCTTACCAACGAGAGCACCTCCCAGGGCAGGGCCAGGATTAACTGGTTTGGGTCCCCAGCACGCAGCAGTATACAGTATAGAAGTTTAGACGGAAAGGTAGAGGCAGCTTAAGAGGTTTAGGAGCCCGGCCCTACCTAACTAACTCCGATCCAACCACTAATCAGAGGCGGGACCGTGGCATCTGTAGCCAAAGCGAAGCCCTGCGGAACGGAAAACACAAACCCCCGCCTGCCCCAGCCAGGCCCGCACGTGCCGGGCCTCCCGGCCCACCTTCCTGCTGCCGGGCTGCACCAACGCCGCGGGGGAGCGGCTAGGGGCCGGCATGGGGAGCAGCAGGAATAACCAGGCAGCCCCTCGCCAGGAGGACCCCGGGCCGCGGGCGGCGCAGCCGTAAGTAGCAGGGTAACCCCTTACAGCCCTCCCACGCCCGGCCGAGCCGGGCGCTCCGCCACCCCCACGGAGCTGCGGCTGCAGTGGTTGGAACGGCCGGCCCCGCCCCTGCCGCGTCGGCCCCGCCCCCTTATGAGGTGACAAAGTGCCGCGCTCGGAGTCGCGGGCTCAGTGGCCGTGGCCGTGGCCGAGGCTCCGCTTTCCGCTGGTGCTCCGGCCGGTCTGGCGGCCCGCCCCTCCGCACCCCCGGCAGTAGCGACCCCCGCGCTCCCCCGCTCGGCGCGAAGCCCTGGCCCCGGCGGCCGGGGCATGGGCCAGGGGCGCGGGGTCAGGAGGCTTCCCGCGGGGCCCCGACCTGTACTGGCTTCGTCATGAAGACCCTCATAGCCGCCTACTCCGGGGTCCTGCGAGGTGAGCATCGGGCCCGGCTGCCCGGAGCGAGGGCCTTGACTAAGGAGCCCTGCTGCCCCCTGAGGCCTCTGGGAGCGGGACTAAGGGTCTGGGAGATGAACTGTCACAGCCCAGGGTCTGCTGGGCTTTGCCGTCTTCCTCCTGGGGCCATGCAGCTGCGAGAGGGCTTTCAGGAAAGGAGGTGATGAAGGGCTCCAAGATAGGCAGGAGTGTGTTGGTATAATGGGAGTTTGTTGCTGGAGGGCAGGCCGCTCTGGGGGCTGAGGTCCCAACCTCTTTCTTTTCTTTTGGGAAGGCTTGCAGCCCCCTCCCTGACCACCACCCCCATCCCCCCCTGCTCATCTGGATCTGGAATGAGTTTAGAATAATGGTCTGATCCAGGCCACCTGGCATGGTAGTCATGTGGGCGCATTCTCCACCTTAGCACTCATCAATTTTGGGGACCTCTGTTACATCACTTCTTTTCTTCCAGCCTGTGAGATAGGATGTTACCTGAGAACTCTTCTCCAGCCCCCTGGCAGTTCCCTTCATCCCTCCTAACCTGGTGGATCAAGCTGTGAGGCACTGGATGGGGCAGCCCATCCAGACCGGGAACATGCCTGGCTGGGACAGTTGTGCCCACACTGTCCTCTGCCCCCTGCCCAGCCCAGGCTTGGGAGCCCACTCAACAGCGACTGTGAGCCTGGAATTCTTAGAAGATAGGACAAGAGGACTCTGGGTGCCCTTCAGTGTGATCTGCGCTGCTGTTCCACCAGGAAGAATTGAGGTCCTCTCTGAAATCAGGGGCAGAGTTGAGGTCAAACTCCACAGCTTTTCCTGCAAAAGGAAGAGCATCCCTTCCATGTCCCGCACCTCTCACCTATACTTGGAGAAACTGAGGTGGAAGGACACATGACCTGCCCAAGATTTCCCTAACAGGGCCTTGGCCAGTGGATTAAGTACAAATCCAGAAGACCCTGGGACATCCTCACAGCTGCCCTGGTCTGTCTTGCTTGAATCCTCCCTCCCTCCACCTAAAGTCTTTATCAGCTTGCTGAACCTCTCCTACTTAGGATTTTTCTTTAGTAACTAACAATAGCCTACCCAACCCCTTCATTATAAAAATAAAACATACGAATTATTGGATTTCAAAAAATATGGAAAAACAGGAAGAAAATGAAAAGTTCCTGGTTAATTGACTATCCAAAGATAGCTTCCTAATAGCATTTCAGAATATTTCATTATAATTTTATTTGTACACATCATTTAGGTAAGATTGGGGGCATGATGTGGATATAGTTCTAAATCCTGTTTTCTCCCTCTTGATGTTAAATTGTGAGTATTTCCTTCTGTTACTCCTAATCACTTACAATATTCTAGTGGCTGCTGGGTAACCACCCTGAGCTGTACCACAGTTTAACTGTGTCCTAGGCATTGGCCTTTTTCCCTGTGTGGCTGTTGGTGTGGTTATCTGCCCCTCTTGGTCTGAATGCCACTCACTGCCCTTGGAGAGGTACCTAGCTGCTGTTGCCATCTTGGGGACATGCAGCCTGAGCTATCTCATGCACCCGGCCCGATAGCCTCTGACAATCTCTGCTCTCACTTAAAAGTGCTTGTCCATTCACTGTGCCATTTAATGCCCGTAACGGGGAAGGAAGGGCCCTACCCATGTTCATGCTTTTAAAAGTGCTTTTGTCTCCAGGCAATGAGATAGGGATACTTTCTCTGGGGGTGGTCCTTCCTGGAGATACCCTTCCCTCATCTCTGCTATCCGCAGAGGTGAGTTGTATCTTCCAGGAGCAGGTAACCCTGACTTCCTCATTTTTTACCTAGAATTTGTTATTCAGGAGGACTTCCAGTGAGTGATTTTGACCAAGTCACTTACTATCCTTTCAGGAGCATGTCTCCATGTTTTAATCAGGTCTTGAAAACATTAAAAAAAAAAAAAAAAACTGGCTACAAACAATTCCATCATGGAATGTAGCAAGAGTTGGCATGAAATGCAAACCAATCACTTTAGCTGTCTGGGATTCTCTTTGGTGAAAGACTGGGTGGGGAAGGGAGGAGATTTGCTGAAGCAAATCTTGTGTTATCTGGCATCTCCATTAGACCTGCTTTCTACATCCTTGGTCTTTGAAGACACTCCCCAGTGGCCTGGTTTTTACCAATAAAGTCTCATTGTTGGGAGGTGATGAACACTCTGTCAGTGGTGATATTTAAGGGAAGACCATGGCTTCTGTGAAGGGAAGACCTGTGATGGGTGAGATTGAAATAGATACCTTGGTGTCTGGTTTCCTGGGCAAAAAAAAAAAAAAAAAAAAGCCAGCTGTGGGGGCAGGTGGTTGTGCGCTGTGTGTGTACTGGGAGTTTGTGGGGGAGACAGGAGTCTCTGTTGGTATTTTCTGATATCTGAAGGATTTACCTGTGCCAGTGGTGGAAGATGCAGAGTTATTCATATTTGCATCCTTGCCTTTCCCCCTGGTTTTAAGGCCCTTCTGATCAGAGCCCTCTGATGCCTGCCTGAATACCCAGGGTTCACCACAGGACCCAGCATGAAATGGTGGCAGCTTCAGTAAAATTCTGAACTGATTTGTTCTGCGTGGCCCCACCAAAAGCAAGGCCAGGAACAGGGCTGGAATTTTGGGAGGCGGGGGGTGCAGATTTGATATAATGGAGGAATGCTTTCCGACAGCCACTGCAACAGGTTTGGTGTGGGTGGAGTGGAGCTCCCCATCACTGGGAGTGTGTGAGCAGGAGCTTAGTAGGAGGTGAAACTAAGAGGCTGGATTGTTGGAGGGTTGACACCTAACTCAGTTCTAAATCATAGGATGAGAACCTGGTTTTCATATTCCCCTTCCCCCAATTTTATATAGCTTTCCCCGCTCCCCTACACCACTTCCCCAAATGCACAAATGCCACTTTGGGGTTATCTGTGCTACTGAGGGCTCTTCTGGGCGGAAAGAAGAGCCAAGAGTAGTATTTTATTAGCAGACTCGGTGACTCAGTGGCCAGTGTGGAAATCCTGCCCCACCCCCATCCTCCCATCCCTGAGTTCTGCAGCAGGTACTTGAGTCATAAAATCACAGCTCCCCCCAAAGAAAATAATCACAGCTCCCTGGCAGTGCTGGGTCAGGGGCAGCTCTCACATTACAGATGGAACACTGAGGGCCCCACAGAGAAGAGACTAGGCCAGGATTATCAAAGCCAGGGTTAGAACCCAGATCCACCTCCCAGTCACTGGCTGCCTTAAACTAAGAGAGAAGTGTGGTGAAGCTGTGAAGGGCCGAGTGCAGGGCTCTGACCACTGCAGGTACTCATTTCCTGATTGAGTGAAGGTTTTTCTGGAACCATGATGGGGCTGGCAGATCACCCCTTCTCATGCATTTTCAAGATGTCCCAACTTGCCCTGATGAGTAGATGCACTGTGAACCCTGGAACTCGGGCCAGGGGAACAGCCAGTTGCCCTTCATTGTATTCCAAACCTTCCAAACTCCTCCTTGTGGCTGTGGAACCGCTGTGAGCAGCCCTCACTCCTCTGCTTCCATATCCTGCTCCAGAATGGCTGGGGTCTTCCTGTTCCCCCAGGAGTCCCATCAGTTCAGTCCTACCTCAGGGCCTTTGCACTGGCTGTCTTCTGCCCAGGTCACTGCATGACTGTCTTTCAACTATTCAGTCTCCTCTCGGAGTCCTTTAATCTGGAGAACTTTCCTGTCCTGTTGTATTTTTTATAGCCCTTCTCATTAGCTAAATTCTCGGGTGTACTTTTCTGTCTAGGTGATGGTCTGCCCCAGAAGAATGTCAGCCCCTTGGGAACAGGAACTCTGTCTATCTTCCTCAGTGTTTGTCCCAGCATTGAGCACAGTGCCTGGAGTGTAGTAGGTGCTCAGTAAATATTTGTTGAAAGAAGAATCATTAATGGAACTTCAGCCCTCCCGAGCTCTGCTCCTTCCTCTTGGCAAGAAGCCCTGCTTTTTTGCTTCATTGTGAGTCCTCAGTGCTTCCTCAGGTCTCCTCTGTGCCCACCTGTGCTAAGGGCTGGGCCTGCAGCTATTCCCTGCTCTGGAGGCTCCGTGGTCTTGAGGAGCTGGCTCCAGGGCTGATCGCCGGGGGCAGGGGATGCTCACCACAATCCCCCTTGTTGCTTCCAGGGCTTGGGGGCCAGAGAGTGAGGATTTCAGTCCTGGATCCCCTCAAGGACCTAGCTGGGTGTCTCTCTTCTCCTCTGAAGATCTCATTCCCACTCAGTGGAAAATAGGATCAGAAACTCTCCGACTGTCAAGGATGCAAGGGTTTAAGTTAACACGGATGGAAAGTGCTTTGTAAACTAACTTGTGACTCACCTGTTAGTCCCTGTCACTCATTTTATGTGACACATGCAACAGTCGCCAACACTGTGATGTGTGGCAGACTGCTCTGGGGCATCCAGGAAGGCTTCTTACAGTGGGGATTCGGCTTCAGTTTATTGGTGGATCACCTGTGTGTGTCAGACTCTGCCACACACGTGTCAATCCCTGGTCCCTGCCTTTGAGGAAATGAGACTAGGGGGATGACAGTGCACAGTGATCCACACAGTGACAGGGGAGGAAGCATGGGGAACTGAGGAGGCCTGGAAGTGAGGGTGTGAGGGTTTGGCAGCTAAATCATCCTGGCGTCAGGGAAAGCTTCCTGGAAGAGGTGACAGTCAATCTGGATATTGAAAGATGAACCGGTGTTACTGAGGCAATCAGGAACCTTCAGGTACAGGGACCAGCATAGAGGCATGAGATTTGGGTGGGAGGGAAAGTCTGACGGCAGGACCTCTGGGCTACTAACCTGCGTTCAGGTCCCAGTGTGCTGAGAGATGAGGGAGACAGAAAATGCTGTATCCAGGCAGGGACTGGCTTACCTATGCCCTTTACAGGGGTTGTTGGTGGAGATTTGAGAGCTGGGAAAGGAGCCTGGTGCAGGCAGTTTCTTGGCCTGTACCACTTCTGGAACCTCCTGGGTGTGGAGATGCTGCTGGCAGTTTCGAGGGCTTGGGGCTGGGATTCTCAGTCTCCTCATCTATAAAATGAGCAAATGCATGATGACAATATCTGCCCAGGTTATGGTACAGACTCAAGGAAGCTGAAGCCACACACCCCTTGGACAAATTGACAGAAGCAAGGAATGTGAATTCATTTTACTATTAGAGAAGATCTAGAGGCCAGAAGGCTCACTCTGCATCTGCTTCCTATGTGACCTTGGGCATGACCCTCCCTCTTAGGGCCTCAGCCTCATCTGTACAGTAAGGAGGGCTGCATAAGGCAGCCCGCCTGGGTTCATTCCAGCACTGCTGCAGAAGTGTGATTCTGATCATGCCCCGGACTGCTGCGGGATCCAGGGGCCAGCCTCCTCCTCATTCATGTCCTCAACTTGTCCTTGTGAAAATGGGCTCCTGTCCTGCTTGGGGCCCAGGTACATGCCCGAGAAAACCTAGCTCCCCACACTTGTTCATGTACCGTGATAAGGGCCTATTTTGAGGACTCCTTGGTGGTGACATACCCGCAAGCTAATGGTGTTGTCATGACAACCCCTCCCACTTCAGTAGCTATTCTTTTAATGTGTCAGAGGATGGGGGTAATGAAAGCAGAGCTTTGGGGTCCTCAGCAGTCCCCTCCAGGGTCCTAGTTGCAGTTTCAAAGTCTCAGGAACATGACGTTCTAAGAGCCTCACTTCCTCGGCCTCACTTCCCAGGACCCTACCCTATTGCATGAAAACCAATACTTGAAAATCCAGGCCTCTGGAGCAGCCCAGGGAGGGGCTTGTAGTCTCCTTAGGGGGATCTTCTGTTGATAAAAATTCATTACTCAATCTAAGTTGTCAAGGCCTCAGATTTCAACTAATCTAACCCACACCCCTAATTAATGCCATTGGGAAACAGACCTAGAGAGGAGAGGAGGAGGAGGCCCAAAGTCCCAGTATATCTGTGGATACTTAGGATGCCTGGCTTCCTGCCACAATGCCCTGTGCGGGGCCCTGAGGACCAACTGAGGAATCCACTGAGTCCATTCAGGGTCCTGATGGGCAAGCCAGGAGCTTCCCAGCCGGTATACCCACCACAGCAGTGTGTGTCAGCTTCCCATTTGGGTCAGATGTCCCAGTGGGCCCTGATTTAAGGACACTTAATTTTCTTTAAGGTTACCTGATTAAACACCTAACCCTTAAAGGGGAGATTATTAGTCTTTCCAGGGAAGAAATCACCAGCATATTGGTATCAGGTGGACTGCTGGTGCGTTGCCTCAGAGCCCTTATGCCGACTGAAGTTGGTGGAGGGCATGGGAGGAGTGGACAGCAATCTCCCCTGCTGTCAAGGTGGAGCCTGGTCAGTTACCTGTGTTCTTGGGACTCCTCGGCCTGGCATTTCCAGCCCTCCGTGGCTCCCCCTGCACTAGCCTCACCCATTCACATGGCCTGCTTGAACTACTTGCAGTTAAGTTCTTAACCTTGTGCACGTTCTCCCTTCCAGTCCTTTGCCAGTGCTATCTGCTGGACTCCAGGACCTGGATTCCCAGCCCTGTGCCTCCCTTCTGTCAGCCTGGCAAACTTACTCATCCTCTACCTCTCACCGGACGCATCCCTGAGGGCACCCTGCAGGCCAGTTGGGTACCTCTCGGGGCTCCTCCGCCATGACCTACCCTCTATGCCTGATTGTTCACAGCCCTGTCTCCCCCCAGCCATAGCTGAGGTGGGCAGCCCCAGGGAAGAGCTCTGCCCCCCACAAAAGGCCAAGAAGCAGAGGAGAGGCAGGGTCTGGCAGTTCCTGTCCTAGGGCAGCACCTAGCCTGGCCTGTAAAGGCTACTTGGAAAGTACTTGCTGAATGAATGTTAATGTTCAGCCTCCACCCTTCTCTCTGCCTCCCTCTGGAATCTTGCACTTTTGCCCCTGGCCTTGAAGATGTGGCATTTATATGGCACTTGGCCTGGTTTCCTGGACCTCAAGGGGTCTCAACGGGAGTCAGAATGTCCATCTCTCAGCCTTGATGCAGACTCGTGCCCAGCCCTTTGCAGAAGTTTGAGGCAACTTCCTCACTGTCCACTTGGAGGCTGCTGGACCAGGGCAGAGCTTCGGTTTGGCTGGGCCCACGTGTGGCATGCTTGAAGCTGGGGAATGTGAGCAGGATGATGTCCCCACTCAGTAGCCCCTAGCAGCTGTCCACATCTCTGCGACCTCTCTGGTTGCAAACAGACATGCCACATGCTGTTTGTCCCTTTTCCATAGGTTGTTTGGATTCCTCCCAACAACTGCTACATCCCAGCAAAGGAGGATGCTGAGTCTTATATGAGGAAATGACTTTCAGGGTCCCACTATAAATGCTAGAGCCAGGGTTTGAATCCTAAGTGTACTGACGCCAGCGCCTCTGCTCCAAGACAGGACAGGGGTTATTATACCCATTTGTCAGGCGAGGAAACCCAGGCTTACTTGGTAATTATCCTGCATTCACACAGGTCTTGACTTTTATGACGCTTCTATCTATTGTTTAATTCTCACAAGAATCTAGCGAGGTGGGTATTAGCCCCACTGTACAGATGAGGAAACTGAGGCTTGCACAGGAAGTGAATCACCAAGGCTACACTCCTGCAAGTTGGAGGCCAGGTTCTCTGGACGGCCATCCTCCTGTCTTCCTTAGTTTCTCTAGGCTGATGAGCCCCTTCCCAGGATGCCAGTAGCAAAGGAGAGTAGGGGAGGCAGTGTGGGCCACCCAGAGGCCTGACCTGGGAATGTCCTGTGTGCTACTACCTCCACGTGGAGGGAAGTCAGCCTTGCTCAGGGCTCCCTCTCCTCAGGGCTGAGGATCGTCTTGTCTCTCCCTCTAGCTTACTGCCCCAAATTTTGTTCCCTCATAGCTCTCATCACTGCCTGACGTTACATCCTACATTTATGTGTAGGTGCTTTGTCTCTCCCTCAGCAGAATCTCAGCCCCCCTAACAGGTGAGACTCGACCTGCTGTGTTCTCTGCTATTTCCCCAGGGGCTGATAACAGTAGTGGGCACCTCATACATGCTCCATGCTCCTCCCTCCCCACCCACCTCCTCCAGGAGGCCACTTTTGGCCGCTTGAGCCCTGTCCTCATTGGCTGTTTTGGGTTAATGTGAACCCCGGTTCCTGGGTCGTTGAACATTCTGGCCTCTGGCCTGCCTCTCTGTAACTCCCTCTGAGTCTCTGTTCTGGCCAGTGCCCCCACCCCAGTGCCCACTTTGCTCCTTTTTGCCTCCCAGATCTTGTCTTCTGGGCCCTGCTGAGGCCTTGCCACCTCCTTGGAGCGTCCCCTGCTGCTGCCCCCACTCTGTTCCCTCTCCTCTTAACACACAACCTCGTGGTCAGACACATCTTGAAACATTGTGGTTGCTCATCAATCCCCTCTCACTCTGGTCAGTGGTAGATGCCATGATGAGAGCTAATCACCTAACAGGTGTCACACACAACAGGTGCCAAATGGACCTTATATGCATTTTTTAAAAATCTTCCCAACCACCCTGAGAGGTATTCTTATCCTCACTTTATGTATTTTGTTTGGCTGCACTGGGTGTTCACTGTGGCGTGTGAGCTTTCTCTAATTGTGGCATGCAGGCTTAGTTGCCCTGTGGCAGGTGGAAGCTTAGTTCCCCGACCTATGCCCTTGCATTGGAAGGCAGATTCTTAGCTGCTGGACCTCCAGGGAAGTCCCCTTATCCTCACTTTATAGATGAGAAACTAAAGCTGAGAGAAGTGAAGTGACTTGCCCCTGGTCACAGAGCCATGCAGGGGCAGGGCTGGCCCAACACCCTTTCTCAGATTATGGGGACTAGGGCTCAGACCCTGCCCTCTCAGACCAGTATGAGAGGAAACCCTGGTTTCATCAGTCCTGGGTGCGGCCTGGTCAATTTGCTATCAGATGTTGGGCAAAGAAGCGTTCCACACCCGGCCTGGGCCAGGGACCAGAGGTGTTTGGCTCTACTGCTGTGGGTAGCTTCAGTTTAGCTCTTGTAGCAGCTTCTCAATCTGTGGGAGCATGTGGGTGGGGGTTCACATTGCTTGCATAGCCAGTCTACAGGAGAATGGCCCCATGAAACTTGGGACATGGTTGAGGCAGAGAGGCAGCCCTCCCTTCCCCGGGGTGTATTCCTGAGATCGGGATGTGGACTGGCTGGTGTAGTGAGGACCAGCCTTCAGGAGCTTGGCATCATGGAAATGGCGAGGGACTCAAAGCTAGGACACCTGCCTTGAGTCCTGCCTCACTCTCTAGACCATGACCTCAAAACAAGTGGTTTAACATCTTTTGGCCTCACTTTGCCTCAGTTTCCATCTCTGTGAAATGAGGCTGCCCCTCCCTGCCTGTCTACCTTCCCAGAGAATGCTGTGGGACAGGGAAGCCCCATATAGACATGGGGACAGGGGGCTTTTCTCTGGAGGTAAGAGAGCTTCTCTGGGCTTCTCTCTCACAGCTGCACTCTCTCTGCCCTCCCAAATCCAGGAACAAAGGAGCTGTGTAAAATAAATGGTGAAATCAGTGGTGCCCTGGAGCACTATTTGGATTGGTTACTGAAAACTTCTCTTCATAGAACAAGTCAGGTTACTCTATCACCGTCTCATTTTCCTTCATGAAAAAAAGACATCTGTAGGAAATGGGTTCTGTTCTTATGGCGAGGTTAGTGGGGGACTCATGCTCAGAGAAGGAAAGAAAGGCTCACTCTGCCACCCATTACTCTATCTCTGGGGTCCTCAGTGATAAGCCTGGAGGCCTTCCTGTCTGGCAACTCAGTTGCAACTTGAGTATCCTGGCCTTCAGCTGCCTCTGGGACTTACAGGTTTGTTCATTCATGCAGTCAACCTCTATGAGCCCCTTCTCTCGTCAGTCTGACTGGGCTCTGGGCACATGAATGAATCAAGTACCCACCTTGGAACTTAAGAGATGCTACCTGAGGAGGATGGCCAAGGAAGCAGATACTGGCTTCAATGGATTGGTGCTGAAAGAGTGTGCAGAGTGCAGTGTGCCGGCAGGGGCTGGGGAGGGGTAGCAAGGGAGCAGGTTGGAGCTGAGATTTGGCCAAATGTTGAGGCTCCCTGCCAGCCCCACCTAGACTGTGGGACAGTTGGGCTGGGTATGAAGGTAGTGGCAGTGGTGGCATCTGATTGCAGCATTGGCATCCACACCAGCCACCATTGAGGCAGAAGAGATGCTGACAGCTGAGTGGTGAGGGCTGGACCTGGGGATGCCTAGCTGAAGCCTTGCTTCCCATCTGCCAAACAACTGTACCAGGGCTATTGCAAGGTGGTGAGCATCTAGGTGGTGTCTTCAGGAGGGTGGGCACTGGATTCAAGCAGTCAAAGAGATCATAGAAGTCATCCTCCCCATCACCATTTTATATATGAGGAAACCAAAGCCCAGAGAGGTGAAGCAACTTGGCCAAGAGGACACAGGAGTCAGTGATGCAACTGGGACCAGAACCCCCAGGCCTGCCACCACTTAATTTACTGCACAAGATGCCTGCCCCTCATCTGCCTCTCTGGAGGAAAATAAGCCATACATTTTCTCCTGTCCCCTCCCAGCCTTCCCCCACTTTCTTTTGGGGAGAAGAGAGAAGAAACTTGGGGAGACCAGCATAGGAACAGAATGCTGGCTTAAAAGTTAGACTTGAATTGAATCCAACTTTGCCACCCTCTGGTCACCCTTGGCTATATCACTTCCTCAAGTCTTTCTCACCATCAAAATGGCAATGATGATGCCAAACTCACAGGGCTGGTGAGAAACCAGAGTTCCTGAGGAAGTACATTGGAGGCTCTGAAGCTGCCTGTCACCCAGCCCTGCAGAGAGAGCCGAGGTGGAGGATGGGGGCCTGAGGAATAGCCAGAGCAGAGATCTGCTCTTCCTTTTGCTCAGCAAACCTTGCTGAGTGTTGACTCTGGGCCAGACTCTGAGAGGCCACTGGCTGGATCAGACTCAGGCCCTTGCGCAGCTCATAATGTGATGAGAGTGGGCTTGTAATCAGCAGTTGGTACAAGGTGAGGGGCTGTGGGAGCCTAAAAGGAAGACTGCCTTCTTCTCTTATTTCTCTCTTTTACTGGCCTCTCCCACCTTCATCTGCTGACAGGTTCTCTCTAAGATGGGTGGGGGCTGGTGAGATGGCTCTAGACAGTTCCACGCTTGCATGGGCCTTAGAGTCAGTAATCTCAGAGAAGGAAAGCCCACCTCTCTGAAGGCTTACTTATTTGGGTTTTGAAGGACAAGCTGCTTTATCTCATTGTCAGGGGGTCATCAGGTGGACAAGGCAGGCAGCAGCTTTCTAGGCAAGGGAGCAATGACTGGATACTCCTTAGATCCATAGGGGCTTCCACTGGGCCTATGGTTCAGCATCATGGACAGGCCAGCTCCTGGGGCTGGGCTCTGTGGTCAACCAGGTTGGGATGGTCTGGCCAAGAGGCAGCCGAGTGGTCTCGGGCCTGAGGGACAGAGGGTAGCCTCCCGGCCTCCCCGCTCCCCAGGCAGCCCCACGCTGTGCCACCCAAGGAACATCAGCCCGTCCTCAGTGGACTTTGCATTTCCTACTTGGTTGCAGTGTGGGCTGCGGGCAGTAGTTGGGATGGGGCAGGGAGGATAGATTGAGGAGGCTGGAACAGCCTGGCTCTGAGGCTATGGGAACCTTTCAGGCCTCTTTTTTGTGTGGATAATCCACTGAACAAAATGTTTTGCAATTGGGCCAAAGAACTCAACAGACATTTCTCCAAGGAAGACATACAGATGGCTAACAAACACATGAAAAGATGCTCAACATCACTCATTATCAGAGAAATGCAAATCAAAACCACAATGAGGTACCATTATACACCAGTCAGGATGGCTGCTATCCAAAAGTCTACAAGCAATAAATGCTGGAGAGGGTGTGGAGAAAAGGGAACCCTCTTACACTGTTGGTGGGAATGCAAATTAGTACAGCCACTATGGAAAACAGTGTGGAGATTTCTTAAAAAGCTGGAAATAGAACTGCCATATGACCCAGCAATCCCACTTCTGGGCATACACACCAAAGAAACCAGATCTGAAAGAGCCACATGCACCCCAATGTTCATCGCAGCACTGTTTATAATAGCCAGGACATGGAAGCAACCCAGATGCCCATCAGCAGACGAATGGATGAGGAAGCTGTGGTACATATACACCATGGAATATTACTCAGCCATTAAAAAGAATTCATTTGAATCACTTCTAATGAGATGGATGAAACTGGAGCCCATTATACAGAGCGAAGTAAGCCAGAAAGATAAAGACCATTACAGTATACTAACACATATATATGGACTTTAGAAAGATGGTAACGATAACCCTATATGCAAAACAGAAAAAGAGACTCAGATGTATGGAACAGACTTGTGGACTCTGGGAGAAGGCAAGGGTGGGATGTTTCAGGAGAACAGCATTGAAACATGTGTATTATCTAGGGTGAAACGGATAACCAGCTCAGGTTGGGTACATGAGACAAGTGCTCGGGCCTGGTGCACTGGGAAGACCCAGAGGGATCGGGTGGAGAGGGAGGTGGGAGGGGGGACTGGAATGGGGAATACATGTAAATCCATGGCTAATTCATATCAATGTATAACAAAAACTACTGTAATGATGTAAGGTAATTAGCCTCCAACTAATAAAAATTAAAAAAATGTTTTGCATTTTCTGCACCCTGACTTTATCTAATTGCAAGAGACCTGCAATAGCAGGTGGATTTGGATTTGGAAACAAGGAAGAATTTCTCAGTTGTTTCAGTGGGGGATATGTAACCAACATGGACTTACTGTGTGCACCCCACCCCAAAGCAGGAGAGCTCTGTGTTGTGAGTGCAGCCAGTTGGCTGGCCCTGACCCAACAGCAGAGGCTAGACAGTGAGTCCTTTCCTCAAGCACTCGTCACGGTCCTGTTCACAGTAGGAAGTGGTCAAATGAGATTGTCTGATGCCCTTTTTTCCATCCCCCTTTTTTTCCAGCCCAGTGGAAAGTGGAGGCCCCCAGCTCCTCCTTGCACACTCCCTACCCCAAACTTACCCTACCTGAGACTTTGGACTGAGCAGATCTCAGTTCAGTAAATCCACGCTGGGGCCCTGCATTTCTAAACAGCTCCCAGGGTGGACTCTGAGTAGCGAGGTGCTGGAGAACATTCTATCCTCTCTGCCGCCAAGGCGCCTTGCCTGCTCCAGACCAAGGGCAAGGACTCACATGCCATGACCCCTGCTTGCCTTCATTCCACACAGCTTAGGAGGGAGAGCCAGCAGCTAGGGGTCCCTTGGACAGAGGATTCAGGCCTGTGCTTGGCCTCACTTCCCTCCCTCCTGTACTCACCCAGGACCCTCTCCTCACTTCTGAGCACAGACCATCCTTGGACTTGCTGTGTCCCATGGGTAGAGCCCTTTGTATTTGGCATCTGCTGTGCCCTGAATCCAGGTTCCAACTCTGGCTGGATAGCCCTGGGCAACTCAGTGCTCCTCTTCTCAGCCTCTCCAGAGGTCCAGATGGGCTGTACCAGAGGACCCCAGAGGGCTCTCAGGCTCCAGGATGGGGTGCTGAGAAAGGGTGGAGGTGGAAAGGGCTGTGATGGTGGGTCTATATGTTGAGGGCAGAGGAAGAGTCATGTGCCAGACCTCTGGAGTTCCTGTGTGGCCCAGCCTCTTCATTTGCTTTGGTAAGTTCACACACCGCCACCTCCACCCTGGGTATGGCTGCTCCTGAGTACCCAGTATGTGCCATGTCTTGGATATAGCAGTACACCCTTGAGGTCTTGCCTACATAGTGAGTGGAACCAGGGTTTGCACTGGGATCTGACTCTTCTGCCATACCCCTGGCTTCCCCCTCCCTCTGCTCCATGAGACCAGGGGAGGGAAACAGGACTGAGGAGTCTGCCTTGAGTCCTGCTGGTTCTCTGGGCCTCCTAAAAGTCAGAGTGATTGTTAACTTTCAGCAGATGAGTGCCATGTCCCTTTCTAAACCCTACTGTGACTTTGTTGCTCTGCAGATTTTAAAGAAATACAAAGGCTTGCGTGTAAACCCCTAAACCCTTCTCCCTCCCACTTCTGCTGTAGGCCAGGGTCAAAGGTCATGAGACCCTCCAGGACAAGATTGTGGCTCAGTCAGGGGCCTTGCAGAGTGGGTCGTGTGAAGGAATTTTACCAGCACAGTCAGTGAAGATGTGTTGAGTAAAGAGCATGCAGTTGGGACTCAGCACATGTGGGGTTTGAAAGGGCGCAGTCCTCTGGCCCAGCTTCCAGAAGGAGAGAGGGTGTGTCAGGAACCTCGCCCATACTCCTCCAGAGCGCTGCCTCTCCTGTAGTCACCAGGCTTTCTCGTCCCTCTGTCCATTAGCCACTGGAATCCAGGGCATCACCCTGGGGGCACAGCCACAGAACCAATTAACTAGGTACATCTTGTCTGAACTTACAGGCTTGGCACTTGTTTGTTAGCAAACATAATTGCAGCTCTCGGTGTCCCAGGCTGCCCAAAACTCAGTGGCTGCTGGGTCCTCTAGGGAAGCAGAGGTTCCTGCCCAGTTCATCTCTGAGCCCTGGGCTTTGGGCGCTGAGGTGAAGCTCAAAGTGTGAATTCCCCTGAAGGTGGTATTGATGGTGTTGGAGTAGGGCAAGAGGGCTCAGCTCCCAGAGGGTATTAGTCCTGGAGATAAAGGGGGTAGGGGTGGGTCAAGGATTGGGGGTGCTCAAAATACACTTGGAGGAAAAAAAACATTGCAAACTGGATGTTGGCCCTCTGTCCCTGGCCTCACAGACCCAGATAGCAAAGGTTAAATATTTGTACTAGATCCAGATAAAGGAAAACATAGGGGTTTGATCGGGGTAGAGGTGAGGAATGAGAATTGGAAACTATGGCAAGCCTCCCCCTCACCTCTTTGGATACCCTATTCAGTCTCCAAAATGACTGTTTGTGGCGGGGGGGACATCATTCCCACTGGGTATATATAGAAACTGGGGCAGAGGGAAGTGCAGCATGTAAGCAGCCCAGAATTACAAAACTGTGGTGTGACAGGGCCGGGATGTAAGCCCAGATCGGTCTGATTCTTTGGCCCGTGCCCCTCTCATGACTAGGAAGGTGTCTGTGGGGAGGTGGGCTGGTGTGGGGTACTCTGCAGCTGCGGGGAAGGGCGGACAGGCTGACATCTGTCTTATGTCTGTCACAGGCACTGGCTCCAGCATCCTCTCCGCCCTCCAGGACCTGTTTTCCGTCACTTGGCTCAATAGGTCCAAGGTAGAGAAGCAACTTCAAGTCATCTCAGTGCTACAGTGGGTCCTGTCTTTCCTCGTGCTGGGTAAGCTGGGGCTCAGAGGGTGAGGGCAGGCGGGGATGTTAGAGAGCTGAGGGGTCCTTTTTGGTCCCCTATCAAGTACTGTACCCCAGGCAGGCTTGGAGACTCAGATTTAGTGGGAGGTGGTGGTGTGGTTCCCATTTCACAGATAGAAAGCCGAAGCCTCAGAGAAGGTGAGTAACTTGTCCAAAGTCACACAGATTTGAGTTCAGGTCTACAGGCCCCCCCCTCTCCCCCGCCACAAAGCATATGCTGTTCCCACATGCCACCCTGCCTCCCAACAAACTTTTTCCTTTAGCTATGTTGCATTGTCTTAGGTTGGTCTGGTCCTGGGATTAATCCCAACTCGACTACACATAAGCTCTGTGACTTTACACAGGTTCCTTGAACCCCTTAAAAATCAGTTTACTCACTTTGGATATGAGGAAAAGGCTGCCACACAAGCCACACAGGACCTGGGCCGGTGGGGGGTGGTCCCCAACTTACGGGAGCTGCTACTGGGACATATCCTCCAAGCTCCCCCCACCCCAGCCTCACCCACCCTCTGTTGAACACTGCCCCCAGCTGCTTCTGCAGCCCGCTCAGAGCATCTCCTTTCCTCTCTTGACACTGCCCACGTTAGTGCTTGAGTTGCTTCTTCTGCAGGTCCGGGTTGGTGCCCCTGTCCCCTGGGTTGCCGTCCAGACCAGGGTCAGGGCACCATGGGTTGTCCAGGAGGAGGAAGGGCCCCTGTCTGAAACAGGCCCTGCTCCCCCAGCAGTCTCGCCTCTTCCCCAGGGTCAGGTGTCCCCAGTGTAATAAGTGGCTTCCCCAACATGTCAGGGCAGACACACCTGCTGCTGAGCCTCACAGAGTACATTCCAGTGCCTGAATGAGTCCCTCTGGGTGGCCCACTCTTTGGGGTTGTTCAGGTCGATGGGGATTATCAGGAATTATCATGTCAGTGCTGAGCCGTCCTCCCAGGAGGCTTGGGGGCCTCAGAGACCACGTTTCCAGGGCAGCAGCTGCCCCTCCCTCCCTTGGCAGGGCAGAGGGATGGAATGGGGGTGCTAGTTATTGAGCCCCTTCAGTAGATGTGAGCTCAGTCCTTGGGTCAGGAAGAACCCTTGGAGAAGGAAATAGCAACCCACTCCAATATTCTTTCCTGAAAAATCCCAAGGACAGAGGAGACTCTCGGGCTACAATCCAAGGGGTTGCAAAGAGTCATACATGACTGAGCATGTGCACATTCACGCACATGCGTGCATGTGTGCACACACACACAGTGGACCAGGCACTTTCCTCGACTTTCCACTTCATAGGTGAGAAAATGGAGACTCATAGAGGCTCAATGACACTCAGAGATGGTGAAGCTCATTAAGTGGCAGAGTTAAAAATTAAACAGAACAACCCACTCCAGTATTCTTTCCTGGAGAATCCCATGGACGGAGGAGCCTGGTGGGCTACAGTCCACGGGGTCACAAAGAGTCAGATATGACTGTGCGACTTCACTTTCAACCCTCAGCTGAGAAGACTTCCAGCTCTTGTGTTTGCTATTGATTGTTTTCTTGAGTTCTCAAAAACCTGTGACCATATTTTTTTTAAGTTGCCTGTTTTCTAATTGCATCACTTTACACACTGTTGTCTAATAATATGTGGTATTTAGAATGCCTTCTTAATTATTTTGAGCAGCCATTGCCTGTATTTTCTTAGCACCTCCTTGGTTTTCTTATGTGAACTCATCCGACAGGGAAATGCAGCTTTTTTGTTTGCCCTCTCTGCATACTGGACCATCTGAGTCAGTGTTCTAACTAATCCCTGATGGTCTCTGAGCTACTGTTCTACCAGACTCAGTAGTTATGTGCTTCAGGAATTTTTCGGTAGAATTGGTCCTATTAGAAGACTCTTGGTGTCACCTTTGTTATCTTAAAAGCTGGTCCCTTCGCTGAGGCTCTTAATTTTTTGAAGACTTGATTCTATTTCAGCTGAAAATTGGCAAGGCTATTTAAAAAATTGATGGAAGACATTTAAGAAATTGAAAAGTAATCACAAACAACATTGGGTAGTTGTGACTTTCAGTTCTGTATCAGTTGAATTCTTGTGCTCTTTTCCCTGTGTACGTGGTGGTTCTATTTTTCTCCAATAAAACTTTTTATTTAAAAAAAAAAATTAAACAGAAGCCTGGAGTGCTCACCAGGGAGCCTAGTCTGAAATGGCTAGTCTTCACCTTAAGGCCCAAGAGTGGGCTTTGGGGGGCTATGAGCCCCTAAAACTAGGTACAAAATTACATGTGAGAGTATATTCACATTTTTCTGGATGAAGGGCAGTTGCTGTCCTCAGATTTTTACAGAGGCATATGGACCACTATCTCCTGGAGTTTGCTCAAATTCATGTCCATTGAGCCGCTGATGCTATCGCATCCTCTGCTGCCCTCTTCTCTTTTTGCCTTCAGTCTTTCCCAGCATCAGGTCTTTCCCAGTGAGTCAGCTCTTTGGATCAGGTGGCCTAAAAGTATTGGAGCTTCAGCATCAGTCTTTCCAATGACTATTCAGAGCTGATTTCCTTTAGGATTGACTGGTTTGATCTCCTTGCATTCCAAGGGACCCTCAAGAGAGTCTTCTCCAGCACCACAATTCAGAAGCATCAGTTCTTCGACATTCAGCCTTTTTTATGGTCCAGGGTTAGATAGGTTAGATAGCATCACTGATTCAATGGACATGAATTTGAGCAAACTCCAAGAGATAGTGGAGGACAGAGGAAACTGATGTGCTACAGTCCACAGGGTCACAAGAGGCAGACCCAACTTAGCGACTGAACAACAGTAACAATGGGCCTTAACAAGATAAAGTAACAGTGGTCTAGGGAACAGAGCAGATTAAAGTGGCTCCCTCAGGGCTCAAACTTCCAACTTAGCCTGCCTGGGCAATTTTTAGAATCCTGGAGCAGAGAGTACCCCTCCGTTCTCAGATAAGAATCAGGCACCCAGCGAGGGCAGAGCCTTGCCCAGAATCACATAAGAAGAAAGTGACAGGACCAAAGCAAGACCCCATGGACTCCAGCCTCTAGGCCCCCGCCCAGTCTGCTGTACCAGCTCCCTTCACCATCATCTGCACCCAGAAGCCACCACTGTCCTACTGTCTTAGTGGGTCAGAGCTTGGCTGATGAGATGCTGAGCAGCTTGTAGAACCCCAGACTCCTGTAGCATGTGGCAGGGGCTGCCTCGAGCTGTAGGTTAATAATTGATCAAGTCTAACCACAGCCCAGAAACCGGCCCAGCATCTTCCCAAAACCCTTGTGTAGGTGGGAGCCAAGCCTGCATGGACAGGCAGGTCTGCCAACCTATTGCTAATTATTGCCCTGAGCAGCCCCAGCCACTCCCTCCCACTGCCACCCACATCTGCTGGCAGAGGCTCACCTGGCATTGCAAAGGATGCTGTGGCCCCATCAGCCTCCCTCTGGGACAATGGAGTGACTCTGAGCTGCCATTCCTGTGCCACGGGTCCCCCTGATATTCTGGTTAAGGCTCTAAACCTTATTCATTCCGAGTTTTTAAATGCATAATACAAAACACATTGGATTTCAAAGGAAGCCAATGGTATTAAAATATAAATACACAAGTATTAAATCAGATTCCACATATAGTGACACATTATTTTTTGTTACTGTGTTAAATAAAAAGATCTAGCAGCAGGCATAAAGATTACTATAATTCTTTAGTGATGAGAATAAATTGTTTTTCAAGATATCCCTAATTAGCATACATGTGATATGGAAACACCTTTGTTTTCTATGATTGTCACTGCCAACAGGGTCTGCTAATACTACTGCAGTCTGGTACATTCATAAATGAAGGAAACGTTGCATTTCTATAAGAGGTGAAGGAACATTAAGATTTTTTCCCGCCATCCAAGTCCATGGATCTCCAGATTGGACACTTACCTGTGTATTAAGTCATCTTCCTACATTATCTCATGTAATCTTCCCAACACCCTGTTGGAAATGGAGATTCAAGGATGGGCCATGGCCAGTGAGCCAGCAGGGCCCCAGTTTCATGGAAGAGCGTGTCCATGCTCTTCATGGGCCTGACTGCCACCTCCCTGCATTGGGCAGCCATAGGCTGCCTGCTCACAGGCTTTGAGGAGCAGTTTGAATCACAAGCTTGACTATGTTCTGTGGGGAGGGGTGATTGTAAAGGTGGGTCCCGAACCTTCTGCATGTGGAGCCAAAAATTGTTTACATCTCCTGGACCTGAGGGGACTGGGTGGGGGGGGGTGGGGTTCCTGCTGCAGTCCCTTGCCCTACAAGAATGGACCAGGGAGCCCCGTATTCAGAGGACTGGGCTTAGTCTCTGAGAAAGGCAACTTGTATGATGGGTTTAACTCATTTTTGCTCAATAAACCTTTCCCGTGTTGCTTGCTGTGGCTGGAGAAGTTCATCTAACCTGGTTCCAGCTTCCAGGGAGCCCAGGGACTGAAGAGCCTTCTGATGGAAGGAGTCTGCTGGGGGAGGCAGATACTGATGAGACGGCTGTGGACACACAGGGCTTAGAGGGAGCAGGGTCCTCCAGCTGAGAAAGTCCAGAACTAGAATGCAGTCTCCAGACTCTCCATCTGTTCTCTTTTCCTCCTCCCAGGCTGCCTCAGCACCAGAGTAAGGACAGTGGACAGGGACTTCCAGCTTCCCAGAGAGCCCAGACATTTAGGCAGTGCAGCCCAGGGCTCCACCCGCTCTGGTCCTGGTGCCCCTCAGCAGAGTTAGGGCTTTGACAGCAGCTAGGTTTCCAGGCTGCTCAGATCCTAACCTGAATCTCGCAACCCTGCCCAGGCCCACCTGGAGCCTCTATCTAGCCTCTGAAGGCACTTGGATACCTGTGGAGTCTCGGGGGCTTGTGACTCTTTTTCTAGGCCTAAGAAAGGGGACCAGGGGCAAACCACTAAACAAGGTGAGTGACTGTGTAAGTGGCCCTAACTTAAACATCGCCATTCACCAAGCTGCCTCAAGTACTTCGCAGCTGGCCTTTAACAGGGTTTTGTTGGCTCCAGATACTTCCCTAGAGACTCATCTTCCCCATCTATGATGTCACACTCCTAAGGTGGTCTGAAAACCTGGACACCTGGCCACTCTATGTTCACTGCCAGTCCCAAGATAGTTGTACCACTTTTAGCTCCCTTGGCAAGAGGCTAGCTCAGGAGCTTAGAACAGGACTGGGTTGCGGATGATAAGGGATCACCATTTTCCTGCCCTTAGGCTCATGGAGTGTGTGTCTGGCCCTCCCCTCTCCCTGAGAAACCAGAGGGGACTGAGCATAGTGGGAAGACGAGAGCATGGAATCCAAAACCTGGCGCCCATGACCAGTGCAGTGCCCAGCAGAGGGGGGCCTGCAACAGGGGTTGGCTCCCTTCCAGCAGTGGAGGGAATGTTGGCCAGAGACCATCCTTCTCCCAAGCATGAGTACCTGATGCCCCTGGCCCTGTGCTAAGTGACAGGGGGCAAAGATGTGCCCCACCCCCAGTGTAGAGAATTCAGAGGTGAGAGATCCGTGTAGGAGGATGGTATGAGGTTGGAGATGAGGTCTGAGCTTTGCTTTGATGCCTTGGTAAAATTGGAAAGATGGAAGCCCTGATGAGGGCTTTCTGTGCCAGGTTATTCAGTCTTATGGCCAGCAGGCCCAGAATAAAGGGACCACTGGAAGCTGGCCCCAGCAGTCTTCCAGTGTGCTGCTGGGGATTTCGAGAGAGAGGCTGATGGGCTATGGCTTTGGCCGGGGAGTGCCTGGTGCTCAGTTATGTGGAAAGGGGGCCAGCCCGCCTCCTGGGGCGGGAATCCCACTCTCTTGGGTCCCTCCAGTGGCAGTCTGGGCCTTCTAGTTTGGGGTAAATTCCTAAAGCCTGGTACAGATTTTGGACTTAATACTCAGACTTGAGTTTGAGTCCTGGCTCTGCCTCTGTCCTGGCAGGTGACCTTGGACTAGTTCCCTCCCCCTAGAGCCTCAGTGTTCTCATCTCTAAAATGGGGTAAAAGTCACCCTGCCTCACACTCAAGACAGTAATTCAGCCCAAGTCCTGAGATACAGAGACACTTGGCAGGTCCCTCCCCTCATCCACAGCTACTCTGGTGGGCACTCAGGTGGGGAGAACACGCAAGGAGGGGCAGAAAGAACAACTCTTAAGGCTCTAAGTTAATGTCCATCACCTATGGTGGTGCCCAGACAGCCTGGAGCCCACATGCCTCCTGATGCTAGGACAGCCCATCAGAATCTAGAAGATGAGGCTCATGTCCCTGTGATCCTGCTCCTCTCAGGAACATCTTCACCCCCCTCCCCACCCCACCCTCCCCATGGCCCTCTGCCCAGGGCCCCGGCTGTGCCTAGCTTAGGGCCACAGTAAATGCTCAGTCACCAGTGACCCTGTGTCCAGAGGGTCGGGACTGTCCTGTGCCGGGAGCATAGGCCTGACCGGGGACCATCTGCCTTCCCCCAGGAGTGGCCTGTAGCGCCATCCTCATGTACACATTCTGCACCGATTGCTGGCTCATCGCGGTGCTCTACTTCACCTGGCTGGTGTTTGACTGGAACACACCCAAGAAAGGTAGGAGCACAGGTCACCCTGCCTGACTCCCTTGCCCTCGGGACACTCCTCCCTCCTGCACAAGCTGAAGTTCCTTGTCATGGGTACTGCCCCTTCTCTAGTTAGCACCTACTATGTGAATAGTGTTGGCTAAGCCTGGGCATGGTTCTGAAGACAGGGGAGTCTCTAAGGTCACCATCATGCTTCTCACTGGAGCTTACATCAGTCCCGGGTGTCCGTAACGTGAGGGAATGAACATGGAAAGGGGTTTGGGGGGGAGGATGCTGCCTAGGGTGCTGGTCACCTAGCTCAGGGGTTCACACTGGCTCTTCCTGAATGTCACCCTCCCCCACCTCCTACTCCCTCTCAACACTATGTTTTGTTCCATGGAAGGTGGCAGGAGGTCACAGTGGGTCCGAAACTGGGCTGTGTGGCGCTACTTTCGAGACTACTTTCCCATTCAGGTAAAAACTTGCAGGTGTTATCTTGGGAGGGTGGGAGTGAATGGGAAATCTGAAGTCAAGCCTTAACTTACCCATCCACAGCGACCATGTGTGCAGGGTTGAACTATGTGACATCTCCCACTATGAGCATCTGTCGATATTCCACCCCACTTTATGTAGGATTTGAGGCAATTTAGGATACATACATATAATTCTGTACCAGGTAAAAAGAAAAATCAAGACTTGGAGGAAAACATACTAGTAATTCATCCCTAAGTGTCAACAGAGTTGCAGTGATTGAACTTCATGGTCACCTCTGAGCTTCCTGGCAGCCAAGGTAAAAAGGGAAGCATGCTAGTTATTGATCCTCATTTTCAGAAAGAAAGAAGCTTCTTTGTTCCTTGGGTAAACAAGACTTCTTCTAGCATTTGCATCTAAAAGCTGTTTCAGATACTGAGATCCTGGGTGATGTAAGGAGCAGAAATAATAGCAGATAGTATGGCCATTGCTTGTCTGCTTTCAGTGAACATTAAAGTCATAACTTAAAATGGAAGTGACGGAATTCCCTGGTGGTCCAGTGGTTAGGATTCAGCACTTTCACTGTTGTGCCCCAGTTCATTCACTGGTCGGCGAACTAAGATCCTGCAAACTGCATGACAGAGCCAAAAAATATAGAAAAGGAAGTGATTTATCAAGAGCAATACTAAGGTAGTCCAAGTTTATCTGGTCTCAACCAAGGTTAGCAATAGGTGTGAGGGGCTTTCTTTCCTTCTGAAGCTCTTACAGAAATTTCACCTCTCAGCCAGTCGTGGGTGGGTCACCAGGGGTCCTGGTCATGGGAATAAGGGGCCAGAAAATTTGGTGTGCAGTGAATGAAGAGTGAGAACCTCACTGCTAAGTGCTTGGGAAAGGCTTCTGAAGGTGCTGCTCCTAGAACCCCATCCTGAAGAGAAGCAGCACTGAAGGGGCAGGGAAAATCCTGAGAGCACAGGCACCCGACCTTGAGAAAGAAGCCTGGGATGTGGAGGATGGGGAGAAGTGGAGGGGGAGGGAGGACTTCTATTTCCTGGGACTTGTCAGGGCCAGCACCTTTCCCCAAGGAGTCTCCTTTAACCCTCGCAGCACCCTGTGTGGTGGGTATTCATTTTATACCATTTTTGCAGAAGAGGAAACTGAAGGTCAGAGAGCTGCACAGCTGAATGAGGCTAACAGGAAACTGAGCCAAGACTCCAGCTGTTGTCTTGCTTCAAGTCTGGACACTTCCCACCACAGCACACTACCCCCCTATGCAGCAGAGCTCTGGGAGATAGGCTTGGACAAATCCTCAAGCTTTCCTCAGGCTTGGAGGACAGAGGCAGGAGAAGCAGCCCAGTCTGACCCTGGGTGAGGCTGGGGTGCCGTCTCCCCTCAGGCAGCCAGTTTAGACCAAGCTGACCTCCGGGTTTCCTTCCTCCTGTGCCTCTAGCTGCCCCGGGTCTCCCACACTAGTCTTCTGAGCACCTGTCTCCTCTGGGGCCAGACTCAAGGTCCTGACAAGATAAAAAGTGGCTTGGTCTGACTTTCAGTGCCATTCTGTCAGGCGCCCTGCTGGTGGTCTGCAAGCCAGGTTGGTAGGGCCAGGTGCATGTGGGTGATGCTGGTGGATGGTAGAGAACTCTGGCAGAATCCCGAAGGTTTTCCCTGCAGTGGAGAGACCTGTCTAGGCGGCTCACTTGGCACCCCAGCCCTGGCACACCCTCAGTGCTGAGGTAACCCAGCAGAAATCAGTGGGGTCTTAAGAGTGAAGAAAGCATGCGTGAATGTGGAAGTGTCCATGACACAGGGTGGTGTATGTTTGCTGTTGTGAGTCAGCGATTGAGACATCCTGGCCTGCTGCCTGGGGGAGGTGGCCAGGTAACCCTACATTTCCTGCTACACTCAGTATAGTAGGGATGGCACCAGGCTGGCTCCCTCTGCCCATCGCAGCCTGAGCCCGGTTTCCCCAGGACCTTTGGAGTCAGGATTTCTACTCCTCCCTTTTCTTGACCCTGTCTCTCTGGCTGCAAAGAAACCAAGGCTGTTGTTGCTAAGAGGATGTTGCCTCATAGGACCCAACCCTCTCATTTTGGAGGTGAGAAAGCTGAGTCCCGAAGAGGAGCAAGGACTGGTCCAAGTTGCGCAGTGACTCCGTGCCAGGGCTAGTATTAGAATCCGGGCCCCACAGTCTTTCCCACTGAATTCCTACTGCCTCTTTCTCTGGGAGAGATGCAATCCAGGTTTGCCCCGCTGGATTGAGCCTCACTTCATGGGTCTCCCTCCCTCTGCTTTGCTGTTGGAGATCCGGGTTGAGGTCCTGCCCTGTCACTCTATTCACTGGCCACTCTATTAGGATACTCTATTCCCTGTGCACTGCTGGGCTCTGCTGGGCATGGGGATGCAGAAGAGTGTGCCTGGCCCCTGCCCTTGCCCTTCTAGTGGATCCTGCTGGACTTTGTCACTTTCTGCGCGTGGGACTATGAGCACGCTTTCTCTAGCCCACCAAGCCTCATTTTCCTTGTCTGTAAAATGGAGCTGTTCACATGCTAGAAAAGTGGTGAATTATGGTTCGTTGTGAGGGATTATGGACTCTTTCTCTCTTCTGGGGCTCTTTCCTTGGGGGCCCCAGAGTAGCCTGCCCCCCAGGAAACCTCTTCAAGGCTGATAGCTCCCTCCATCTGGAACAGGATGACCTGATGACTGTTGGTCCAAGCTGGGACAGACAGGTACCCTTTCCCACTGATCTCTACCCTCCCTGAAGAACCAAAACAAAACCCATGTACCTTGTCCCACCTCTGTTCCAAGAAGTCAGCTGGGAGTTGGATCCACATGACCCAAGTGAGCTGGCCCTGGGAGGGTCCCTAGGTCCTGCCAGAACCAAAGCCAAGCTGAGCCTGAGGCCTCATGCCTCATCCTGGGCTCTGCCCTTGCTTGGTGGTGGTCTTGGCAGAGTCCCTGACCCTCGGGACCTCAGGCTCCTCTTCTGTGCAGGAAGGTTTGGCCTTTGTGAACTGATGCCAGCATTGATGGAGTCATGTATGACCCTCCTGTTCCACACCCTTTTCCTGGCCTCTTGCCAATGGTTGGGGAATGATCTCTAACTGTGCCCACCTACCTATACCTCCCCATTCCCTTGTTGTTGAAGGTCTTTGCCACCAGAACTGCTCAGCTGGCCCAGAGAGCATCTTTTCTCCCAGTAGAGGTGGGGCTTATGTGTTCACTGCAGCCACCAGGACCACCAGCTACCTGGAAGAGGAGTGGGCAGTGCCCGGGTCACGACCTCTCCCAGTGGTGATGGGCAGGATCTTTGGAGAAGAGACCAGGAAAGACTCTCTGAGCTTACAGTCACTTATCTGTCCATCTGCCTGATTTCACAGATGGACCTACTGAGGCCCAGAGAGGAGGAATTGTCCCAAGGTGCAAGGCTGGTATAGAAACCAAGGCAGTGTCTGCCTCAGGGCCCGTGTTCTCATATCTTCATTCCTCTGCCCCAGTGCCCCGCTCTGTGAGCTTAGGCGAGTCTCTGCTCCTCTCTGGTTCTGAGTTTCCTCCTCTATAAGGTGCCAGGCTGGGACAAAGCTATCTGACCACCTTGGCTGCCAGGGGGACAGGGTGTGAGGGGTGACTTGCTAGGAACGTGTTGTAGGCTTGTGTTGGCCAGCAGGCCTGCCCTGGCCAGTACCTTGGACTGAGACTTTGCCATTAGAAACAGTCAGGGGACACAAGATCAGGTGCATCAACAGAGCCTTCATCATCAGTGCCCTTCCTCCTCTCTCTTGAGTGGACACTCTGTCCACCCAGGGGTAGGAGTGTGGCACGAAGTCAGATCAAAGCCATATCAGATGTCTGCACTTTTCTCGGTGCTGCATCAGGGACAAAGAATCTGCCCTATGCTGCAGGACACCTCATTTAACCAGATAGAGGCTTGGGGTGCAGGGAGGAAATGATTTAAGGGACCAGCTAGGGTTCTGCCAAGTGGCCCATCTGTATCTCAGGACCAGGGAAAGCACAGCTGGGTGGCCAAGTCTAGAGGTAGGGAAGAATCTGCCGGGAAGCAGCAACTCCTTTCTCTCGACCTCAATCTCTACCTCATAATTGAAGGAATGGCCCAGATCAGGGCTCTTCCAGCCCACACTGTCCAGCAGGTTCCTGGGCCTGGCCCTCACCTCAGCTCAGGAGCAGGTTGCCATCCCAGTGCTGGCCGCCTCAGCTCTCTCCTTCATGCCTTCCTCCTCTGTGAGACTGGCTCAAGGTGCTTTTTCATTCTGGCTTTCCCAAAAGCTGAAGTGGTGGGCACAGCTGCTCTCAGGGGCAAAACCCCAGAACCACCACCTCGTGGAGCTCATGTCAAGCTGCATCCCCACTAGCTGTGGATGCAGCTGCTGCTGCTCCCCTTTTATGTGGTGGGCAGCTGGAGATCACTTGGGGTTTTGAGCAGTTTTAATCTGCTCAACAAAGGCAAAGAAGGAAGAAAGAGTAGAAATGTCCCGAGCATCCAGGCACACAGCACAGGGGGTCTGGCTCACGCTCACATGTCCTGGTAGTTACAGAGCTGGGAGGTGTGCCAGCTACCTTCACTCCCACCCCCTTCTGGCCTCCATCACCTGCAGATTCAGATTTCAGTTTCCTGGAGACCAGTCACCAGCACCCCGCCCCCTCAAGCTGAGCACAAGGTCCTTCCCTCAGCCAGGCAGTTTCCAAATCCAGAGTCACAGAAACCCCGGCCCTTGCTCTTCTGCTGGTAGCCAGGGATTCTGCTTCCAGTTGGCCCCAGCCCTGGGCCGGGGGAACCCTGAAGCACTGCTTGTAGGAATGTCACCAGCACCATGTCTCTAGAGGCAGGGCAGCCCACCAGATCAAAGTGGTCATCCCCTCTGACCTGGGAGCTGTATTTCTAGAAATTTGTCTTAAGAATGCAAACAGACATGAAGACAAAAATAAGGTATCTGTGGAAGCATTATTTCTGAGGGAAATTTTCAAAGCTTTTCAAAGCTTTTCATCAGTCTGGGTTTGATAACAATCCTATTCATGTAGCATAGCTGTGAGAAGACATGGTACTGAGGGATTCTGATAAGAAAAAAATAGCTTTTATATGCTTGGGAGGTAGTTCTATCAACCATGTCAACCATATGACCTCAGTGTGGGGATTTTTAAAAAAGAACATGTGTATCTGAGTAGAAAAAAAACTGAACACGTCAGAGTGGTTTTTCTGGAGGGGGAGGTATGACAGGTTCTTTTGATTTTCTTCTGACTTTCCTGTGTTTTTAAAATTCTCTGATTATTTATTATTTTTCTAGTTGGGAAAAAAGTGATGTTTTCTGAACAAAATGCTCATCCTCTCCATCCCTCTCAGCACCTTCCACCCCGCTGGGTAGTGCTGGGTGGGTGTCTCTTGTGCTCAGGGATTAGGGAAACTTTGTACCACCCACTCCGCTGTCCAGGTCACCAGGCCCAGGGCAGGGGGTGGGCCCCGAGGAAGCCAATCACCCTCGAGACCATCCCAGGACAACTTTGTTGATAGCACCGCAGGTCAGCTACCCAGTTGGACAGCTGACCTCCCCACCCCCACTGTGGCTGGCACCAGGGCTGTGACTTGTCCTTGTCCTTCCTGCATCAGAGCCTGACCTGAGTCTGGCTGCCTGGGAGGAAGTTTCTGTTCAGGCCAGACGCTCTGTCCCTTCTCTGGCCAAAGTTAGGGACTTGGACTTTACCCCGATGGGAGCTGGACTTCCCTCTTTATCTAAGAGTGACAGAGATTTCACTGGGCTTTTAGAGCAGTCACTCTGGCAGTGGTGAAGGGGCTGGGCCCAGAGGGAGGGAATGCAGGAGGCTGGCAGAGTGCAATTAAGAGGACCTGGTGTTTGGCTGGAGAAACAGGGGGAATGAGGAAGTGTCTTACTCCCTTCCAGGGACTCGAAGTCCAAATGGTGACTTTCAAGTCCCCAGCACTGAGGCCCCAGTGATGAGAGTCTGAGGTCTAGGGGGAGTCACTCCAGTCCTTCAGACCCAGGCTCCGAGGAGCAGGGCACAGCCAGTGCTTCCCTTACCTCTGGGTGTCCCCGGTACCCCTTCCTGGCCAGTTTGCTCTGACCCAGGGTCTTCCCTGCAGCTGGTGAAGACACACAACTTACTGACCAGCAGGAACTACATCTTTGGGTACCATCCCCATGGCATCATGGGCCTGGGTGCCTTCTGCAACTTCAGCACAGAGGCCACAGGAGTGAGCAAGAAGTTCCCTGGCATAAGGCCCTACCTGGCCACGCTGGCCGGCAACTTCCGGATGCCACTGCTGCGGGAGTACCTGATGTCTGGAGGTGAGAATCTACCTCTGAGTGCCCCTGTCTGAGCCTCTCCATTGGCCAGGAAGCCAACCCATTGTGCTCTAGCACCTGGTCCTGAGAGACGTGGCCAGCCACAGCCTGGTGTGTCAGGGCTGAGCCAGAGAACTGTTCATATGATCTTCTGGATTCAACTAGCATAATGGTGTCCCTCGGAAACCTTCTCTGACTCCTTCTGGGCATTCCCAGCCCCTGTGCTGCCCTTTGCACAATCTAATCATTGTCCAGGACTCTCATGTTCTATCCACCTTGATTCCCACCAGCCTGACTTACTGGGGTTTCCTGGTACCAGCTCAGCAGAGTTAGGACCTCAGGGAATGTTTGCCAAAAGAATGCATTCCCTAAACAACCCTGTGTCATCCCCATTTTACAGATAAGTAAGCTGAGGCTCAGAAAATAGAATGACTTAACATGGGGCTGTTCTTCTAAGTGGCTGGGCTAGGCCTGGGAACCAAATCCAGGGCTCTGTCTATATTTGACCATGTGCAGAAGGTAGGAAGTCCATCCCTGACTGTGTGTCCCCCCTCCACTCCCCAGGCATCTGCCCAGTGAACCGGGACACCATAGACTACTTGCTTTCAAAGAATGGGAGCGGCAATGCCATCATCATCGTGGTGGGGGGTGCGGCTGAGTCCCTGAGCTCCATGCCCGGAAAGAATGCAGTCACCCTGCGCAATCGCAAGGGCTTTGTGAAACTGGCCCTGCGCCATGGGTGAGTGCATCTCAGAACATGTGTGTGCACATGCATGCCCACACCCCGCCACAGCTCTGCTCAGCCCAGGGCAGCAGCTCCTTGCCTCCTGGAGGCAGGACCCAGACTCTAGGAAGGCAGAGAAGGGAGTTAACCATCCATAGGGAAGGGGATGTTGGAGACCAGAGGTTCAGGCCAAGAGCTGCTGGGTGGACAGAAATGCAGCCTGAGTCTCCTGGGCCCTGGCAGGTGGGGTGAGAGGCCCGCCAGGCCCAGAGGCAGGACTGTGCCCCATGCCAAAGCCTGTCACACAGCTAGGAGAGCAAAAGGCCAGGAAGGAGAATGGTGTGTGGCTGGAAATATCAAGGAAGGCTTCTTGGAGCGGTAACCCTGAGGACAGGCAGAGAGGAACAGGGCAGCTTGGGTTTCTGTGACCTTTTCTAGAAAACCAGGGGCACAGTCTGTGGAGCCACCTGTTCAGCACATTTCATTAGACAGAGCACATTTACTTCTACTGCCCCATTGGATTGTCCTGCAAAATCCTGCAGGAATGCCACCCCCATTTTCCATTTGAGAAAACTGAGTGAGGCTAGGGGGCCTGGTTCAGGGCCACGTTGTAAAACCCTGACATGATCCCCACTCACTAACAGGGGCAGAGGGCCTGTTCTCCTTTGGCCCTGAGGGAGCATGTGGTTTGGGGTCCCCCAGGTGACTCTTGTACACACTCCTGAGGGAGGGCAGTTTGGCTGGTGTCTGGGGCCCCTGGGGCTGCCAGGAGGGACTGAAGCCAGTGATTGGGCTAAGACAGACTCTGGCCTCTCTCTTCCAGAGCTGACCTGGTTCCCACCTACTCCTTTGGGGAGAATGAGGTGTACAAGCAGGTGATCTTTGAGGAGGGCTCCTGGGGCCGATGGGTGCAGAAGAAGTTCCAGAAGTACATTGGCTTCGCCCCATGCATCTTCCATGGTCGAGGCCTTTTCTCCTCCGACACCTGGGGGCTGGTGCCCTACTCCAAGCCCATCACCACTGTCGGTAAGCTCCCCTAAACTCGAGTGCCACAGCTAGTTTAGTGGCAGAGTTAGGATTCAAATCCAGGCCCCTGGCTCTGATGTCCATACTGTAAACCATGAGGATGTGGACCTGTTTGGGTGCTGATAGCAATGATGGGTGTGGGTGGGAGATGGGAGATAGTTCCATTACCATGAGCTAAGCTGTCTGGATGAGAAAGCAGGACTCAGCAGTTCTGTGTTTGCAGAGCATGAGTCCATCAGGGAAGATCCCCTTACAGTAAAGACCGACAGGGGGTGTGAGAAGAACGTGCTCTGGAGGGGCCTAGTGGATCTCAGGCAGGAGTGGCTCTTACACTCTTGGCCGTATAGGAATTATCCTGAAAAAAAGAAGACGAAGAGTCTTTCAGTCAGAAACAACAGCCAAAATGAAGTTTTCACAGCAGAACTGCATAGATTTTTGAGGAACAGAAGGAAGTCACTATTAGAGGATTCCAAAGAATTATCTATTGTAGGAGTGTGTGTGTGTCTGTTAATGGTTCACAATCTAGAACTCACACAGAGCACAGAGGCCATAAGCCATGGACTTCAGGGGCCAAAGCTCACATAAATACTTAGAGTTGTTATCAGGGCCAGAAGTTTTGCTCTGTACTTTTTCCAAAGAGATTAACTTCCTGCATTTTAAATCCCATGACTCAGACTCACCCTTGATTCTTGTTATACATCATACCAGGTGTGATGTCTGTGAGGCAGCAGGAACATTTCCATGCACGGGGTGGCTGGAGAAGGACAGGGTCTGGTGCCCCGGGTGAAGGAGTTTGCTCTTCACCTTAAGAATTGAAAATTGCTTGAGGGTTTGGGGGAGGGGAGACTCAGATTTGCATTTTAAAGTGATCCTTGGGACTCCTGAATAGAAAAGGAGTTATAAAAGGCCTGTTTGCACAGTCTTGTCCGACTCTACGACCCCGTGGACTGTAGCCGACCAGGCTCGTCTGTCCGCGGAATTTTCCAGGCAAGAATACTGGAGTAGGTTGCTATTTCCTTCTCCAGGGCATCTTCCCGACCCAGGGACCAAACCCAAGTCTCTTGCATCTCCTGCATTGACAGGGAGATTCTTTGCCAGCTGAACCACCAGGGAAGCCCTAGAAAAAGGAGTTGGAAGGGACAAAAATGGAATCCAAGCCATTGGCTTGGACAGAGGGAATGACAGCAGAGATGGAAGAAAAGTGCATGAACTTGGAAGAAATTTCAGGAATAGCATTGATAGGACTTCAGGATGAGCTGGGTATGGAGAGGAAGCAGGAGGATGAGAAAAATAAAATTATGCACGGATTTGGGAAAGTGGTCCCCTTCTCCTTCTCCTGCCCTTACCACACTTCTCATAGCATATTGCATTATTGCACAGAATCCTCAGCAAAGCCCTGTAAGGAAGGGTCCCCCTGTGATCAGTGAGGAAACTAAGGCTCAGAGAGGCAATGACGTGCCCAGAGCAGGCAAAAGCAAAGCCATTACTGGATCCCACACCTCTCACATGAGCTCCCAACTGAGTACTGTGAGCAGTGAGTGCAGCTGGACTTGATTCCACCTGCTGCTTAGTGGCTAGGTGGCCTTGGGCAGGTCCCTTCCCATCACCCTGGGCCCCAGTCTTCTCACCTGTGAAAGGGACAACCTGAAATGGAGCACTCCCAGCACAATTCCTGGCACGTGGCTGTCCCGTAGCACAAGGTCACCACCAAGAGCATCGTGGTGAATGCCCAGGGAGGGTGGGGCAAACGGCACTGACTTATCAGAGGCCTCTGCCCCCTCCCTGCAGTGGGTGAGCCCATTACCATCCCCAAGCTGGAGCACCCGACCCAGCAGGACATCGACCTGTACCACGCCATGTACATGGAAGCCCTGGTGAAGCTCTTCGACCAGCATAAGACCAAGTTCGGCCTCCCGGAGACCGAGGTCCTGGAGGTGAACTGAGCCTGTCTGCAGGGGCCAGCTTCTGGGAGGAACCAGCTGCAAATCGTTTTCTACCAAGTTCTCAAGTGCTTTTTGTTCTGTAAATTTGGAAGCATCATGGGTGTCTGTGGGTTATTTAAAAGAAATTATAATAATTTTGTTAAACCATTATAATGTTAGGTATTTTTTAAGGAGGAGAAAGGGAATATTTCAAGCTCTCTCACTTCCAGTTTGCCCTGTTCCAGGTGGGGGCTGCCACATCTGGGCCTTTATGGTTTCACAACCCCTCTTCTCTCCTTCCCCAAATTACAAAGAAAACTCATTCCTAGTTAACTGGGGAAGAAGGACAGTCATTAGTGACTCGGGCCAGTTAGATTATTTGCCCTTTGGCCCTGAGGGATGAGGGGCAGAAGCCTCCTCTAATACAAACATCTCTATGCCCAGCTACCCAATGCCTGACTGCAGGACTAAACCCTCTTGCCAAGGGAAGACTCAGGAAACGGGTTCCCATGTTGAAGAGCGCAAGGATAAGCACCTGGAATATTCAAGCCTGATTCTCCTTTCAGCCACCCCCTATGGCCCCAGTCTCTGAAATCTGAGCCTGGACTGGCCTCCAAAGAGAGGATCAGGGTGGTAATGTTCCTGTGCTGAAGCACGGAGCTGTCCAGATGAACCATCTCTTGGGTTATCAGGCCTCATCATGTTCTGGTTGGAGTGACTGGTTTTCCTCAGGGGGCTGGTGACATGGACCCAGTGCAGACCCTGCATTGGCCTAAATCACAAACTTCTCAGTGGCCTCGCTTTGTTTAAATCACATCGTCAGTAGTGGATGCAAGGAAGGGGTCCCCTTTCCTGTTTGCAGAGGGACCTAAGCAGCAGACTGGTACCAGAACAGAAGTTCCCTGAGCCCAGACCTCATATATTTGTGCTTCTCCTGAGAGAGGGGGCCAGGGAGGGAAGCTAGGCCTCTGTGTACTCTGTTTTCTTTTGAGGAGATCATTATGCCATGTCAGACTTTTGTATATTCTTAAATGAATAAATGAAAACAAGTGCCCTCTATGAGTTATTGTTGGGGCCACATCAGCATCTTGCTGCTGATGTTTGGGGAGACCACCGCCCCAGCCGGGCTGCCTGCTAAGCCCTCTCCTGCTTTCCCCTTCAGCCCACATGGACCTTTGTGGTATATTCGTTATCAATTGCTGTGTAATAAATTACTCCAAAACTTGGTGGCTGCAAACAACATTGTCTACAGTTTCTAAGGGTCAGTAGTCAAGGTACAGCCTAGCTGGGTCTGCTTCAAGGTCTCATACAAGGCTGCAGTCAAGTTATCAGCTGGGCTGTCGTCATTCCAAGGATTAACCTGGGGAGGATTCACTTCCAAGGTCATACTTTTGACGGCTGGTGGAATTCACTTCTCACTGGCTTTGACCGGAGGCCACTCCCAGTTCCTTGCCACATGGGCCTTTTGGTAGAGTAGCTCACAGCATGGCAGCTGGCTGCATCAGAGAGAGTAAGCAAGAAGAACCAGAGTGCAAACAGAAATATCAGTTCGTTTCAGTTCAGTCGCTCAGTTGTGTCTGACTCTTTGCGACCCCATGAGCTGCAGCACGCCAGGCTTCCCTGTCCATCACCAACTCCCGGAGCTTGCTCAAACTCATGTCCATCACGTCGGTAATGCCATCCAACCATCTCATCCTCTGTCGCCCCCTTCTCCTCCCATCTTCAATCTTTCCCAGCATCAGGGTCTTTTCCAGTGAGTGGGTTCTTCGCATCAGATGATCAAAGTATTGGACTTTCAGCTTCAGCATCACAGAAACCATAGTCTTCTATGATCTAATCTCAGCAGTGACAACCTATCAGTTTTGCCATATTCTTCTTTAGATGGAAGTCACTACGTCCAGCTCGTACTCGTGAGGATTACACAACACACAGTGAACACCAGGGGGCTGGGCTCACTGGAGCCCCCTTCACAGCTGCCTTCCTCCTGTGGGAAAGGCTACTCTCCTGCAGTAAAGGTCCTGGAATACCTGAGCTAGAAAGCTCCATATGGATCACTCAACCATGCTCCTCGCTTCTGGCCTTAGGTATACCACAACTAAGGCCTGGCCTGCTGGCATCTAGTGATTTCATGCCACACCTGGATCTCACAAGATGCTGTCTCTCTGTTCTAATTCCATTCAGTTCAAAGAATACCAAATACTTGGGAATCTTTCCCACTTGAGCTAAAGGAACTTCCCATTTTCCACTGCCTAACGCCTGTCCTGGGGCTTTCCAGATGGCGCTAATGAAGAACCTGCCTGTCAATGCAGGAGACGTGGCTTCGATCCCTGGGTCTGGAAGATCTCCTGGAGGAGGGACTGGCAGCCCACTCCAGTATTCTTGCCTGGAGAATCCCAGGGACAGAGGAGCCTGGCAGTTGATGGTCCATAGGGTCGCACAGAGTCTGACATGACTGAAGCAACTTAGAATGCACGCATGCAATGCCTGTCCCATTTACCTCAGGGACCATTTCTCTTTGTCAGAAGCTGTGAGCTTGGGAGCAGAAACAAACAGCTGGAAACAGCTGAGGATACTCAGAGTGGTCAGAGCTGTGACAGAGAGGCCCCTAGTCCAACACTGGTGGTCCTTGGTGAGCTGAGGCCCCAGCCTGAGCTGGGACTTAATGGGTGACTGGAAATTTGCCAGGAAGGGCAAAGTAGCAAAGTGCAGAGCAGAGAGGCTGCTAATCTGAACCACAGAGGTGAAGGTAGAGAGGTCTGCAAGGGGCTTCCCATGGAAGGGCAGGGAGCTTCTCCAGAGTTTTTCTGTGGGGAGGCGGGCAGGGCAGAGAGGAGGTGCCCTGGAGGGGCCAACAGAGACTAGATTCTGTGGCTCCAGGCAGGTCTTAGGCCTCAGGACACTGAGCCTGGGTTAGAGAACAGACATTTCCTTTAGGATCGGGGAAAGGCCTGTTTTCTGATCTAGCCTAAGGCTAGCTATGACCCTCAGCATCTGACTTCAGACTAAGCTAGGCTACCCCTATAAACACAGCCCAGTATTCTCAGCATTAATTTTGTGAAGATTAAATACTTACTCTGCATCAAGAAACCCCACCATCTCTACTTAAGAACACGAGCAATAAGGAGGCTTCAAATGTTGGAGGGGCCATCTTCACCTGGGGCAATGTATGGTCAGCCCTCCATATCCATGGATCCTGCATCTGCAGATATGTAGGGCCAACTGTACTACTGTATTTTTTATGAGGGATTTAAGCATCCTCAAATGTTGTTATTCATTTGGGGGAGGGATTGGAGTAGGGGTGGCAGATCCTATAATTAATCCCTTGCAAATAGCAAGGGTGTCTGTCTAGCTGTGCAGAGCAGAGGCTAGCCTCACTCTAAGCTGTGTGTGGGGTACTCTAGGTAAATGCTATGAATATTGTCTTGGGCTGGGAGTTGTTACCTTAAAAGAGAGAACTGGAATCTCCTTTTCCAGAAGACCCACTGCCTGTGGACGGCGGGAGTGGGGGTGTCGTCTCAGTTGTTGTTCAGTTGCTCAGTCGTGTCCAACTCTTTGCGACTTCATGGACTGCAGCACTCCAGGCTTCCCTGTCCTTCACCAGCTACTGGAGTTTTCTTAAACTCATGTCCATTAAATCGGTGATGCCCTCTGCCTGAAGGTCAATTCCAAAGTTCTGCTTGTTGTTCCCAGATATGGCCACTAGGGGGCACTGAGGCTAGGCCTGAGGCAAATGCTGCCCAGCTTCCTTCCTTCTTTTTGAAGTTTGACACTTATCTAGCTCCAACCTGGGGCTAGAAGCCAGAGATAAGTAAAATCACAGACTCTTAAAAGCTCAAAGATAGCAATTTAGCATTCATCATGAGCAAGTCCTCCTAATCTGAGAAACTGGGACCAGAAAGGCCAACAGTCTTGCCCCTTATCACTCAGCAAATCAACACTTGAGAAATGCCTCCCAGCAGGAAATAAGCAGCTTCCACATTGAATGTCCCCTGTTCTTAGGTGCTTGTAATATAATAAGGGAGGCAGAGACATTCGTGAAGCACTTATCTTTTACTTTTGGACTCTGTGGGAGAAGGCGAGGGTGGGATGTTTCAAGAGAACAGCAGCAAAACATGTATATTATCTAGGGTGAAACAGATCACCAGCCCAGGTTGGATGCATGAGACAAGTGCTCGGACCTGGTGCACTGGGAAGACCCAGAGGGATCGGGTGAAGAGGGAGGTGGGAGGGGGGATCAGGATAAGGAATACATGTATATCCATAGCTGATTCATGTCAATGTATGACAAAAACCACTACAATATTGTAAAGTAATTAGCCTCCAACTAATAAAAAATAAAAAATAATAATAAAAAAAATAAAAAATAAAAGGATAGTACAAGGGGGAAAAAAAATAAAAAGAAGTATTTACAGAAAAGAGTATAAAAGTTTTTCTAAATTCAATGTAAGCAAGCTTCCAGTATTGACTTCAGAAATATTTGATTTACAGTTTGGCTCCTTCACATATTAGCCTTTTTCATTTCAAAATTTGTCAATTTACCTTCAAAACAGATCATTTTTTAAACTGTAAAAGTTATTCAATGTATGCAGAAATAAAAAATATTTTGAAATTCAAAAAAAAAAAAAACCTTTGCCTCCTTTTATATTCCCTGTCTAGGGTCTACATGTCAGTACTGCCCACTGTCAGCAGAAACAGCCTCTGGACCTAGTGAGCTCTCCTCTCCCTTCCCTGCCCCATTCCAATCCTGCCTGATGATGCTGAAGGCCACATTTTTGTCTCAAACCATCCCCTCTTTTCTCCTCCCTAATAACATACATGAGAGCAGGACCCACCCTGTGACACTGCCCTTACCAGCTGCATTATCATGTCACTTAACCTTTCTGAACCTCAGTTTCCTCATCTGTAAATGGAAATAATCTATATTACTGAATAAGTGAGATAATATGTATCTAAATATATGATACATAAATAAAAAGTATTCATCCTTCTCCCTCAACAGGAAATAATAGCTGTGATTGTCTTCATCATCACACCTTTTCTGGGTCTCCGAAACCTATTAAACTGAACTCTCTGTTTCCAGGCCTCTCTCCACTTCACTCTTCCTGCAGCAAAGTGCCCAGTCTTCCTTATTTTTTTTTTTAATAAAAGCTTTTTTGAGATATAATTCACATATCATAAAGCCCATCCTTTTCACAAAGTTATGCATCAAACACCACTCTAATTTCAGAACAATTTGATCACCACCAAAAGAAACCCCATGTTAATTAGCAGTCACTCCTTGCCACCCCTCCTGTCAGCCCCTGGCCAATGACTAGTCACTAACTTACTGTCTGTCTATATGAATTTGCCTACTTGAAACATTTTATGTCAATGGAATTATTCAGTAGGTGGCCTTTCGTGTCTGATTTCCTTGATTTAGCATAATGTTTTTGAGGTACATCTGTGATGCGGCATGTTCATGAAGCAGATGTACCACTTGACCTTTGGAGCATGAAAGTTAATTTAATGTATCTAGTGTTTTTTTTCTGTTTATTTTTGGTTTTGTTTTTTCTACTGTGTGCTTTTGTATCAAAGAAGCCACAGCCTAATCTAAGATTACAGAGATTTACTCCTATGTTTTCTTCTAAATATTTAAGAGTTCTTAGCTGTTATATTTAGATCTCTGATCTACTTTGAGTTAATTTTTGTGTATGGTTGAGGTAGGGTCCCACTTCATTTTTTTGCATGTGGATATCCAGTTATCCTGGGACTGCTTGTTAGAAAGACCATTCTTTCCTCATAAAACTGTCTTGGCACTTTTGTCCAAAATCAATTGATCATAAATGTAAGGGTTTATTTCTGGATTCTCAGTTCTATTCCACTGATCTATATTTGTTTATTTACTCTAGTAGCACACTGTCTTGATTAGCTTTGTAATAACTTTTGGAATCAGGAAATGTGAGTCCTACCTTTGATCTTTTTTAGATTGTCTTGATTATTCTTGCATTTCTATATGAATTTGGAAAGTGAAAGTGTTAGTTGCTCAGTCCTGTCTAGCTCTTTGCAACCCAATGGACTGTATAGCTCACCAGGCTTCTCTGCCCATGGGATTTACCAGGCAAGAATACTCGAGTGGGTTGCCATTCCCTTCTTCAAGGGATCTTCCTGACTCAGGGGTTGAACCTTCATCTCGTGCATTGCAGTCAGATTCTTTACCTTCTGAGCCGCCTGGGAAGCCCACATGAATTTTTGGATCAGCTTATTAATGTCTGCAAAAAATGCAGCCAGGATTTTGATAGCGATTGCCTTTGAAGGGACAGATCAAGTTGGTGAATGTTGCCATTTTAACAATATTAAATGTTCTGGATGTTTTCCCATTCATTTAGGTTTTCTCTAGCTTCTTTTTATGGTGTTTAGAGTTTTCTTAAAATCTGTTTTGTGTAGCTTGTATTAGTATAATATAGGCCTGGGTCTCTTTTGGTTATTATTTGCATGGAATATCTTTTATCCTTTCCCTTTCAACCTGTCTGTGTCTTTAACTATGAATTGTGTTTTCGTAGACATAATAATGTTGGACTTTTTAAAATACACACTTCTACTTTTTGCCTTCTGGAATGTTAATTACATTTAATGTAATTACTAAGGTAAGATTTACATCTGTCATTTTGCTATTTTCACTCTCCTTCCATTCCTGCCTTCTTTTGTGTTAAACATATATTTTCTAATACATTATTTTAATCCTCTTGTCTCTCTTACTGTACATTTTTGAGTTATTTTCTTAGTGGTTACTCTGGAGATTACAATTAACATCTTGATTTAAAACAATCTAGTTTAAATTAATACCAACTTAATTTCTCCATCTTTTGGGCAGGCTGGCCTGAGAGAAAAGAGGGGCAGGCTTTACATAGGAATGGTGTGGTGGGTTAAATACTGGCCCACAAAAGAATATGGGCATGCCCTATTCCCTGGAACTTGTGAATATTACTTTATTTTGGAAAAAAAAATCTTTGCAGATATAATTAAGTTAAAGATCTCAAGATGAAATCATCTTGGATTATCTAGAAGGGTTCTCAATCCTATGAGAATTAAAAGTATTTAAAAGGAAATTAAAAGTCTTTAAAAGTAAAAGAAAGAGGAGACACAGGGAAAAGGAGAGAGGCCATGTGATGGAAGCAGAGACTGGAGTTAAGTAGCTACAGCCAAGGAACACCCGGAGCCACCACAGGCTCGAGGAGGTAAGAGATTGTTGTCCTGAGGGAGCATAGCCCTTCCAACATCTCAGTTTTGAATTTCCAGGCTCCAGACCTGAGCGAGAATAAATTTCTGCTGTTTTAAGCCAGCCAGTTTATGGCTTAAACTAACACAGTGACCTTCAGTGTATTAGAGGTCGCTCGCCAGTGGATGGCAGAGTCTGGTCTTCTCATCAGTAAAACATGCCACTTTTCTTTACATGGAGTGGGCTGCAACTGACATGTTTTTCTAATACTTCTGAGAAGGTGGAAGAAATTCTCACTTAATAGATTATAATGGGGTCACTAAGAGGAGAAAAATAGGATCTTCCTCTCCCCCCTTATGGGCTTCCCTGGTAGCTCAGCTGGTAAAGAGTTTGCCTGCAATACAGGAGACCCCAATTTGATTCCTGGGTCAGGAAGATCCCCTGGAGAAGGAATAGACTAATCACTCCAGTATTCTTGGGCTTCCCTTGTGGCTCAGCTAGTAAAGACCTGGGTTTGATCCCTGGGTTGGGACGATCCCCTGGAGAAGAGAATGGCTACCCACTCCCGTATTCTGGCCTGAGAATTCCATGGACTATATAGTCCATGGGGTCGCAAAGGGTCGGACACGACTGAGTGACTTTCACTTTTCAGTTTTCTACACCCTTGTTTGGGCAGAGATGTTCAAGTTGGTTTTAGAAAAGGCAGAGAAACCAGAGATCAAATTGCCAACATCTGCTGTATCATGGAAAAAGCTAAAGAGTTCCAGAAAAACACCTACTTCAGCTTTATTGACTATGCCAAAGCCTTTGACTGTGTAAATCACAATAAACTGTGGAAAATTTTGAGAAAGATGGGAATACCAGACCACCTGACCTGCCTCTTGAGAAACCTGTATGCAGGTCAGAAAGCAACAGTTAGAACTGGACACGGAACAGCAGACTGGTTCCAAAAAGTAAAAGGAGGACATCAAGGCTGTATATTGTCACCCTGCTTATTTAACTTATATGCATGAGAAACACTGGGCTGGAGGAAGCACAAGCTGGAATCAAGATAACCGGGAGAAATATCAACAACTTCAGATATGTAGATGACACCATCCTTATGGCAGAAAGTGAAGAACTAAAGAGTCTCTTGATGAAAGTGAAAGAGGAGAGTGAAAAACTTGGCTTAAAGCTCAACATTCAGAAAACTAAGATCATGGTATCCAGTCCCATCACTTCATGGCAAATAGATGGGGAAACAGTGAAAACAGTGGCTGACTTTATTTTTCCGGACTCCAAAATCACTGCAGATGGTGACTGCAGCCATCAAAGTAAAAGACGCTTACTCCTTGGAAGGAAAGTTATGACCAACCTAGATAGCATATTAAAAAGCAGAGACATTACTTTGCCAACACAGGTCCGTCTAGTCAAGGCTATGGTTTTTCCAGTGGTCATGTATGGATGTGAGAGTTGGACTGTGAAGAAAACTGAGCACCGAAGAATTGCTTTTGACCTGTGGTGTTGGAGAAGACTCTTGAGAGTCCCTTGGACTGCAAGGAGATCCAACCAGTCCATCCTAAAGGAGCTCAGTCCTGGGTGTTCATTGGAAGGACTGATGTTGAGGATGAAACTCCAATACTTTGGCCACCTGATGCAAAGAGCTGACTCATTTGAAAAGACCCTGATGCTGGGAAAGATTGAGGACAGGAGGAGAAGGGGACAACAGAGGGTGGATGGTTGGATGGCATCACCGACTCAGTGGGCACGGGTTTGGGTGGACTCTGGGAGTTGGTGATGGACAGGGAGGCCTGGCGTGCTGCGGTTCATGGGGTCGCAAAGAGTTGGACATGACTGAGCAACTGAATTGAACTGACACCCTTGTTTCGATCAGTTTTCATAACAAACTTCTGCCCCAGTACACATACCAAATTTCTTTTACATAATCCTGTTCTCTTCCTTGTAAACTCTTTCTCAAGCTATTTTTCACCACTAACTGCTTAAAGAGTTTTGGGTATCTTCATCTCATATTTTTATCATGCATACATACAATTGTATCTCCTACTTTTTAAACATAATATTACATTGGACGTAGGCACATTTAAAAAGCACCTTTTCACAGCTCTAAAAATGCCATATGATTTTTGAGATTTCAAATTACTTCTGATGAAAACCAATTCAGTTCAGTTCAGTCGCTCAGTCGTGTCCAACTCCTTGCAACCCCATGAACTGCAGCACACCAGGCCTCCCTGTCCATCACCAACTCCCAGAGTCCACCCAAACCCGTGCCCACTGAGTTGGTGATGCCATCCAACCATCCATCCTCTGTCATCCCCTTCTCCTCCCGTCCTCAATCTTTCCCAGCATCAGGGTCTTTTCAAATGAGTCAGCCCTTCGCATCAGGTGGCCAAAGTATTGGAGTTTCATCCTCAACATCAGTCCTTCCAATGAACACCCAGGACTGAGCTCCTTTAGGATGGACTGGTTGGATCTCCTTGCAGTCAAGGGACTCTCAAGAGTCTTCTCCAACACCACAGGTCAAAAGCATCAATTCTTCGGTGCTCAGTTTTCTTCACAGTCCAACTCTCACATCCATACATGACCACTGGAAAAACCATAGCCTTGACTAGACGGACCTGTGTTGGCAAAGTAATGTCTCTGCTTTTTAAGATGCTGTCTAGGTTGGTCATAACTTTCCTTCCAAGGAGTAAGCGTCTTTTAATTTGATGGCTGTGGTCACCATCTGCAGTGATTTTGGAGTCCAGAAAAATAAAGTCAGCCACTGTTTTCACTGTTTCCCCATCTATTTGCCATGAAGTGATGGGACTGGATACCATGATCTTAGTTTTCTGAATGTTGAGCTTTAAGCCAACTTTTTCACTCTCCTCTTTCACTTTCATCAAAACCAATTCAAAGTATTTTTTCCTCTGATTAAACACACACATATATATACATATATATATTTTTAAATATTTATTTATTTATTTGGTTGTTCTGAGTCTTGGGCTTGCCAGGTGACAGTAGTGGTAAAGAACCTGCCAGTGCAGGAGACATAAGAGATGCCCATTCGATCCCTGGGTCGGGAAGATCCCCTACAAGAGGGCATGGCAACCCACTCCAGTATTTTTCCCTGGAGAATCCCATGGGCAGAGGAGCGGGCAGAGTCGGACACCACTGAAGTGACTTAGCACGCAGGCTGGGTCTAAATTGCACCATTCGGCATCTTTAGTTGCTACATGAGAACTCTTACTTGGCAGCATGAGGGAGATAATGTAATACTCTTATTGAGGTAGAAAAATGTAGGATTAATTGGAGTTAGACTGGAGTTAGACTGCTTTCAAATCCCAGTTCAAAACTCAAAACATGTGACCTTAGGCAGGTGACATCACTCTTGCCTTACCTCTGTAATCTCTAGCACTGTGGTAAGGGTACACACATACTGCTTACAGCAATGCCTGGCATATATCAAACTCTCAATAAGTTATTAAATTTTTCAAAATATAAACTTTAATGAACAAAATATTGTGAAAAATCATTTTCCCTTTCATTTTGTTTATGGAAAGTAGTTACTATGCAAGGAACATCACAAAATTTTCATTATCACTTTATGGAAAACAACCTCACAATAAAGTTGCAAGTACAATCAAAAAAATTTTCAAAAACATTCAAAAAAATTTTTTTCTCCCCAAACCACTTGAGAGTAAGTTGCAGACTTGATGCCACATCATACCAAACAAGAACATTATCCTACAAACACCACAGTAAAATCATGAAGGCCGTTAAATTAATCCAGAAACACAATCTTCATACATTAGTCAAGGACATCACCATTTGTCTTAATATGCCCATTTTAGCAAAAGAATCAAGTTCAGACTCACATATTATTTAAATTTCATTCTACAGGAAAAATGCAATCCTGTGTTTCTCCTCTACTCTCAACACTGCGTCACTATTTCACTTCTAACACCATAGCGTATGAGGGTTTTCCCCACAATTATCTGATAACAGCTGGTTGTCCTCCAATTTAACTCAATTCTGACCTTATCTACCTGGAGATAGCATCGGCTCCCACAGGTTATGGGCTGACTGCAGCCTTCTCAACCCTCCACCTCTACACACACACACACACACACACACACACACACACACACACTCTCTCTCTCTCTCTCTCTCTCTCTCTCTCTCTCTCTCTCTCTCTCTCTCCCACCGCTGCCTCCCCACCCCACCTGCACATACTTCAGATGCCAATAGCAAGCATAGGTTGTTACCTATGGTTCTGACCAACTGGCCATAAATTGAAGGTTCCTACAAATGCTTCCTTGAGGTCCATTAGTTTGCTGGAGCAGCTCACAGAACTCAACAAAACATTTGCTCTCTAGATTAGCAGTTTGTTGTAAAAGGATATCACTCAGGAATAGCAGATGGAAGAGCTGCATAGAGCAAGGTATGTGGGAAGGAATGCAGAGCTTCGGACCTCTGTGTGTCTCCATCCCAGCACTTCCTTATGTTCTGTCTACACCCCATTCTTTCAGGTTTTTATGGAGGCTTCATTACACAGGCAAGACTGATTAAATCGTTGGCCATTGTTGATGGAAGTCACTGTTCAGTGCCTTTCCCCTCCCCAGATGTCTAGAGTGGGAGGGGTCTAAAAGTCCCCTCCCTCTAACCAGGTTTGGTTCCCCTGGCAACTGCCAACCTTAGGTTATCTAAGGGCTTTCCAAAAGCCATTTTGTTAACATAAACTCCCATGTGGTGACTGGGGTTTGTTATGAAAACAAAATATCTCCATTTCACTTTATATTCTGAGGCTATTTCAGGAACTGAGGCCAAAACTAAATATTATAACCAAAGATGCCCCTGTGGCTTTTATACAAGAAATTAAAGATCCCCTGGAGAAGGGAGTGGCTACTCACTCCAGTATTCTTGCCTGGAGAATTCCATGGAGAGAGGAGACTAGTGGGCTACCATCCAAGGGGTCACAGTCAGACACAACTGAGCGACTAACAGTTTCACTTTCGTAAGAGTTTTAGGAGGTATATACCAGGAATAGTGAACAAAGATCAAATATATATTTCTTCTTGTAAGTCACAGTGAAAGTGAAAGTCACTCAGTTGTGTCCAACTCTTTGCAACCCTATATAGTCCATGGAATTCTCTAGGCCAGAATACTGGAGTCTGTAGCCTTTCCCTTCTCCAGGCGATCTTCCTAACCCAGGGATCAAACCCTGGTCTCCTGCATTGTGGGCGGATTCTTTACCAGCTGAGCCGCAAGGAAAGCCCATAAATCATAGTATCACACTCCTTTTATGTGAAACAGTTCCCCAATCTTTCCTTGACTATCATGACCTTGACAATCTTAAAGATTACAGGCCAGATATTCTATAAAACATTATTTAGTTTTGTTATGTCTCAAGTTTCTTCATGACTAATTCAGATTATCCATTTTTAGCAGAAACATCACATAAGTGATGATGAATTTTTCTCACTACATCCCATCTGGTGGTACATGATTTCAATTTCATGATACTCACTTTGATCATTTGATTAAGGTGGACTGTCAGGCTTTTACACTGTAAAGTTACTCTTTTTCTATACTTTGAGACTATCATTGATGAAAAAATTAAACAATCTAAGAAGGAAATGGAAAATTTAATTTGAGATAGTTAAAAGGATTTACTTTATCCAATTATAAATTGGATTATAGGATTATAATCTGGGAAGTGAAGTGAAGTGAAGTCACTCAATCCTGTCTGACTCTTTGCCACCCTATGGACTGTAGCCCACCAGGCTCCTCAGTCCATGGGATTCTCCAGGCAAGAATACTGGAGTGGGTTGCCATTTCCTTCTCCAGGGGATCTTCCTGACCCAGGTCTCTGCATTGTAGACGCTTTACCATCTGAGCTACCCTGTCTCCTAAAAACCTTTGAGAACTGTTCCATCTATTAAAGGTCAAATTTAGAGGGCTATACATTAAATAATGTGTTATGACAGCTTATACAATCCAGATCTAAGCAAGTTCACAGGCCATCATGGCCCCTTACAAGATTAAGAAGAAAGGTTATCTTCTAAGGAGTTGTGACCCTTGATTAAGTTAAGAGGAATTGTTATCTCCTAAAGAGACAACAATTAATATAAGTGCAAAATATACTTTAAAAGGGGGAGGGAGGAGGCCTACATAGACAAAGACATTTTTTAAAAAATTTTTCTTGTCTTGCTATTAAAAAAAAAAATAGAAAAAAAGAGAAAAAGAAGGCTTCCCTTGTTGCTTAGACGATAAAGAATCTGCCTGCCATTTGGGAGCCTGGGTTGGGAAGATTCCCCCAGAGAAAGGAATGGTTACCCACTCCAGTATCCTTGCCTGGAGAATTCCACGGACAGAGGAACCTGGTGGGCTCAACTAGTGACTAACACTTTCACTTTGTCATAAAATAGACATTTATTTCATCACCATGTAAATATCTTTTTCCTAATGAGACATTTATTATACCAATAAAAACTCATGAATCCCTATGTTTTATTTAGTGGGCTATCAGCCATTCTATCATTCATTTTGATGTTCAAGTTCCCCCAGATTGAGCCAGCCAGAGTCCTTTCAAATTGGTTTCTGTATCCCTTTGACATCTCTCTTCCATTTTTCTTTTCTTTTCTTTTTTTTTGAGTACTGCTTTACTTTCTGGCACAGCTAAAGGTCCTAGGATCATCCTGTACTTTTTCTGGCCCAATCCTGATCAGTCAGTTAGCCGAAGAATCCTGGTGAAACCATGCATCTCAGGTTGGGACTTGAACCCATGGTTTTCCATTGAGATCACACACCTGGTCTCAGGGTTTAATGAAGTTCAGGTTCTTGATGTCTTATCGTAGAAAATTCAAAGAGAGACAAAGTGATAAGTAGGAAGTGGATTTATTTAGAGAGAAACACACTCCACAGACAAGAGTGTGGGCCATCTCAGAAGGCGAGAGAGGCCCAAGGTATGGGGTTGTCAGTTTTTAGGCATGCGTGCTCAGTTGTGTCCAACTCTTTTGCAATCCCATGGTCTGTAGCCCACCAGGTTCCTCTGTCCATGGGATTTTTCAGGCAAGAATACTGGAGTGAGTTGCCATTTCTTGTTCCAGGGGATCTTCCTGACCCAGGGATCAAACCTGGGTTTCCTGCATTGCAGGCAGATTCTTTACCACTGAATCACCTAGAAAGCCCCTGTCAGCTTTTATAGGCGTGGGTGATTTCATAGGCTAATGAGTGGGAGGAGTATTCCAGCTGTTTTGGGAGACAAGATGCAGATTTCCAGGAATTGGGCCACTGTCCACTTCTTGGCCTTTGTGGTTGGTCTTGGAACCCTCATGGCCCTTGTGGATGTGTCATTTAGTTTGCTGATGTTTTATGATGAGTATATACTGAGGCTCAAGGTCTATCGGAAGTTGGACGTTCTACCATCTTGGACCTAGTTAGTCCTAACCAGTTTATGTGTATCCTCAAGGGTTATGTCATTCTTTTAAAGGTTGTGCCCTGCCCCTTTCCCTCCTGTTTCATAATCACCTCACATTTCCAAATGACCTACACATTGTCTGTGGAGTGCTTCTCCCAGGGCTGCTCTTGCCTTTTGAGTCAAACTGCATTCCGTCTATGGCATGTTTATCTCTAAATAAATCCACTTCTTACCTATCACTTTGTCTCTCCTTGAAATTCCTTCTGCACAGAGATGCAAAGAACCTGAGCTTCATTAAGTCTTGAGATCAGGTGTTTTCAAGTCCCAATCTGGGTTTTAGTTGGGTTGCAGTCCTAAGTTGTGCAGCTTTCAAATTTGCTGTTGAGCTGGCAGCAAGAGCAACATTTCTAAAACATAAATCAGATTATGTCACTCCCCTTGCTTAGATCCTTCAGTCTATGTGCCTCAAGCAAAGTCAGACTCCGCTGGGGCTACAATACCTGGCAGGTCTGGCCCCTGCCAGAATCTCCAACTTCATTCTGTGCCATTAAAGCTGGATTAAAACTCCAGAAACTCTGAGCACCTAAAAAATAATGCCACTTCTGCCATATGAAATTACACATAAAAGCAACATGAAATTATAAAAGAAATTAAAGGAGGTCTTTGATTTTCTTTTATTTTTGAAATAACAATTTCTTTCCAAAAGTGTTCTCCTCCTCCTCCACACTGGCTGCCTCTCTCTGCCTACTCCCACCTGGCCTTCCTTATAGCTCCTTCAGGCTGTTCCTTCTGTCCAAATTGCTTCTCTTACTCTCACTAGCCTCTTTTGCCCAGTTAACTCCTACTCATCCTTCAGACCTCACTGTAAAAGTCATTTCCAAAGAAAGCTTTCTCTGGGGACTTTGGCTAAATCAGCCCCCTGGGTTAGATTCACTTGGATCCAGTGTGTGTCACCCTGGGCTGGCCTATAAATTCACCAACTCATGTGCTCTCAGTTGGTACAAATATAGTCTGTGACACTGTGAAAACCACTGGAACCTAGGAAGAAGCGCTAGTCTCAGGGGCAAGAGGTTTGAGTCTTTGTCTCAGCTTTGCTACAAACTTCGAGTGACCTTGGACAAGCTCATTTCCTCTCCCTGGGGCTGTGTCCAGTGTGGGGAGGTATGAGGTCCCGCGTCATCCAAACATTGACTTCCTCAAGCATTCGGGCATTCATTGATTTTATTCAGGCAGTCATTTGCTCACTGAAGCTGATGGAGCCTCTGTGTCAGGATGCTGGGGTTGTAGAATGAAATCAAGAACAAAAGCCCAGAGTGGAATGGGCTAGACAAATATAAACCTCTCAGTATATGACAAGGCACATGAACACCTGCCCTAAGAGAGATCAGGCAGCTGCTGTGGGAACCTAGAGGAGGTAGCCACTATTGGCTTACATCTAGGAAGCCTCTTTGGAGAAAATGACCTTGAAGGGTTGAGAAAGGAGGAGAAATGCTGCCTGGGGACTTACCTTTCAGTGTACACACACTTGTTGGGTGTGTACAGGCCTTTTGGGGAACAGCCTCTTTGTTTTACAATTCTCCCCTGACTTTCTGCAAGAGTCTTGCTCTTCTAGTCCTGCCCCTTCAAAGCCGCATCTCCAAGGCTGCCTGAGGATCTTTCTAAACAACTTCCTGTTGCCTAAGATTAAACTCAAGTTCTTTAGCCTGGTGGTCAGGTTCTTTTCACCTGCCCCACCTTCCTTTTCTAGCCTGTAGTTCCTCCAGGCAGTTTTGGCTTCAGCCCTGTTTGACTATGCAAATGCTGTGTCTTCTACCTCCATGTCTTTGCTCATGCTGTTCCTTCTGCCTAGAATACTCTTTCTCCTCTAGAAAGCCTTCCTGCACAAGACATTGCAGTTAGCAATGTCCTCTTCTGTGCTTCCATTATGCTTTATCATCTCAGTGACGGCACTTGCCATGTTGTGCTGAAGTTATCTGTAAACTCCCTGCAGTCAGGGATTCTATTTGCATGGTTTCTGTCAATGTAGTAACAAGGATGGACACCTGGTAAAGGTTTGGCCCTTGACTAAATAAGGGAATGGGAGAGAGAGGACACTCTTGTTGAAAGGAAGGGGATAGATTTAATTTAATTAGATTCAAGACATAGAAATACCCATCTGCTCTGCCTTGCACTTATTTACCTAATGCATCACACCCAGGAGATCTGGAGAATGAAGAGGGTGGAGGAAGAGGATGCAAAGTGTATTGGGACAAGTTTGGCTTTTTGGTTCTACAAACTGACATTTTGATTTTAGTACCCAACATGGTACTAATTGTTAAAACAGGAGTCATCCCTGAACCAAATGGCTCTAATCGTCTGTTGTTTACCTATCAAGCTTCTAATCAACCTTTAAGATCTTTGTGAAGCCTGCTCTGACCTTGCCCACCAGCCCCTGTAGAGCCTGTTAATCCATTACCACTTGACCTTGATGTTTCTTCTACCATAGCATGTATACTGTATTTGGCCACCTTTTAAATTCATGCTCCTTATACTTGAATACTTGTTTCTCTAGTATATAACACTACAAATAACACTCTGTAAAATATTATAATAACTCAATTCTAAGTGAGTAAAAATATTTTAATGTTGAAACAAGTACAGCCATATGATGGAGTGAGACCCAAAATAATACTTGAGTCTTTAGAATGAAATAGTCTACATAAAAGTAATGATAGGCAGTATTTATTGAACACATACTCAGCAGGATATTTCAGTTTTCTGCCATGTCCCTAGGGGTGAGTGCCAGCTCTCCTAGGGTTTGTGGCATGTAGGTGGAAAAGTCTGTGAAGGGTTATTTACTTCAGTTCTGTATTTCCGGTATCCAGTAATTTGCCTCATGCAGAGTAAAGGCTTGTGGAAAATCACTCCTGCTCTCTCTGCTGAAACATCCTTTCGTCCCTCCCTGCTTGTGAACTCTTATTGGTCCTCCAATACCCAGGTTAAATGTCATCTCACCTATGAAACCTGAGTGTCTTCTCTGGCTCCCACATTCCCTGTTCAGACCCAGGACTAAGCCCCTTGATTTGGGGCTTCTGGCTTCTAGAACTGTGAAAGAATAACTTACTGTCGTTTTCAGCTACCCAGTTTGTAGTAATTTGATACATCAGCTTCAGGAAACTAATATAGCTTAGAAACAGACAAATGTCTTCTATGAAATTCCAGCAGATGGTGGAACCTGATGAGATTTGGGATTTCTCAATTACTACCTTCTCAACAAACACCTGACTGCATACCCTAGGCTCTAGCCATGAACAGGAGACAGTGTGACATATATTAGCCATCTCTGGGATCAGATCCAAAACGTCTTCAGGCAACATTACCATACATTCTACCTTGAAAGATAGCATGCTTATCTTATTAAATATTTTTAGTGCAATTATTATATGCCAGGTCCCGCACTGGGCACTATGTCTACAATGGCTTATTTACTCCTCAGAGCAACCTTGTTACTATTTTACAAATGGGAAAACTAAAGTTGAAAGGGGAACTGGCTTACCTAGGAACATACAGCTGGGAGAGCCAGGATTCTAAAAGTTTCTGATTCCTGTTGTGTCTGAGCCTAAAATACCCCGTTCTTTCTGCTGATCAGTCAGGGTGTTGGAGAAATTAGCAAAGGAGGTAAAAGATCATTATTCTTAAGAATGACTCAATATTTATTATAGAAGCAATTCTATAGATGCTATCATTATAATCCAAGGAGGTCTTCACAGAAGAGGTGTCATTTAAATTGTGCCTTCGCTTCAAAAACACGTCCTGATTCTCTGCGAGGTACTGGGAATTCAGAAAAGAATCAGATAAAGTTCTTTTGCTTGAGAAATTAACAGTGTGTGTTTGCGGGAAGGGTATGTGTGACTGTCCAAGTGTGTTACACACTTATTAAAATACAATTGAATGCAATAGAAAAATCAGGAATGTGGTAGAGGCAAGTTTTCTAACGCAGGGTCCCACGGTGAGTCTGAGAAGCCTTTTGGGATCGCAACACAAGATGAAATTTGATGGCTAAGTAAGCATTAGTCAGGAGGAGAAAAGTACCTAGCAAAGGCTTTCCAGGGAAAGCATAAACAACCCACTCAAATAAACGAAACAGCATCCCGAGTGCCTGGCTCATCCTACCAATGAGTATGCGGAGGGGCGGGGACTTATGGGTTGGAATTGGTCGTGGGTGGAGCTGGCGACACTGCCCGACAAGTTTCTGGTCTCAGGGCATCCTGCATGGTGGCTTTCTGCCGAACCATGAAGTATTCCTTTTCAATCCTCACACGTTGGCGGAAGCCCCTAGGAAAAGATTGTTCAGGAAATCTGCAACTACAGAGAGACACACCATCGAGCCCCAGCTGGCGCCAAATGGGTCCCCGCCCTCCAAGGGAGGCCGGTTACCATGGCAATTAGGTTAGGGCGGAAGTGGCTCCCAAAACTGACTCTCAGTAATCAGGTGACTCTCCTGCCTCCTTCACGTGACACCGGAGCCCAGGCGCCGGTCTACCTAGTCGGACTCCGCCCCTCTTTTCCTTTACTGACAACTGACGGCGACCTCGAGCACCCCGCCCTGTGGTAGTGAAAGAGCCAATTAGACCGGGGAAAAAAGAAGCAACGCCCCAGGTTTCACCCCGGTTTGACAGACGCAATTTAGGCCATCCCTGGGTCCCTCCGCCCCTGCCTATTTCTGCTGGCGACGGACAAATCTTCTGCCCAATAGCGCGTCCTCTTTTTGTCGTTTGGTCCCGCCCCCATGGAAGCTGAACCAATGGGCAAGCCAGGTCTCAGCGGGTGGTGGGGGTTGCACTGCGGTAATATGGCTCTTCCTTAGCCAGCGGCTGCGGCTGGAGGTGGGGTAGAACGGTCCTGGCTCTAGGTTGGTTGGTTTCTGGGCTGCAGGATCTCGGCGGGTCGTGACTCGGCGGTTGTGGCGGATGCCGGAGGAGCGTCGGTCCCGCCGCTTGGCGGCCCCTGGGTCGAGATGAACGCTTCAGCGTCAGTCGGGGGCCCACTCCCCCCGCCGTCCACGGGCCCGGCCGCAGCGCTGCCTCCAGGTTCTGCCGCGCGGGCCCTCCATGTGGAGCTGCCGTCTCAGCAGGTAACCCCGCGGGCTCGCGGCGCTCTGGAGGGACCGGGAGGAGGCCCGTGAGGGAATCTCCGTGGGCCGCGGGCTGACCCAGTGCCAGCCGGGAGACCGGGAGAATTGGCCGGGGAGAACTCCGAGGACTGAGGAGGGCTGTCTGGAGGTCTTGGGAGGGGAGGGATCCAGGGATGGCCGAATCTCTGGGGGATATTCGAGTCCCAGGAGACATCCCGTTACAGGAGATGGGTTGGGAAGAGATGGGAAGGGACCCACTGAAACTCCCCGGGCTCCGCCTCCCCCCCGGTAGGGAGCTGGGGATTCCCTGGCGCAGACCCTCCGCTTTATCCTCTTGGGAAGGGACCCGGGGAAGCCCTGGTGTCCCAGGAGAGATGGGGAAAGCGCTTTTTCATTTTTAACTCTTTCGCTTGCTCACAAACCGATTGGTGCTCCCTGCTGCCGGCGAAATGAGGTTTCCCGCATTTGCTTTTAATCTCCTTATTATGAAGTACTCCTATAAACTTCTCAAGAAAAATCCTTTGGGACTTCGGATTTCCTTCCTATTCTCCGACCCCCCAGAGAAGGCACTTTAGCAATTTGAGGGGTGCTTCTACATTCCTTCAAAAGAGTAACTGTGGAAGAAAGAACATTTAATGTACAGTACATATTCACGTTTCCCCCATCCTTTAGCAAGATGTGCAGAGCTTCTTGGATCCAACTTGGATGCACACTGTAAGCAGATAATAAAGAGAGAACACCGAGTTTGGGGACCTGACAAAACTCTTTTTATCACAGACTTAATTGTAGAGTACTTCTTTCCTTCTTTCCCCTACCTTCTTGTATCCCCCAGGAAGAGACTTTGCAGGAAGTTTGGCATTTAAGAGACTGAACGAAAGTACCTTTCATCTTCCCCCATCCACAGAGAGGACCTAAGAAAAATGGCCAGTTGTTGAGAGTCTACCGTGTTGGGTTTGTGCCAAGTGCTCAGCTGCCTGGGAGTCAATTCAATCTCCCAACTCGGGGAGGTGGCTATTTTTTATTAGCTGCATTTTGTAATTCTGGAGACAGAGGCTTAAATATGTAAAAGCGCCTGGCCAAAGCCTTGCAGTTAGTAATTGGTGAGGCTGGGTTTCAGAATCTGGCCTCTGACTGTAGCCCGTGCACGTGGTGGCTGTGCTGCAGACTTGAGCAATCTTTTCTCCACTCTCTTCACGTGGGACAGAGTACTTTCCTCCACACCCTTCCTCCAATGTCGTATCCCTGTCTTAGGAAAGAGTCAGACAGAAGAGAATAGAGGTTGGGGTCAGAGGGTGGATGGGAGATGGGCTGGATTTGAATACAGGAAAGTGGGGGCATGTGGGGACTGCTAAAGGGCTAGAAAGATGGAGAGCCGAGCTACTGCGGTGACCATGGAGCTGAGTTGTTTGCAGAAGCAAGGGCTTTTAGTGCCGCAGGAGAGAGGATTTAAGATACTGGGAGAGCATGGGCCCTGGTTTTGTGGTGCTGTTGGGAAGGGAGTTTGTGAAGAGTATGAATTTGAGGGTAGTGAAGTTTGGATTGTATTTACAAGGTTTCTAGGGGAGAGTGAAAGTCTGGGGGAGAGGGAGACTAGCCTCTGGAATGAGCATTAATGTGAATTTTCGTGTGTGTGTGTGTGTGTGTGTGTGTGTGTGTCTGTTGGTGGATTGTGAGAGTGGATACTGGGAGAGGCAGTGATGGGCACAGAAATCCTGAAGGAGGAGCCAAGAGAGGTTTAGTTTGGGAGAGCTTTGGGAAACTGTGGGATTAGGAAAGTGAAAGCATCATTTGTTTCATAGAGCCTGTTCTCTGATAACAGTTCCCAGTTTAACGTTGGGGGAAATAATCCAAACAAACTGTGCATGGAATAAATCCAACTGCATTTGTAAGCATTTGTCCAGTTTTGGGGTTTGTGCCAAGGGATATATAGTGGCTTAAGTGTACGGCTGAATGCTGTATGATCACTGAGTATGGTATTTACAGCTTTCTGGGGGTGTCATCCTTCTTGAATTCTTGGAAGGCAGCCTATACAGCAAAAGCATTTTTACTTTTGCTCTTGACATTAATTTTGCTTTCTGGGTCAAAATGCTCAAGATTTTAGGATATAAACATATAACATTTAAAAAAAGTAAACATGTTTATTGAAGTGTTACTGGTATACAGTCAAGTGTACCAGTTATTAGTACACAGCTTGATGAATTGTCACAAAACAAAGTTATGTAAGTGCTACCTAGATTAAGAAATACGAAATTATTTCCATCCCAGAAGTCCCCCTCACGTCCTCTCCCATGTCTACCTTTCTCTCCAAAGGAATTGCTGTTCTGATGTATAAAAGTTTTTGCCTGTTCTTGAAAGTGTATATAAATGGAATCACACAAAAAGGTATTATTCTTTTGCTCAATCTTGTTTGTGAGAGTCAGAGAATGTGTGTATATGTAAAAACATTTTTTAGTATTATTGTCTTTTTAGCGTATGGCTTTTTCAGAATTTCGAAGCTTTAGATAAATTGGAAATCCAGTTGACTTTTAAATAACACTTTGAAAATTGTGTCACTTTAATAGATTACATGCTATTTGATAAGATGTCAGTATTTTTAAACATAAAAAAGATCCTGTTAAGATTTTCACGATAAAATTGTTTATTTCCAAGCACACGTTCAGTGGTTTCTCCCCACTACCCCCAGTCTGTTTCTAAGGCAGAGTTTTTCAACCTCAGTACTGTTGACATTTGGGTTGGTTGGTGGGTCTATAAAGTATTTCGTCACCTCCGTGGCCTCTACCTGCAATATACCAGCAGGACCACCTCAGGCCTGACAATCAAAAATTGTTTTTAGATGTTGTCAAATGTCTCATAGGGAGCAAAATTACTTCTGGTTGAAAACTACAGTTCTAGGATATATTTTTGTCTTTGGATAGAGAGTACCCCGGGTTTCCCTTGTGGCTCAGCTGGTAAAGAATCCGCCTGCAATGCGGGAGACCTGGGTTTGATCCCGGGTTGGGAAGATCCTTTGGAGAAGGGAAAGGCTACCCACTCCAGCATTCTGGCCTAGAAATTTCCATGGACTGTATAGTCCATGTGATCCCTGATGCTGGGAATGATTGAAGGCAGGAGGAAACGGGGTCGACAGAGGATGAGATGGTTGGATGGCATCACTGACTCAATGGTCATGAGTTTGAGTAAACTCGGAGTTGGTGATGGACAGGGAGGCCTGGCGTGCTGCAGTCCATGGGGTTGCAAAAAATCAGACACAACTGAGCAACTGAACTGAATTGAGAGTGTATCCCTTTTATTACTTACTGATTTATCTCATCTCAGTCTTCCTTAAGTACCATTGATTCTAGTGGCTGTATTGTTTAAAATATTAGTTTACTGTATATTAGTTCCCAAAGTGTTGGACTCCCCCTACCCCCAGTCTGCCTCCAGAAAAAGATTTGTTTTGGCTCAAAGAAAGCCCACAAAACTATAAGACCTAACTAATATGTTTTATTTTAATCCACTTTTCTTAAAAAAAAAAAATCTAGTTAACTCTGCGTAAATCCTGAACCTTTATATGTATGAGTACTAACTACAGTGCATAATAGCTACTTAATTTTGTCAGATGGGACTGCTACTTTTTCTTCTTTTGCTTCTTTATGATCTTACTTTACCTGTAATTTAAGCATGAACTAGTCATGCATTTTGAAGACTTGTTTTTTCTTTTTAATTTTTGGTTGAGGTTTGTAATTAGTGAATATAACCTCATTTGAAGAATAACTTCCTTCACATCTTAGGTTTAAGCATTTTGAAAAAAAAAATTTGTGTTTTGTAATAGAGGTATTTATTATGTCCTTGAAAGTTTGAGAGCGTTTCTTTCCTCCCCAAAGGCTTCCTCCTTTAGGTATAACCTAACTACATTCCTCAGATACTTAGAGCTGGGGAGGCTCTTTAGTGTTTGTTTAGGCCTTCCCTGGTGGCTCAGATGGCGTAGAATTCGCCTGCAATGCAGAAGACCTGGGTTCGATCCCTGGGTTGGGACTATCCCCTGGAGGAGGGCATGGCAGCCCACTCCAGTATTCTTGCCTGGAGAATCCCATGGACAGAGGAGCCTGGTGGGCTGCAGTCCATGGGGTCACAAAGAGTTGGACACAACTGAGTGACTGAGCACATATACATACATAGTGACCCTTTTAGGGTCACTACATACATAAACATGTAGTTTTGCATGTAAGTATAGTCCTAACCTAGTTTAATCCCTTCCATTAAAATAGCTTTACAATTCATTATTACTTTTCTTAGTAGTCAGTATACCTACATCTACCACATTTTTGTATAATAATGTTTAGTTATGTCTGTTTAGGGGCTTCCCAGGTGGCTCATTGGTAAAGAATCAGCCTTATAATGCAGGAGATGAGATTTTGATCCCTGGGTCAGGAAGATCCCCTGGAGAAGGAATTGGCAATTCACTCCAATATTCTTGCTTCGAGAATCCTATGGACAGAGGAGCCTGGCGGATTATAGTCCTTGGGATCTCAGAGTTGACTGAGCGACTGATGATGTTTGTTTAACCCCCATTAATAGATTTTTGGTCTGTTTCCAGTTATTCTGTGTTAGATTGTTGCAGTGAATATCCATATACAGGTATCTTTGAAATCATTCAGTCAAAGAATATGTATGCACACACTTACACATGTAAATATGCACATATATACTATACATATACACGTTTTTGTTACTTAGATTTGTGTTTCTTTAATTATTAATGTTTTAGTAGCTTCATTTATTATATGCAAACATTATGCAAAGTTTTGTTGTTGTTCACTCTCTGAGTCTTGTCCAGTTCTTTGTGACCCCGTGGACTGCAGTATGCAAGGCTTCCGTGTCCTTCACTTTCTCCTGGGGTTTGCTCAAACTCCTGTCTATTGAGTCAGTGATGCCATCCAACCGTCTCATCCTCTGTTGCCCCCCTTCTCCTCCTGCCCTCAAAAAGGATTGAGGGCAGGAGGAGAAGGGGACAGTGAACTCATTTATCCTTACACAACCCTATGAGTTTCAAAATGCTTTAAAATTTTTTTATTTATTTTTGGCTGTGCTGAAACTTCATTGCTGCATACAGGCCTTCTCTAGTTGCAGCAAGTGTGGGCTACTCTAGTTGTGATGCACAGATTCTCATCACGGTGGCTTCTCTCTTGTGGAGCACAGGCTCTAGGATTCACAGGCTTCAGTCATTGCGGCGCATGGGCTCAGTAGTTGGTGCACGGGCTTAGTTGCTCTGAGGCATGTGAAATCTCCCTGGACCAGGTATCCAGTCTGTGCCTCCTGCATTGGCAGGGGGATTCTTAACCACTGGTCCACTAGGGGAGTCTGAGTTTCGGTATACTTACATAGATCTGTGTAGCATTTTAATTTCTTTTGCGACTTGCTTGTTTATGTCCCTGGCATTAATTTTTCTGATTACTTACTTGTGTTTTTTTCATTCATTTAAAGAGCATTTTTCTTGTCATTTTTTTGGAAGGAAGTGGGGTATATTAGTGCTGTTATATATTATTAGTGCTATTATATATCAGTGCTCCCTTGAATTTTTAAAAATAGATTTTATTTTTTAGCACAATTTTAGGTTTATGGACAAATTGAAGATAGTACAGAAGGTTTCATACTGTATACCCATTTTCCTCTAAACATCTTTCATTAATATGGTACATTTGTTACAATTGAAGAAACAGTATTGATATGTTATTATTAACTAAGGCCTTTATTTTATCAAATTTCTTTCATTTAAAAAATTGTGTTGGGATTTCCCTGGGTGAAGGTACTTCTCTGGCAGTCCGTTGGTTATGACTTCCCCTTCTAAAGCAGGGTTCCGTTCCTGGTTGCGGAGCTAAGATCTAAGGTGACTCGAGACCCCAAAACCAAAATACATAACAAAGCAGTGTTGTAACAAATTCAGTAAAAGACTTTACAGATGGTCCACATCGGGACATAGTGGGGGAAGGAGAGGATGGGGCAAAATGAGAGAGTAGCATTTAACCGTATACATTACCATGTGCTAAATTGGATAGCCGGTGGAAATGTGCTGTATGACACAGGGTGCTCAGGCCCACTGCCCTGTGATGACAACCTAGAAGGGTCAGATGCAGGGAAGGTGGGAGGGGACACCTGTATCCCTGTGACTGATTCGTGTGGGTGCATGGCAGAAACCAACACAATATTGTAAAGGAATTATCCTCCAATTAAAAATAAATAAAAATTTATAAGAAGAAAGTGGTCCACATAAAAAAGAAAGAAAAAGAGGAAATTGTTGTAAGATATACAGAATATAAAATTTTCTGTTGTAATCATTTTTAAGTGTAATTCAATGGCATTAAGTACATCCTCAATGTTGTGCAAACATCACTACTATCCATTTCTGGAATTTTTTGTCATCTCAGACAGAAACTACTCTTTAAACAACTCCCCATTCTTCCTTCCCCCAGCTCCTGGTAAGGTCTGTTCCACTTTCTGTCTTTATGAATTTGCTTATTCTACGTTCTTCATATAAGGGAATTATACAATATTTGCTTTTCTTATTTCATTCAACATAATGTTTTCAGCATTCATCCATGTTTTAGCATGTATCAGAATTTCATTTCTTTTAAGGCTAAATAGTGTTCCATTGTGTTTAAATACTACATTTTGTTTACCCATTCATCTGTTGATGGATCTTTAGTGTTTACCTAATACACTTTTTCAAGATCTCATCATGCACACCACGTTGTATTTAATCTCCCCTTGGCTGTAACAGTTCCTCAAACTTCTTCTTTTTTTTTCAGACTTCTTCTTTTTGATGGCCTTGATAGTTTTGAGTACTTCTGAGGTATTTTGTAGGATGCCTTTCTATGGGAATTTGGTGGTTTTTTTTTTTTCCTTCAGGATTAGATTGGGATTATGGGTTTTGGGGAGAAAGCCTGGATAGGTAATGTGCCATTTTCATCTTATTGTATCAAATGTACATACTATTAACATGACTTATCACTACTGATGTTAACCTTTGTCATCACCATTGAGGCTGTTTTTGGTCAGGTTTCTCTGCTGTAAGATTACTTTTCCCCACTCATTCCTCCATACTGTCGTCTTTGGGAAGAAGTCACTATATCCAGTCCACTCTTTAGGAGTGGGAATTGATGCTCCCCCTCCTTGAGGGCAGAGTATCTACATAAATTATTTGGAATTCTTCTGCATGAGAGAGTCCTACCAGTAACCACTTTCTTTTACAGATGAGGAAACTAAAGTCTGGGTGGCTTTCTCAAGTCACACAGGATGTCACCACAGGGGCTTCAGGTTAGGACTTTGATTCCCACTTACCATAGATACCTATTCTTTGCAGGGTTCTGGTAAAAAACAGAAGCTTGAAGTTATCTCAAGGTTTGAGATAATCATGCTTTTTATTTTATTTCCCACAGCGTCTGTACATAGCACTGTGCTGATTACATGGTAGGAGCTCAGTATATTTTTTATTTTAAAATTTTAGAATTGAACAGTCTAAAGAAAGGAAGGAAATGGGATTGAAACATATACAAGAAAAAATGCCAGAAGCACAGAATTTTGCTAAAAGCAAAAATGCTAGAAGCTTAATTTAGCTGTATGTGATATATTTATTTTCTCTTAATGTTTCTGTTTATTAGATATATTTTGTCTGTCTGATTTAATCATCATTTTATTATGATTTCAAAAGATCTTTTTCCTTGAGAAGGTCACTGAAGGCAGAGAGGAAGCTGTATCTTACTGGGAACATATGCTCTGTGCAATGTTATATATTTTTATTCCTTCCACAAATATTTGTTGAGCTCCTTCCTTGTGACTCAGAAACAAGTATATAGTTGTGTTATATAGCTGTACAAGAAAATGATGGCAATTTTTGAGCTGCTTTGCTTCTTGTAAACAAAACTGTGAGGAAGCTTCAGAAACAAAATACCAGCATCCCCAAATCATTATTTTTATGTGATAAAATGCATTAGGATTTTAAGGTTTTAATTTTTTTTTTTTTTTTTTTTTTTGGTGAAAATGTTTAATTTTCCTTTGAAAGGAAAAGCTGTGTTCTTCTTCAGTGTTAACTTTAAAATTTATCTACTGGGTCACAATTCTTAGCTTTGTGGCAGAAAATTTAGAAGTGAAACTGACTGGAAATAGAGCGAGAGCAGAATTGAAACCAGTAAGCTGGGCCTGAATGAGTAATAAAATCAAGAGAAAAATTAGGTTTTCATAGTTTTCAAATGTATATTTTTGGTAATACATATATTTTCATCAGTAGACATATCACTACTGGAGGAAAAAGAAATACTTGTCATTTTTAATGTGCTCTAAGGAGTGCAGATACAAACTAGGGGTGATTTAGAAAAACTAAAGACAGATCTATATTAAGAAAGGGGTTGAAACAGTTTAGGCTTTATACCTCCAGGTTTAATGGCATCAGTAATGTCTCAGTGAAAGTTTTTTTAAATGTCTTGTATTTCAGGAGTTGCGTTCTTTAGATTATATATGTAGAGGAGCACATGGAGAAGGGAAACGACATTGGGATTTTTTTCAAAAACGTATTTGAATTATACCTTTTTGGTTTAGTTTAACCTGACCTTGTTTTCTGGCTTCTCTGGTGGCTCATCAGTAAAGAATCTGCCTGCAATGCAGGAGATGGGGGTCTGATCCCTGGGTGGGGAAGAGCCTCTGGAGGAGGAAATGGCAACTCACGCCAGTGTTCTTGCCTGGGAAGTCCCAAAGACAGGGGGGCCTGGCAGGCTATACAGTCCATGGGGTTGGTTGGACACAATTTAGCATCTAAACAATTACCTTGTTTTCCATCTTATTTTAGGATCAAAGCATGCATTTTGAATCATAGAATTTTATAGATGCAAAATCTGAAGCCCTCAGAGGTGAACTGTTCCCCTGGCCAGAGATTTGGTCCCTCCATTTATTTCCATCCTAAAGGAGTCAGTAAAGAATATTAATTTAACAAATGTGATTTGAGTGCCCTGCTCTTCCTGTTAGTGACAGAGACCTGACCAGATCCTGTGATTCCCATGAGCAGTTTCACTCTGCTTGGCTTGGTGTTTTGAGAATTTGTTTCTTAAACATCTCTGGGCTTTGACACATTATCCCTACAACTTTGGGGATTTTAGGCTAGAAGTAAAATGTGGGAAAGACTGTATTTTAAACTTACTTCACTTCGCAGACTGTGGTCTCAGGCTGCATCCTCTTGTCCCCTTTTATAGTGTGTATTAGTGAAACTTTGGAATGTCCCTCTGTAATTTGAGAGATCCGTCTTCCTGTTTTGTCCCTGGGTACTTAAGACGCTTATCCTTTTCTGAATATCTCACTGAAGAAGTCTTGGTTCTTTACCTTTTCAAGTTTCTAAAACAGCAATCATCTGGTAATCATGGGTTTTCTGTTGTCAGAAATTTTATTTATGCTGACTGCCATAGACGTCATTTACTAGTTATCCAAAACTGGAGTCAAGTGCGTTTATTGATTGAGAAGCTGAGAAAGCTGAGCATTAGAACCCAGTACTGATGAATCTGTTTGTTGATCCATTGCTCTTTTCCCCACCATGGTTGTTACAATGTCTTACAAGATGCCCTCAGATGGTTTTGAAAATAATAGGGGAAACAAGGAAGCTGAAAGTGGTGGCTACCTTTGGCTTTTTTCAGTAGATTCGTGGGTAAGAAAAAAGAGAAGATACAAATGAGTGAGAATGGAAATCAGACTTTTATAGTCTTTTTTTTTCTGGAAAAATTTGGTCCTCTTTTAACATGACTGTATTTTTTTTGATTGAGGGCTTTACTGGACTACAAGTAATTCATGTGTCCATGTTAGCCTATGTCAAAAGTAAATAGTTGCAGGGGCAGAAGTGGAAGAAATTAACTGAGTGATCCATTTATTCAACAGATATTTATAAAGTAACTCCTTTGATTTATGTTAAATATGGGATTAGCAACTTAAATGTCTTGTTTCCTTCAATCTAATTATGTCTTTCAGAGGATCTGAAATTTTACCTGTCACAATTCCAGTCTTTTTTTGTATAAGAGCTAATACAGAAAACTAAACTTAAAAAAAAAATGAAAATAATTTAGGAGTATGAAAAAGCTGTGTTTTAAAATTTTGCCCACCTTAATGAATAACGTCATTGAGAAAACTGGCAGGGCTTTCATCCACTAAAATGTTATTATGAGGGTATATATGAGAAGCAACAACGTGAGGAAGATGTTCTAATTTTTCATTTTGAAAATAGATGACAAAGCAACCTAGGCAGGTAAGCTCTGGGGTGCTCATTTAAGGTCTAGGATATTTGACAGGACTGTACTCATTATGGATTAGAGTTGGTCCCATCATGTATATGATGTAAGTATTTCAGGTTTGTTTTCATGAATGGAGTTTATCCTACATGGAAGGTATTTAATATAAGTAATAAAAATAAAGAACAGTTGTCCTGGTGCTCTGGAGTGACTGGTTTACCTATAATATTCATGTATTTCTAATGGAAGAAATCAATCTAATTATTATATGGGGACACTAGAATTGCAGAATTTCTTAATTGTACATTAACTGCATTTTTTTGCAAATTTGGATGTTTTAAAACTACCTGAAAATTACTAAAAATTACTGTTCATTATTCTTACCTTGTATTTTCAAGGAGAGGTTACCTTATCAATACCCTCTTTAATAAACTAGTAAAATATACAGTGCATTTTAGATACTATACTATATCAAAAATAAATAAGTTGGCACTTAGAAGTAAACATAAAATCTATTACAAAATGGAAAAATTTAATTAGATATTAAATTTCTGCTTGTACCAAATACTGCATTAGACTCCGGTATACTTCTTTCTCCAACTTCTCTTATTGTTGGAGTACCAGAATATCTCTGAATATGGTTTTAGAAATCCTTAAGAGCACATAATTATTTCCTTAATATGGTATGATAGGAAGACTTGTAGGGCTGGTTCTGGGTGTAACTAAGGTGTTTTTGGGAAAAGCATATGTTCTGGTCTTTGGTTCTTGACTTCACAGTGAGAAGGTTGGGTTATCTATATCTCTGTACACATCTTGAACCTCTGTGTGCCTCCATTTCCTCGCTTGTCAATTGCTTTCCTTTTTGTCCCTATCATTTTCATTCCACAAATACTGTGCTCACCTCTGTTCTACACTATCATTTGTTTAACAGATTTTTTTCTTTCTTTTTTTTTTTTTTTTTTGAGTTTCTACCATGTGTACCACAGTAATGAAGAATATTGTTTTCTAGAGACAGATGCCTAGATTGAAATACTGACTTAAATCCTTCCTAATTGGCAGTCTGGAAGTTAGTTACTCTCCCTATGCCTCTGGGAGGCTCAGATCAAAGGGGCAGAAGAATAATTGTTGAGAAGAATTATGTGGGTCGTAAGTTTGCCTGCAAAGGTGCTTGGTATGTAGTAACTGCTCAATGCTCAAGAAATGTTAGCTGTTACTGTCACTGTTACACTATTGCTGTTTGTCAGGCTCTGAGGATACAGGATAAATAAGGCACTGTCTTTGTCCTGGAGGGATTTGTAGTCTAGTGGTTAAGGCAACTACATCAGCAGACCATTTTAGTGTAATGTAAGAGATGGTTTGAATAAATGCTGAAGTGGAAGAGAGTAGGAAAAGCATTCAAGCGGAGAGACCAGCTTAAGTAGAAAGGAAAGTAGGTGTAGAAGGGAATGGCCGATAAATTGCACGAGGCTGGAGTTTAAGGCTCTTGAAGGAGAAGGGTGGAAACAAGCTGGAGAGGTGTAGTTTGGGATCAGATTATAAAGGGCCCTGTATGCCCTGCTTTGAAATTTGGACATTGTCCTCAAGGTAGAGGGGAGGGCTTTCTTTTTTTAAATAGACTTTGGTTTTAGAGCAACTTCAGGTTCACAGCAAAATTGAGCAGAAGTTACAGAGATTTTCCAAATACTTTCTGCCCCTGTATGTACATTTTTGTTTTTAGTTGCTGAGTTGTGTCTGACTCCTTTGTGACTTCATAGACTCTAGCCTGCCAGGGTCCTCTGTCTTTCAGATTTCTCAGGCAAGAATACTGGAATGGGTTGCCATTTCCTTCTCCACAGGGATCTTTCCTACCGTCTCCAGGCGGATTCTTTACTACTGAGCCACCCGGGAAGCTGTAGCCTCCCCTATTAGCAACTTCTTCCACCGAAGTTAAACATTTCTTACAGTTGATGAACTACATTGATACATCATCGTTACCCAGAGTTCATAGTTTACGCTAGGGTTTACCTTTGGTATTGTACATTCTTGGTTTTGACCATACATATAATACCTGTTCACCAATGTAGTATGATGCAGAATAGTTCACTACCTGAAAAATCCTTTGCACTATATGTACACCTCCTGCTCTTTTAACCCCTGGCAACCACTGATCCTTTTACTGTCTGCTAAGTCTTGCCTGTTCCACAATGTCATAGCTGGAATCATACAGCTCCTCTGAGTAAATATCAAGGAACACAATTCCTGCAATGTATGTTAAGAGTGTTTTATGTTACAAGTTTAATTTCATAAGAAGCTGCCAAACTGACTTCCACAATGACTGTACCAGTTCACATTCCCACTAGCAGTGAATGAAAATTGTTCCACATCCTTGTCAGCATTTGGTATTGTCAGTATTCTGACACTTAAAAAATAGGTGTGTAGTGATATCATGTTGTTTCAGTTTGCATTTCCCTAGTGAAAAATGATGTAGAACCTCTTTTCATATGTTTATTTGCTGCCTATGTATCTTACTTGGTGAGGTGTCTGTTAAGGTCTTTGACCCATTTTTCCTTCAGGTGGTTTTTGTTTTTTTTATTGTCGAGTTTTATGAGTCTGTATATTTTGGGTAACAGTCCTTTGTCAGATGTGTGTTTTGCATATATTTTCCCCTGTGGCTTGTTTTCTCATTCTTCTGACATTATTTTTCAGAGAACAGAAGTTTTAAATTTTAATGAAGTCAATTTATCAATTATTTCTTTCATGGAGAGAGAGTTTGGTGTTGTATTTGAAAAGTAGTTGCCATTCCCAAGGTCACCTAGAATTCTTCTGTGTTATCATCTCTGAATTTTATAGTTTTGCGTTTTTACATTTAAGTGTATTGTCCATTTTGAGTTGGTTTCTGTAAAAGGTGTAAGGTTTGTGTCTAGATTCTTTTTTTGAGTGAAACCCAGTTATTTCAGCACCGTTTGTTGAAAAGACCATCTTTGCTCTGTTATATGGCCTTTGCTCCTCTGTCAAAGATCAGTTGACTGTACTTACTGTTCTCTTTCTGAGGTCTCTGTTCTGCTCCTTTGATTTACTTGTTTATTCAGTTTGTCAGTGTTCACAAAAAATATCTCGCTGGAATTTTAACAGGGATTGCATTGAATTTATAGATCAAATTGGAAAGAATTGACATGACAATATTTCATCTTCCTAACCATGAATATATAATGTTTCGCCATGTATTTAGTTGTGCTTTGCTATCGTTCATTAGAGTTGTATAGTTTTCCTGTAGATCTTGTTCCTATTTTGTTAGATTTATACCCGGGTATTTCATTTGGGGCTTCCCCGGTGGCTCAGCTGGTAAAGAATCTGCCTGCAATGTGGGAGACCTGGGTTTGACCCTGGGTTGGGAAGATCCCCTGGAGAAGGGAAAGGCTACCTACTCCAGTATTCTGGCCAGGGGAGTTCCATGGACTGTATAGTTCATGGGGTTGCAAAGAGTCGGACACGGCTGAGCAGCTTTCACCAATGCGACTGATTTCATTTTGAAGGGGCATTAATGTAAATGGTATTATGATTCTGAATGCAAATTCTACTTGTTTATGGGGTGTGCTCAGAGCAGGGGGCCTGAAGAAATGGCTTGTCTGTTTATAACACACCCGACAGGAATCTGGGTTCACTGTGACGAGGGGCACAAAATGTGTGGCCTTCCTATGAGCAGAAACCTGACACATGTTCCCCTGCACCTCCACGTGGCAGCTGGGCAGGGCTCAGTACTGGAAGGAAAGCTGCAGCACGTAGTGGGGGAGCTTGCCACCGGAGCCTGTCTGGTCCACGCCTGGGTGGGCCAGGATTGGTCTCATAAAGGGTCTGAACCTCTCATTTCAAGGAGAAAGAAAAAGATTCCAACTGTATGCCATTCTGCAAAAGGCAAAACTCTGGAGACAATAAAAAGTGAGTGGTTGTCAGGAGTTTGCAGAGAGGAGTATACAGAGTATACAGAGGAGTATACAAAGTACTTTCACTGCTTTTCATGAGCAGTGAAAGTACTTTGAGCGACATTACAATGATGGATATATGTGGTCATACTTTTGTCCAAACCCATAGAATATGCAACACTGCTCTGCTCATTAAAGTGAACCCTAAGGTCAACTGGGAATGTTTTGATTATGTGTCAGTGCAGTCATCCTTGGTCTAAAAAGAAGGAAAGAAGAGGTACCGTTCTGTTGATAATGGCTATTCATGTGAGGGGAGGGAGTATATGGGGAATTTCTGTACGTTTCTGTCAAGTTTTATTGTAAACCGAAAACTGCTTTAAAAAAAGAAAAAGATCTCCAAAAAATGTAACGCTCAGGGTAGTTTGGCAAAACTTGTTTCACTTTTATGTATGTATACATATTATATATGTGTGTGTTGGATTGTGATATAAAATGTATTTCTTTTAGATCAAAGAAGCCTGCAGGCCATTGTGGTTAATTATACTGGCAAATCAAAGCACAAATTAACCTCAAAAAAAAAATTCTACTTGTTTGTTGCTGATATATCTAGGAGTTTTTGGTTGATTTTCTCAGATTTTCTACATAGATGATCATATCATCTGTTGAACAAAGACAGTTTTATTTCTTCCTTCTCAATCTCTATACCTTTTATACCTTTTCTGGTATTACTGCTAGTACAAGCTAATCCTTTTTTCTTTGCTTTTTAAAACTTTTTGTTTAGAGAGAATTACAAGCTAATTGAAAAATTGCAAAAACAAAACTTATACAAGAATACCTTTGTACCCTTTACCCAGAGTCATCTATTGTTAACATTCCATTTGCTTTATCATTTGCAAGCTCTTTCTTCCTAAGTGTATACAGATATAGATAAGGATTTTTGGTGTGTGAATCATTTAAAGTTACATACTTCATGACCTTAAATACTTTAGTATATATTTCCTAGAATATGTGTGTTCTCTTTTATATCCAAAGTATAGTTTTTAGTTTCAGTAAATTAACATTGATATAGTGCTTTTTATCTAATCTGTGGTTCATATCCTGTCAGTTGATCCCATAATGTCCTTAATAGAAAATTTCCTTCACCAGTTCCTTTTCCAGTCTAGAGTCAGATATTCTATTTAGTTGTTTTATCTCTTATTTAAGGTAGAACATTTCTACAACTTTTCTTTGTCTCTTTTTAGTGTCAATGTCATAATACAGATAGATCACTTCCTCCCTTTTTAAAGTAGACTATTCATTTTCTGTGTATCTGGTATTTCCTCATGGTTAGATTCAGATTATGCATCCTCTCAGTTGAAATTTCACGTGTGGTGATGTGTCCTTCATAGGGTATCACTTCTGGAGGCGTGTGATGTCCATTTGTCCCTTACTGGAGATGTTTATTTTGGTCACTTGGTCAAGATATTATCTGATTTCTCTAACATGTAGTTCTGTTTATGCGTTTATGTCTGTTTATGTCTAACTAATAAACAGATTGTTGGGGAGACAGTTTGAGACCATGCATATATCCTGCCACTCCCCATGAGGTTTATCATCCATTGATGGTTTTTGTCTGAGCTAATCTTGATGCCATGATTGTGGTAAAACTGATTTCCCAGCTCTCAGCACTTTCTCCACATTTAACCAGTCTGCCCTTGGCATTGTGCCCTGAGAATGGGAGGATGGTTTTGAGGAGAGACGGGTGATGAGAAAAGTGGTTGAGTAGAGAGTGGTGACGGAGAAGGCAGTGGCACCCCACTCCAGTACTCTTGCCTGGAGAATCTTAGGGATGGGGGAGCCTGGTGGGCTGCCGTCTTTGGGGTCGCACAGAGTCGGACATGACTGAAGCGACTTAGCAGCAGCAGCAGAGAGTGGTGAGGAGAAGACTGCTGATGAAGTTTCTAAATAAGGGGAGACTGAGGCCTGAGCTGTGAGGCAGTGTGAGATATTCATCATTTCTTTATTCCTTCAACAGACATTGAATATTTGTGTAGCTGTGCTTGGGATAAAAAGACAGTTCTGGTTCTTAAGGAGCTTATGCTCATTGGAGGCTACAAAAGGGCCAAGAGTTGTGACAAAATATAAGTCCTTACCTTTTTATCTTCTGTCATGCTGTCTTGTGTTTTCAGTAGCTAATGTCTTTAGAACCATTTTCATAGTATTTTTAGCCACATTAGTTAGAACCATCTCCCCCACTTAACAGGTGAGAGAATCAAGGCCCAGAAAAGAACAGTGAAGAGCTAGAGTTCATGCTCCAGCTATTTTGGCTGTATATTCAGGGCTTTCCCCACTACCTCACTCTCTTAGCTTCTTGGATTTAAAACATAGTTTTCCAGTTTCATCGTTATCTCTACCTTCATAAACTGGTATTGCTCAAGTTAGGTGGATAGATTTTGAAGCTACAGGTAAACTGACCACTAAAAGCTGAAGCAACTGTCTGGTGATTGGTGATAATGGTAATAATATTGAACTATCACATGTGACAGTACTGTGTCTTCATGCTTCGCAGTTCTTCCGTTTACTCTTCAGGGCTTTCCTGGTGGCTCAGACAGTAAAGAATCTGCCTGTAATGCGGGAGACCTAGGTGCGGATCTCTGGGTTGGGAAGATCCCCTGGAGAAGGGAATGGCTTGGAGAAGGGAGTGGCTACCCACTCCAGTATTCTTGCTTGGAGAATTCCACAGACAAAGGAGCCTGGCAGGCTAAGGTCCATGGGGTTGCAATGACTGAGTGACAAACACTTTCACTTTCTTTTCATTTACTCTTGATTGCAGCTTTTATCAGGTAGAAGCTGTTATTAGCTCCATTTTACAGATGAAGTGTCTGAAGGTGAGAGATTAATTTCATACCCAAGTGATAGCTCAGTTGGTAAAGAATCCGCCTGCAGTGCAGGAGATCCCGGTTTGATTCCCTGGGTCGGAAAGATCCCTTCTCCAGAAGGGATAAGCTACCCACTCCAGTTTTCTTGGGCTTCCCTTGTGGCTCAGCTTGTAAATAATCCGCCTGCAGTGCAGGAGACCTGGGTTCGATCCCTGGGTTGGGAAGATCCCCTGGAGAAGGGAAAGGCTACCCACTCCAGTATTCTGGCCTGGAGAATTCCATGGACTGTATAGTCCGTGGGATTGCAAAGTCACGGCTGAGCGACTTTCAGTTTGAAGTGAGATAGTGGAGCTGGGAATCAGACCTAAGTCAGCTAAGTTTATACCACAGCACAAAACCAATGTTTGATATAATTGGAATAAGTAGCTCACAATCTGATTTTGAACTGAAGCACACGCCCTTTGTTTTTCTCAGGTTGATTTAATGAACTCAATTTGTGGCTGGTAGTTTCTGGAACTGTTTACCCTAGTGCTTCAGTGTGCTGGCTGTTGCATAGGTGCTAGTCCTCATGTTATGGGTGGCTTAATCTGCCTGTTCATCTGTTTCTCTTGTGGCTGAGCATCTATCAAAGTCTTGCCATATTATTTGGTCTTAAAAAAGTCAAAGCTTCTTGGTGTAGATGTGGAAATGGGGCAGAGACCAGGGCTGTTAATCTTAACTGAATTTGTGTAGGAGAGGTAGTCAGAGGTATTTGGTCTTTTATTTCATTGTGTAGATCCTAGCACATCAAGAGTGCTCAGGAAATGTTCAGATAATTTGGTTTCTTAGGGTACAGTGTTTGGGACAGAATTATGAAGACATGAGCATTTTGTGAGTGTTGTGAATTTATTGAAACAGATTGGGATCGAAGGTACTGGAAAGAAGGTTTAAGGCCTTTGGTTTTATTTAGTAAAGCTTGATTACAGTGGGAGGACCTTATTAGATCAACAAAGCCTGGGTTAGTTCTGGGGCAAAGAGGGAGGGGTAATGGGAAGAAATAATGGAAATGAAAATATGAAGGTTCTGGGTTAGAATTACAAAGTTACAGTTTGCTAATCTTGGTAGATTTTAAACATAGATTCTGCCTGTAATTAGTGTGTTAACATTTAATGCATAATGGGTCATTCCTTGGTGGTCCAGTGGTTAGGACTCTGTGCTTCTACTCTTAGGGGCATGGGTTCAGTCCTTGGTCGGGGAACTAAGATCCTGTATACCGTGCACCTTGGTCCCCCCTGCACCCCCCTTCACAGGAAAAAGCATAATAGTTTGTACTTTCTCTAGGAATTGTATAGAACTTACAGTTTGTAAGTGAGCTCTTGTTTGCAGAAGAGGAAGTTGATATATGTACAAGAAGGAAGCTGGTTTTTCATAGTATAAGCAACAATAGCTTTAGGAAAATAAATGAAAAGTGTGGAAAAGAAGAAACATATGCCAGAGATATTGTGAAGGAAGAATTGATGGGCTGGATTGCTGATCAGAAATAAGAGTTGGGGCCTGGGACATCTGCCTGGCAAGGATGTCTCAAAGGTTTTGAAACAAGGAAGCACATGCATGGTGTACATGCACACATGTACACATAGCCTAGGAGATCAGACCTGGGTGCAAATCTTGAATTTGGTGTTTACTGACAGCGTAAACATGGGTGGGCCTGTTTACTTAGGGCCTTAATTTTATTATCTAAAAAATAAGTAAAACGGCTTAGATTAATGCTTAGTAAAACGGACTACCAGAGGAGCTTGTGAAAATGTCGCTTCTGACTGAGTAAGGTCTGTAGTGGGACCTGAAATTTTGCATTTCCAGCAAGTTCCCAGGTAATACTGCATAGCAAAGGTTTAGGTGACTTTCAGGATCCTTCTTAGTTCTACAATTCTATTTATTTAACATTTTTCTTTGGAGATCTGTTATATTATACTCCTGTGACTTTATTACCTCTATTTAGATAGATAAATTCTAAATCTGTCTCTTTACTTCAGATTAGAAAACGCCTAAATCAATTTGTCATTTTAACACTAACCACATCCCTTTCTTGACATCCATATTTCTGTTCATACTTTATATTTGTAAAATACTTTTAATTTTTCAGAGAGCTTTTATAGTCATAATTTAATTTGATCCTTAAAATAACCCACAGAGGTAAGCATGCAGGAAATGTTTCTATTTTATGGAAGAGGAAATAGGCTCAGAGGGACTCAGTGACTTACTCACTAGTACGTGGTTAGAACCACCCTCGAGTTCAGCATTACTGACTCCCTTACCACGATGTCACACCGCTTCGGGTAATGGCTGTCATAGATACCCAGGCTTGAGGGTTGGTTGCCGTCTCTTTTTTAAAAAATGTAAATTTAGTTTTATTTAAAATAATGGATAATATATTCATATGGATTACAATTCAGCAGCATATAAGAGGATGCAGTGAAGAGTCTTCATACCACTCTGTGTCCCGAATACCCTTTTTCCCTTCTCTTGGACAACCAGTATTATGAGTTATATTTTATGCTTCTCCTATCATTACATAATTATATTCTTTTTTCCTGTTAAACATAAATGATAACTTGTTAAACATAATGTATAAACTGTACTATTTTTTAAAAAACTAATAGTGTATTGTACAGATTGTTACATGTCAGTGCTCAGAAAGCTGCCACATAATTTATTTTTTATGGTCCCATACTGTTCCAATGTAGGATATATATACATCAGTAGTCCCTTATTGATGAACATTTAACTTATTGCCAGTTTTTGCTAGTATTGTATTACATATATTGTATATCTGCAAGTGTATTTTTAATACAGGTGTGGAAATAACATATATGTATTTGTAATTGTGCCGTCTTTTAGAGGTTTTACCATTTATATTTTTTTCAGTAAAGTGTCTGTTTTGCCATTGCCTGTCTCTGAATATGTTATCAGACTTTGTGATCTGTGCCAATTTGAGTGTAGTTTTAAGTTGCATTTCTCTTAAGAGTGAGGTTGAGAATCTCTTCTTAAGTGCTATTCGTATTTTCTGTGAATTAATCTGTTAACATTCTTTGTCAGTTTTTCTGTTGGGTTGTTGGGCTTTTTGTTCTATGAACGGTTTTATTTTTGGCTGTGCCTCATAGCTTGTGGGATTTTAGTTCCCTGACTAGGGATTAACACCAAGCCCCTGTCAATGAAAGCACTGAATCCTAACCACTGGACCACCAGGGGATTCCCATATGAACTCTTTATGTTTTAGTGAAATTGTCTTTGTTATAAAAATTGAAGTTTTTTTGTTAGGTTGTTTTTTTTCTTTGACTTTCATATGATAGTTTTTGTCATGCATAATTTAAAAACATTTTATGTAGGAAATTTTATTGATTTTTTTTCCCCCCTTCTTTTTATAGTTTCAGAGTTTTATGTCATTCTTAGACCTTTGAGGTTATAAAATAATCCTTCATGGTTTCTTTTGGAACTTTTATTATGCTTTAATTATTTACATTTGAATATTTTTAAGCCATCTGAAATTTGATACATGTACATATTTCTTTTCTTTCCTTCCCTTTCCCTTTACTGATGACTACTCCATTGTCCTAACACTTTTATTGATTAGTTCTTATTTCTGTAGGGATCCTTTAACTCCTTTATTTCTTCTAACAGTCTTCTGTTTGTCCTCAACCATATCCGTTATCTAATTAGTATCCCCATTAAGCCCAATTTTGTCTTTGCGTTCCTATATAGTCTTATCCTTTCTGTTCTTACTGATACTATTTTAAAACTTTTATTATGGAAATTTCAATGAATAATGAAGTATCTATATGTATATTTTATGTATCAATGTATATTGAAATGCATACATGTGGGAGGGTGGGATAATAAACTCCCAAGTACCTATTACTTGTTATTGGTAATAACCATCAATAATTGTCACCTCATGGTAGGTCTTTTTTATCTATATGCCTAACAACTTGCCTCACCCCAATTATTTTGAAGCAGATTGCAAGCACTATATTACTGTATACTTGGGCCACTGAACCTATCTTCTGTCTTCCAGTGTTTATCCTCCAGGTCATCCTGTATAGTTCAGTGTCTATTTTGTTCGGTCTTATATTTTTGTAATAACGGTTCTTTAATTAAATGCTCTTTGAAAGTATATGCTGGATACTTTTACCTCAAACTAGCTTTCTTTGGTGCGCACAAACTCCAGTTCTTTAGAAAGATTATGTACTCTGAAACTAGGGAATCCCATGTTTGTATCCCCACAGTTCCTAGCATAGTTTGGCAAGGAAAACAGAAGAAAGGGGAATAAGAGAGGGAGGATGAGAGAGACATACACTGAGAACAATACTGGACCTGTTTTTTAGAGCAACTCTACTCAGGAATCATGGCGGGAAAAAGGGCAACTTTGGATTTTCCCCCAAGACCGGGGATGAATAGGATGGAGATTAAAACAGAAACAAAAACCAACCCAGAGTCAAAATGTCTAAAAAGTATAGAAAGTTCAGAGCTATCGATAGATTTTGTCTTTTCTTGTAGAGAAGGCTGTTGGTGCTTATTTACTGTGACTGAATTAAGTTCTAGGACTTCTTTGGACTTGGGTGAGAGTTACTGTCAAAATGAGGGCTTTGGATCTGAGGCTGTGTAATTTATGTCAGAGAAAGTTCTTAGTTAGGAACAGGAGCTATAAAGTGTTTTATGAGACTTTAGAATTGATGGTTTGTTTAAATCTGTAACATTGCCCGTTGGCACTATTTGCTTTCTATCTAGTAGGCCCAAGCAGTAGTTTTAAAGCATTTTTGTGTTCTTTCAAAACTTTTCACAGTGAGTCTTTCAGGTGGGATCAAAAGATTAGACAAAATAGAATTCTGTAATATAGAAGAGGCTTTTTTGTTTTAAAAAGACCGACCTAATTTATCAAGCTTAAATTCTTGATTTGGTAATTCAGCATTTTTACCTTCTGTGGAAATGTGGAAAACATTTTCTCCCAGGTTTGCTTTTGTTGCCCCTCAAAAAAGTGTGCCAAAGTAGCAGTAATCTGAGTTAACCTGGGCCTTAATTCTTCTATGCCCTTTAGCCTGGTCCCATGCTGAGAGTAAAGGCTTGATCTGAAAAGGAAGTGAATTAAGAATAGGGAAGGGGAAAGATATTCAGAACAAGTTTGACTATTTTTCAAAATTCTCGTAACTCAGTGATTTTCTACATAAAGGGTTAGCAAACTGTGGCTAATTGTCATTGGTTTCTTTAACAACTGATGAAATAAGAAAGATTTTGACACGGCTGAAGGATTATAAACAAACATGTCTGAACCCAAAGAATATGCAGAGATGGAATACAACCTGTAAAGCTTGAAATGTTTACTTTCGGAAACTTTTAAAGCAAGTTGACCAACCCATGATCTACATCACTTAGGGTGTACAGTAGTATTTTCAGTTCAATTCAGTTCAGTCACTCAGTCGTGTCCCCCTCTTTGCGACCCCATGAACCACAGCATGCCAGGCCTCCCTGTCCATCACCAACTCCTGGAATCCACCCAAACCCATGTCCATCGAGTCGGTGATGCCATCCAACCATCTCATCCTCTGTCGTCCCCTTCTCCTCTGCCCTCAGTCTTTCCCAGCATCAGGGTCTTTTCCAGTGAGTCAGCTTTTCTCATCAGGTGGCCAAAGTATTGGAGTTTCAGTTTCAACAGCAGTCCTACACCCAGGACTGAGCTCCTTTAGGATGGACTGGTTGGATCTCCTTGCCATCCAGGGGACTCTCAAGAGTCTTCTCCAACACCACAGTTCAAAAGCATAAATTCTTCGGTGCTCAGCTTTCTTTATAGTCCAGCTCTCACATCCATACATGACCACTGGAAAAACCATAGCCTTGACTAGACGGGTGTTCATTGACAAAGTGCTTTTTAATGTGCTGTCTAGGTTGGTCATAACTTTCCTTTCATTTTTTGCTCCTTTTATTTGTGTTTCTTTTTTTTTTTTTTATTCATTTATTTGGCTGCCCCAGGTCTTAGTTGCAGCATGTGGGATCTAGTTCCCTGACCAGGGATCGAACCTGGGCCCCCTCCATTGGGAGCTCAGAGTCTTAACCACTGGGCCAGCAGGGAAGTCCCTTGTTTGTGTTTCATATTATCACTTTGTCTTGTAATGGTTATGCAATTTTCCATTGTATGAATATGCCACAATTTAAGAGTGGTTTTTCAGTTTTTGCTTTTATAGCTAATATTTGCACACATTTTTGTGACTTGTGGAATTGCTTGGTCAAATATTATATACACTTTGGTAATTGTTGCTAAATCACCCTCATTCCAAATGGACCATTTTATATTTCCCCCAACATCATTTTCCTTACTAGTATCAACCCTGACAGAAACTAAACTGTTTGGTTAATCAAATCGATTTCTTTGTTTTATATTGCTGAGTAACAAACAAAAAAATTTGTAGCTTAAAATATCATTTATTTTGCTTATGAAAAGTTTTGCTTCAGACTGGGTGAGAACAACTTGTCTGTGCTTTACTTGATGTCGTTTCTGGCATCTCAGCTGCTGGGTGCTGAAATGGTCACTTGTGTGTCAGGTTATAGCTGGACTCACTCAGCTGGGACTGAGGGGAATACCAGCCAAGCCTTTAACATGTGGCTGCTTGGCATCCTCACCGAGGGATGACTGAATTCTGAGGAAGAGCATCCAATAAAGAGGACCAGGTAACCTTGTGATTCAGCTTCAGAAATCACATGACGTCATTTCCGCCATAGTCACAGGCCTGCTCTCATTTAAGGGGGAGGGAACACAGACCTCGTTTTGTAAAGAAGTGGCAGCATCACACTGGAAGTGAGCATGTGGGATGGGATGTATTGGTGGGACCATTCTTTGGAAACTGCAGTCTGTATAAGCTGGACGACTTGTTTTGGTGTGCATATCTATGAGTAGGATTATACATCTTCTCATATGGTTACTGACCATTTCCATTTCTTTTCTGGTGGTCCGCCTTTTTATATCCTTTGCCCCCTTTTCTATAGGACTACAGTTTATGGATTGTATTGTTGATTTATAAGAGCTCTTGTAGAACTAAGCATATTATACTCAAAATTTGCTTAGAGGATACCTCATAGTGGTCTTGGGAGCCATAAAAGGTGTGTGTGGGGTGGTAGTTTAGTTTGGTGATGGTGGAGATTTGTGGAGTCATTATATTATGTATAATATTATATATATTATATATTATATAGAACCATGGTGTTGGGAAAGAGCAGTCAGCCAAGATGGTGGTAGTCAGGCTCTCTTTTCCAACTCCCTCTCACTCCTGCCCCATGTTCCCTTGCTCTGGTCCCACATTCTGTAAACAGTGACTGTGCATTGTTATGTAACAGCTGAGATCATTTATAGTACTGGGTATGTGCATCATGCCTATATAAGCACCACCTGAAAAGCCTTCGCTGTGTCTTGAGGCAGCATCAGCCATTAGAGGATAAAGCATGTGTACTTTGCTGCTGCGAATAAAGAATGTTTGCAGTTCCTATGGCTCCTTGCATCTTCTTTTAGCTTCTTCCTATCTGTTTGCTCGCTCACGCCTTGCCTACCCTGGGTTCAGCAAACAGGAGACAATTGGCGTAGTGGGTAGGATACAGTGAGACATACAGATACTCTTGTTTTAATAAGCAAGGAGTGCAAGGAAGGAGGAGGATAGCCATCATCAGCCTCTCTGAGTCACTCTCCAGCAGAAAGGAGAAACATCACATTTCTCTTTGGTCATTTTTATACTTCAGAAGCCAGACCAAGTTTAGATATCAGCAAAGGAAAGGTAACATTTGGGAAGAACGTAGAACACCAGTGGCCTACTTTACTACTAAAAGTTGCTTTGGTTTTCTTTTAGTTCTGAGGTGTGATTTCACTTATCACCAAGGATGAGGTTCAAAATTTTATCAATAAAAATGGATTGACCTATCAGAAATTAACCATTTTCTAAAATATGGGGATATTTAACAAAATGAAACATTTCTTTGTACCTTGCAGCTAAATTAGAATGTTACTTTTCATTTACTAAGCTGTTAGTGGGAAAATTTCCTGATAAACAGTTACGATATAAGTGTTCTCTAGTTGTAATCTTCAACAGTTTTATCGGGATGGGATTGGTGTCTGTCGTCATTTTAGGTGGGATTTGGTCGTACTGACAGAGACTAAAATTCCTTTGGCAGAACTTTTAATTTTATTTTTTTATTAAAGTATAGTTGACTTAATATTAATTTCAGGTGTATAGCATAGTGATTCCGCTTTTTATAGGTTATACTCCATGAATAGTTGTTACAAGATAATGGCTATAATTCTCTCTGCTATACACTGTATCCTTGTTGCTTATCTATTTGGTACATAGTAGTTTGTACCTCTTACCTTACTCTTGCAGTACCTTATTTCTGTCTTGCTCCACATTTCTGAACTCTGCTCTCTTGCAGTTTTCATCTCAGGTTTCACTATGATGTAAAGATGACTGCCAGCATCTCTAGCCCTATGTCCTTCCAGGTTCTGGGCCAGTAGGGGGAAAAAAGAATTTAATCGACTGTTTAATACAACAACTTAATACAACTTCTAGGTTTTCCATGGATCCTAATTGTGTTGTTATGGTTGGGGGGCGGGGAGGGAATGATCAGGACTGATTGACCTGACCTGAGTCCCATGATCCTTCTTGGAGTTGGAAGTGGGGTTAATTCTACAGTAGATTGATGGTAGAGGACGGAGTTCTCAAGAGGAATATCTGAGGTGTTTTTGTTCTTTTGTTGTTGTTGTTGTTTGTTTTTTAAGCCAAATAGATGCTGGGCAAGATAAAATGGAGCAAAATTTTAAAAGGCAGAAAAAGTTCTTTAATCTACTATTACGTTTTGGGTTTCCCTTGTGGCTCAGCTGGTATAGAATCCACCTGCAATGCTGGAGACCTGAGTTCGATCACTGGGTTGGGAAGATCCCCTGGAGAAGGGGAAGGCTACCCATTCCAGTATTCTGGCTTGGAGAATTCCATGGACTGTATGGTCCATGAGATCGCAAAGTCGGACACGACTGAGCGACTTTGACTCACGTTTTAAAGCAGTTTTCTAAGAACATTAGTACTGTTAACAAGAAAATCCAACCCTTTTAGATTTTTTAGAGGCACCAGTTTAACAATCACACTAGTGTAATGCTTGTTTACTTAAGCAGATGTTTCAAATCTACAACATATGCCAGTTAAGTCTTGTTTTAGAATTTACACTTGAGAGATTTGTTTAAAAAAAAAAAAAAGTTGAGGGATTTAGGATCATTCTGGTCTCTTTCCCACTGCCAACATTTCAGGTAGCAGAGTTGTGCTCTAGCTATAATACATCAATCTTCCAAATCAAAGCTGAATAAGATTTTATTTTAGTGATTGTTTTTAACCTTGATATAGAATATTTTTTAGGTAGTGCTTCAAAGACTTTAAAGCCATTTTAATTCCAACTTAAAAATTAAAATCTATTCAACTTTGGGAATAGGTGTTTTTAGAGTACAGTTGGCTGCCTAAAGCTATTGCTATAGAAAGAGATGCAAAGAGCCTTTTTTTACTGTGAATGCTTAAAGCTTTAAGAAAGTGTGAGGAGATTGGCAGTTTGAGAAACTGCCTGGAATGTTATCTTAAAGAGTAATCTAGGACTTCCCTGGTGGTCCAGTGGTTAAGAATCCGCACCTGCCAATGCAGGGAACACGGGTTCCATCCCTAGTCCAGGAGGCTTCCACATGCCATAGGTCGGCTAAGCCCGTGGGCCACAGCTACTGAGCCTGTGCTCTAGAGCCCATGCTCTGCAATAAGAGATGTCACCACAGTGAGAATCCCATGTGCTGCAACTAGAGAAAGCCCATGCATGATAATGAAGACCCAGCACAGCCAAAAACAAAAAGAGTAATTTCAAAGTCAGCATAAATTTTAATTACTTACTATTTTTCCTTTTCTGAGATATTTGAGCCAGTTTAGATCATAAGACAGGTTTGAATTTATCTTTGGATGGGCCATTGAGATAATCTGATATTTAATTCTGTTTAGACAGGGTCTAAAGCAGTACATTTATGCTCAGTGTTGCCTCCAGGTCATGAATTCCTGGTGCCTGGTACAGTTACAGGTACAGTTACAGGTAGGTGAGTGCTGAGAATTTGCTGTAGTCCAGAAGCACTGCTAAGATTTGACCCCTACTTTCAGTTCTGAGGTCCAGTCTTACGTTTGAAGTGCTCTGTATTCTCCCACCATCTCATGAGTGGGTGTCAGAATCCAGTATGGTTCATTGTACGACCTAGGTCATACCAAGACCTTCTTGACTGTTAATTCTCTGGACACATATAAATTCAATCAAAAACCATTTATTGTGTTCCTACTATTTGCTAGTTATTCATCTAGGTGCTAGAGATACAGCAGTTAATAAAATAAATCTCTCCCGTATAAAACTTTTAGTCTGGTTGGGAAAATATTTGAAACTATCCATAATTATACATTGTTTTGGTCAAGTATAGATAGATGTTCTGGAGAACTGAGAACTAGAGAGGATCCTTTAGGTCACCTTGATTTCTTTAATATTTCCTAGGTTCATAGGGTAGTAATTTGGGCAAAGGTGGGTGATACAGCCTAAGACTGGTGGTAATTTTTGGTATTGCTGTTATATTTTTGACTAGGTTTAGTTGATTTAAACTTTTTCTTATTTAACTTTATTTTTTGATTATGTAAATCATTCTTATGGTACAGAAGGCGAAACCACGTAGTGAAGTATCAGGGAAGTCTTGCTTTTAACTCTGTTCCCTCCAACCTGTTCTCACCCCCACAGGCCATTTTCTGAGTTTCTGGTTTAACCTTCCAGTATTTCTTTTTAATTGCTTTAAACCTTGGGGGAAGGGGAGGAAGGAAGGAGATGAAGGAGATGAATGGGTGGGGATGGAAGAGAGGAGCTCTGTTTAAATAATGTTTGTGAAGTGTAATGTTTTCAGGTCTTTGAATAGAAGACCAAGATTGGGATCTTCTGGCAAAATAGATGTGATTATTATGTATGTAGGCTATTAGTGGTTCCTGTCAATTTAAAATCTTGACTTAGAAGGCTAATGAAAAACATGTAGTTGGAGGAAATAGTTGCTGTAATCTAGGGTGTGAAATGGAAACCTTTGGCAGATTGTAGAAATATAAGTCTTTTAAAGTAAGCCCTAGGAACTTTTTATAAAAACATTTGGGGTTTTTCATACTTAGAATGTTAAATAAATTCATTAGACAATAACCTTCTCTGTCCAAGAATGTTAATCTCTAGATTGGGAGAAAGGATTAGGTTGCTGTGTACATGGAAAGGAAGAACTGTACTTTGCTGGCTGACTGCACCTGTAATTGATGATGGACTTACCTCAGCAAAGTGGGCTTTCAGCCTAAAGGGAGAGCTTTAAGCATATTTTAAAAATAAGCACTTGGTTTCTGTTTTTCAGTCTCTGAACTAATCATCTGACACAGGGGACTAGCTACTGAGAATGAATCTGTTGTGCTCATGCTTCACTGCCAACTTTTCTCTTTGATATGAGATGATTTGGCTATCTCTTAAGGTATCTTAAAATATTCTGTTCTCTGTAGCTCAGTGGTAAAGAATCTGCTTGCAATGCAGGAGACCCAGGTTTAATCCCTGGTTTGAGCAGATCCCCTGGAAAAGGGAATGCCTACCCACTCCAGTATTCTTGCCTGGAGAAATCCCATGGACAGAGGAGACTGGCGGGCTACAGTCCATGGGGTGGCAGAATTGGACACAACTGCGCGGCTGACACTTAGGCATCTTATATTTTTGTTGATTTCTCCTGTTGCTTTTGGAGCTTTTGCATTTCCAGCACTTACGACTTCGAATAATTTTTGCATCCTAGTTGGAGGGAGGCCTGATGAGAAAATAGGGATTGGTTGACTGCTGGTCAAGTGAGAATTTAAGGTGACGACAGTTGGGTTACTGGCCTGATGAAGTGAGCAGTGAGGTACTGTTTTGTTTGGTTTTTTGTCTTTGTCTTCTTTTCTTGGTTGTAACAGATGATCTGGCATCAGACTGAACTAGCAACAGAGGTGTGTGTATGTAATAATTGCTAATTTTGTGTTGGTGTGAGTTGGACTTTGCATCTCTACCAGCATCCTTCTGATGGGAAAAAAGCAAATTACTGCCTAGTTAATATTCCAGGAAATACTGATGCTATTCTACCGGTATGTAGGATTTATATAACATTTATATTTTTCAAGAATATTTCATTTCTGTTATTTCATGCTTCCAACAGCTTTGTAAATGATATAGGGCAAGAATAACTCCTATTTAATGGAAGAGATGCTGAGGCATAAATAAGAGACTGGGTTAAGGTTGTTGGCTCAACAAATAAGTGACTGGGACAACTTACTAAATTTTATCTTTGAATTGTAGCTTTCAGAAAGTTTTAGAAGAGGAAAAAGCTGAATGATCCTCTTTTTTTGTTTTTATTTCTGTTTCAGCGGCGTCTTAGACATCTTCGGAACATTGCTGCCCGGAACATTGTTAATAGGAATGGCCATCAGCTGCTTGACACCTACTTCACACTTCACTTGTGTAACACTGAAAAGGTATACAAAGGTAAGAGAATCTGGACTTGCCACCCACAGATTGTTAGATCTCATTTTTATTCTTTTGTGACATAAATGGTTCTCTGCATCTCTCGCTAGTATTGCTTATTAGAAAACTAAGTTGTCATGCTGTCTGAAAATATTTCTTGAGCAGTTGTTATATATATTGAAGAAACATGTCTTTTGGATAGCTGAGCCTTACAATGATAAATTTATCATTCCTTTATAAATGTTAATGTTTAATTATTCAGTAGCTGTCATTTGAAATAGGTTACTTGAGTCCAGTATCTAGTTGCTTGTCTTTAAAATATAATTGATTCCTTTAGTCTTGTGGTAAAATTTGGACCTAGTGCATACCTTCTCATATCTGTAATTCTTTGTGTATATGGGCTCATTTTTAGAATTGCATGGTTTCTTTGAATTCATTTCCTCATACTGAAATGTGGATTCTTCCATAAGTGATAATTCTAAGAGGACATCAGATATTTGATTCAGAATCACAGGCATCTTTTGAATACATATTAGGCAAAAGACACTTTGACATAATCAGTTGACTTATGTTGAATACTGTAAAAGAGGAAGAATGGTATAATGACAGGAATATTGATTTAGGATTAAAATTACATTGATATTAGTTCTGGATATTTCAACTAGTATGTAACTATATACCAGCTATGTACCAGTATGTACTTATATACCAACTATTACCTGTATATATACTATATACTGAAATAGCTTGCTATGTAATTTTTGGACAAAGGAAAAAGGACTGTAAATTCCACCATTTTTACAATTTTATTTCATTCTTAGGTTTCATTCTAACCACTGCGTATTTTTAAAACAATTGTATTAATCTGACCGAGTAACTCTAGCTACCATAACAAGTGCTATGAGTCGTTCAGTGCCTTGACATAATAAATTTCTTTTTTTTTTTTTTTAAATAAATTTCTTAAACACTAAGTTCAGTGAGCAATCTCTGGGAGATGGTGAAGGACAGAGAAGCCTGGCGTGCTGTAGTCTGTGGGGTCGCAAAGAGTCGGACACGAGTGCGTGACTGAACAGAGTTCAGTGTGGGTGTTACTTACCAGGTACTGGCTTGGCAGTTCTCCTCTGACTGGTGGCTCAGGTACCCAGGCTGCTTCTGTTTTGGAATCATGCTTCCGGTGTGGCAAGGGAGACGAATTATTTGAGGGAGATTTTTAAATGGAAACGTTCCACATCAATTCCATGACATTCCATTAGCGGTATATCAGTTACATCATCCTTTTTAGGTGAATAGAGAATGGGAAAATATTGTCTTCTTATGTATCCAGAAGAAAAATGAAACAGTTTGGTCACTGTCTGTGCTAAGAGTATAAGTATTTTTGCAGATCTTATTACATTTGGTCTGCTGCTCACTAATTGGTTTCATCACTAGCAATATATGACAATGCCAAAGTACATTTTTTATAGGTTTCTATATAATCAGTTCTTGGTTGTCTTTGTTAGAACTTCTGTGTTCTTGCTCCATTGTTACCTCTGATAATAGTTACTGACATTGAACTTAGTACATTTTAAGTATTTGGTAAATGATAGCAATTATTATTAGAATTGTAACGTTAACAGGCATAATAGTAGTTTCTAAAAAGAGTAGTCATGGGACTAGTTGATAACCATGATGTAAAAACTTGTCCAAGAGATACAGTGAAAACAAAGTGATTTTTTTGGTGGTGGTTGTTCTTTTTCTTGTCTTCTCTAGTTTAGTTTATATCTTGAGCTTAGAAGTTATTATGGAATATTTCTGTTTGTTTGGTTTTTTTCGGGGCTGCTTCTTGAAGTTATTTCAATGAAATGGTTATTAACATAATAAGGGACTTGCTGGTTTCAGACCACAGGGAAGTCCAGTGTCTAGTAGTGGTATTGAGTCTGTCACTGACTGGCCAGCCCTTTGGCTGGGACATTTAGTTCCTCTTGTGTGCTATTAATTTATTTCTAAAATGAGAGGATTGATGACTTCTGAGACTTCCCTGTGCTCCAGAATGTCATGGTTGAATGAAGTCTATTAACATAATGGACTTGTTGGGCCCACATGTTCGGCTCTGTAACTTTTCACTGCCATAGGAGGAGCCAGAAAACTCTTTCCTTAGTAACCATAATTAATACCACCTTATCTTCTTGGAGCTGTGATGATAAACTTGAATATTCATTGCATGATCATTATGTGGCCTTTGGTGTAGGATGACCACAATGGAAGGCCTATAGGCTTTTCTTAAAAGCCACCTGTACCACCTGCCTGGTGGCATCATTTCTGTTTCAAAAGAAGTTTGTTTTTGTTTTTTTTTTAATTGGAAGGCTATCTGAAATGCTGATTTCTAAGTTATTCTTTTATTTCAGCTGAATTCACAGCAGAGCGTAAGAAGTTATGTGTGAGTGTTTTTGATTTTTGACACTTTTTTTAGTGCTCTTAGATTGTCTATTTCTCAGGTAGTTCAAATTGAACACCGTTTATTACATTCTCAGAGAACAAAGCCTTGTGTTAATGGATGAGGAGCTAGATTCTAATCCTGGTTCCTTTTTAAACTTGGAAGTTTTATAAAATCAAGTTTGTTCTTCAGCCATAGTTATTTCTCCCCCCTGAAATGTGAGTACCTGTGCTTTCCTGGATTACCAACCAGTTATTTTGGTACATCAGAAGACAATCTCTACATAATTCAGTTTGGTGGTCTCATGCATGTGTCATGGTTTCAAATATCACTTGTCACTCTAACAGCTTACAAATGTGTTTCTTTAGCTTTAGCCTCCCCCCTGAACTCATATTCATATATTCAGTTGCCTACTGTACATCTCCATTTGGAGCCTAGGAGGTGACTTAAACTTGATATATTCAGCAATGAGCCTGATGTTCTAACTCTGATCTATCTTCTGTATTCATCCGTCTATCAGAAAATGGCAACTCGGTCTTTCCATTTGCTTGGCCAGAAACCTTGGAATCACCCTGCATTGTCCTCTTTTATATTCTTTTTTTTTTTTTTTTCTTTTTTTTTTTAATTTTTATTAGTTGGAGGCTAATTACTTTACATCATTACAGTAGTTTTTGTTATACATTGATATGAATTAGCCATGGATTTACATGTACTCCCCATCCCAGTCCCCCCTCCCACCTCCCTCTCCACCCGATCCCTCTGGGTCTTCCCAGTGCACCAGGCCCGAGCACTTGTCTCATACACCCAACCTAGGCTGGTGATCTGTTTCACCCTAGATAATAACATGTTTCAATGCTGTTCTCCTGAAACATCCCACCCTCGCCTTCTCCCAGAGTCCACAAGTCTGTTCCATACATCTGAGTTTCTTTTCCTGTTTTGCATATAGGGTTATCGTTACCATCTTTCTAAAGTCCATATATATGTGTTAGTATACTGTAATGGTCTTTATCTTTCTGGCTTACTTCGCTCTGTATAATGGGCTCCAGTTTCATCCATCTCATTAGAACTGACTCTTTTATATTCTATACCCAATTTTTCAGCAGATATTTTTGGTTCTTACTACCAAAATATGTATCTATAATCTTTTCTTTTCTTGCTACCTCCAAACTACTATCATGGAGTGGTCACGTGAGTTGTTGAAGTAGACTTCTAACAGGTCTGTCTGCCCACGCATTTTTTTCAGTGTGGTCTCAACCTAGATCCTGTTAAGATGAAAGTCAGCTCATGTTATTCCTCGCCCCAAACCCTCCAATGGCTTCCTGTTTCATTCAGAGTAAAAGCTAAAGTTTTTTTTGTTTCCTAAGCCTTTCATGAACTGGCCATCTGTCACCTCTCGGCACTTATCTCTTTCTACTCTTCTAGTTCTCTCTGTTTCATCCCTACTGCCCTTCTTGCCTTCCTTGAGTTCAAATTGGCTTCAGTTTAAAGGCATCTGCCCTCACTCTCCTCCTGATAGTCACATGACCAGCTCCTCTGCCTTCTTTCAGGTCTTCACTCCAGATTTTTCTCAGAGAAAGTCTTGATCACTGACTAACCCTTTTAAAAATCTAGGAGCTAGATTCTAATCCTGGTTCCTTCTTAAACTTGGAAGTTTTATAAAATCAAGTTTGTTCTTCAGCCATAGTTATTTCTCCCCCATGAAATGTGAGTACCTGTGCTTTCCTGGATTACCAACCAGTTATTTTGATACATCAGATTTTTCTCCACGATACTCCAGATAGTCTGACATAACTGTATGTTTACTTATTTGCTTAATGTATGTCTCTGTCCACTAAATGTAAGCTCCATTTGAGTAGAAATTTCTGGGTCAGTTTTGTTCACCGCACTGTTTCCAATAGTTGGAATAATTCTTGGCACAAAATAAGCCCCCAGATATTTTCATTTAATTTTTGAATAGCTAGTACAGTCTGTGGCTCAAAATATATATGATGGTTTGTATTAAAATCTTCCTCTCACCTGTCCCATCTCGCTAGTTTTTTGCTGCACCCTGGTTTATCTTTACTGAGATTCTTTATGCAACTGCAAGTAAAAATTGTACCAAATTATATATGTGTGTATATATATATATATATATATATATATATATATTTCTGTGCCTTGCATTTTTCACTTAATATATTTTAGATGTCTTCCCGTATTATTTCATAAAAAGCTTCTCTAATTTTCTTTTTTTCTGTTTAGTTTTGTGTTGAACAATTGTGCCATAATTTATTTAACTGACTTCTTTGGATGAGCATTTAATTGTTCTGGTCTTTTGCTATATACACAGCATTGCCATGAACGGTTTCATTGGTATATATTATTTTCTGTGAGTGCTAGTATGGCTTTAGGGTAAATTCCAGAGTGGAAGTACAAATAGTACAAAATTGTCCTTGTTGACATTCCCATTTGCTGTATGTGGGTACCTTTTCCCCTACAGCCTGACCAGCAGACTGTGCAATCAAACTTGTGAAATTTTGCCAATCTGATAGTTGAAAAATAGTTTCATAGTAGAGTTTAAGTTTGTTTCCTCTTTTCTCAGTGAGGTTGAGATACTAAAAAAGCATTTGTTAAATAAATGGAATGCTGTATAATAGCATGTTTTGACATGCCGTTGGAACCATGCTTTGCAATCTCTGCTTGCTTTGTTTGTTTAGGTCTTAGCTTGGATAAAGAAGCATTTGTATCTAATAGTGCCTTTCATGTAGAACTAGAATTCTACATGATATCTTTTTGAAAATTTGTCTAATAGTTTTGTTCAAGTTGAATTAATAAAAATTCATAGAATTATATTAATAATAATGATAGCTTATATAGTATAGTTAATTCAATATTTCATTTGGGCCTCATAACAACCCTGTTATTTTCCAGGTGTCATTCTCCTTTAAAAGTGAAGAAACTATGGCCCAGAAAAGTTAATTGGCTTGTCCAGGGTCAAGCTTATACATGGTGCATTAGGGACTGGAACTGTTTTTATCACTTTAAATTCTCCTAAATTCACTATTCTGTTGTGTACCATGTTGCTGATTTCATTGACAATCAAAAGTATAGCAGAATGGTAGACAGATTAGGCCCACATTTAGCACTTTATAAATTACTTTAGACTTGGTGATTCCTTTCCAAACTGTATGGCTCCTTTGTTGACCTTTATCCATTAAAATTAGCAAGTCCATTTTGAGGGTCTAATGGAGAAAGCAAATTGTTTAGTTCCATTTATGTATATATATAGCTAGTCAGCAAAGTTTTGAAAAAAATAATGATGCTGTTCGTTTTCTTAGAGCTGGAGATATATATGTTGGAGATTCTTTAAGTTAGACACTTTACAGATTAAGCTGAGGAATTCTCTCAAAAGAAAAACGGAATAGCTTTAATTTTTTTCCCACTGTTTTAAAAAGTATTACATACTTGGAGCAAATTTAGACAATACAAAAGTATATTAAGTGAAAGTACCTTGTAATAACAAGCAACACAGTTTTAGCCCTAAAAGTCTCCCCCACCCCCAGAAACATTGGGAATAATTTAGAGTATATGTATTGCATATTAGAAAAGAACATATGTATATGTATATATATACACACATGCACGTACATATGTACATTTATGTAGCCAATTTATGATTGGCATTGGTTAACCATTTGGGAAAAAATGAAAAGAGTAATACTGAGGGTTGGGGTTCCCTTGTGGTCCAGTGGTTAGGAATCCCCTGCCAGTGCAGGGGACATGGGTTTGATCCCTGCTCTGGGAAGATCCCACATGCTGTGGAGCAGCTAAGCCCTGTGTGCCGCAACTACTGAGCCTGCAATCTGGACCTTGCGAGCCACAACTGCTGAGCCCATGTGCTGCAAGTCCTGAAGCCCGAGTGCCTAGAGCCTGTGTTCTGTGACAAGAGAAGCCACAGCAGTGAGAAGCCTGTGCACCGCAATTAGACCAGCACCGACTCTCCGCAACTAGAGAAACGCCGCATGCAGCAGTGAAGACCCAGCACAGCCAATGAGTTAACTAATTAAAAAAAAAAGTGTAGGGTTGGCTAGTGTAAGTGGGACTGTAAATTGGTACAGTGTTTATAGAGAACAGTCTGGCAATATCTATCAAATTTAAGCTTTTTTTCCCTTTTACCTTGCAATTTCACTTGAAGTCTATCTTATAGATACATGTGTCTTAGGATATATATCTTGCAAAGATTATATATAGTATTACTTGAAATATCAAAAAACCATCAGTAACTTAAATATTCATCAAGAAAAGTTTCCTTTTAAGAACAATTAGAATTATCCCTTTCTTATTTAAAGTAATTGTTCAAAATAGAAAAATTTAAAAACTGCCAAGCAAAAAATAAAAGCAAGCAGCCTAACCCTATCACCTAAGATAAATGTTGTTCATGTAATTGTAAAAATTTGGATCCTGTGGTAAATTTTCTCATAGAATCTGTTTTTTCACTTAGTGTGTTGTGGCTATCTTGCCACAGAATAGGATGAGTATCACTATTACTATTTTATAAGGGAAGACAAGCATAGAATAGTATAGATGTTATGTTCTGTGGAAAAACATTTTAACCAAAAGACCTAGCCCAGAACTTTATATCCAGGTCCACTTTTCCTTTACTGCTTGATGATTCCCAAACTTCAGTCTTCTGGACTACTTTGGCAAGTTTCACTCTCTTTGAATTTCATCTTTAATGCTACATACTGAATATATTTTAAGAAGTCCATTTTTCCCACAATCTGTGAAGTTGTTGATTCAATCAAACTTTTACTGAGTGCCTACCCTGTGCCAGGAATAATTTTACATGTTGAGGAGACAGCAGTTGTACAAAACAAATGCTGCTGCCCTTATGGAGCTTACTATTAGGGGTTGGGTATATGAGTTGTAAATTTCAATGTTAGAAAAAAGTAAAGTTTATCCATTTATCACTTAACATCATCTCACGTATCAGTGATATGTGCATCACCCATGGGAAATATTGCCCTATAGCAGCATACAGGTACAGAGTCCTTGTAGGCTCTGCGTTGACAGAGCATCACAGAGTAACTTCGGCAGAGACAACAGAGGCAATATTGAAGAGTTCTTAGGAATGTCTGTTTGAACCTCTGACACAGTTTCTCTTTTGATTGTATCTCCATTGAACCTCTGACACAGTTTCTCTTTTGATTGTAGCTTCAGGTTTTGTAACATTTACAGTATAATTTAAGGTGTGTAGAATCATGGAATTTTAGTGGTTACAGAGGGCCTTGATTATTAGTCTGATTGTCAAAAGTGTCATGAAGAAATGGGCCCAAGGAAATGAGAGGCAGAATGTTAATGACATGTAGAGCTAGAACTTTGGTTCCCTGGTTGTTCTAGATGAGTGTTCTCTCCACAGTACTACAATGGATAATCATTGGAGATGTTTGAGACAAACAGAGCATATGGAATTTGTTGTAGATGATGGCAGTAGTTAAGGGAGAATAAAGTCTGAGTTCTTAAGGCCTTACCTTACACTCTGGGGTAAAAGGAGCCAGTCAGGGAAAAATGACTAAATTAAATCTTAATAGATTTTGACCTTTCTTTACCAGTGTTTTTCCCTTTAAAACAAGGTCTTACTCTGTAGCACAGGGAACTATATTCAATATCCTATAATAAACTGTAATGGAAAAGAATATGAAAAAGAGTAAATCTTTGTATATGTACAACTGAATCACTTTGCTGTATACCAGAAACTAACACATCGTAAATCAACTACGCTTCAATTAAAAAACTTTTATTTAATAATTGTCTGTATTTTAATTTTTACAGATAAATATATAGAGAGAATAGACCCTTGAAAATGTTTTAAGTGTTGTTTTTTTTTTAACTAGAGCATATGTTAAAAATTTTATAGGATTAAGAGTTAGTGAGCTTATTTTCTTCCACATCACTTATTGTTCTTTTTCTTCTTTTCCAGAATTTTATAGGAGTGAAGTGATTAAGAATTCCTTGGTAAGTTTGCTTTCTGACAGGTGCATATGACTAAGCCTGTGACTCCTATTTTAGAAAATGCTGAGACATAAAATAAGTTGAAGTTCAGTTCTGGTATTTCTACAGTTAAATCTTCTGCTCAATTATTGCTTAAATCTTCACTGATTTTTTCATTGATGTATCTCTAGTGCTTAGAGCATGCCTGGCACAAAGTAGGTGCTTGATAAATATTTGCTGAATGCATGACACTTTTTCTGTTAAAAACCTTTGGGTTTTTTCAAATCATTCTATAATTTTGTCATTTCTATTTGCTCTTGAGGTTTTTGACTATTTGACTTTCCAAACATCATAATAAATGATGTTTTTGTATGTAGTTCTTAAGAATTTTATGTCTAGGGCCATTGTATAGGATCTTTCCACTTATTTTTTGGTCATAGAGTTGCTCAAGTAGAAGGTTGGAAATGTCCTTCTTTTGCAAATGGGTACACTAGATATTTGCATGATGATTCAATTTGGCCATGTTAATAAAAAGAAAAGCTTTATGGTACTGATAATATTCTTTTAACAATCAAGCCATACTGGATTTAGTCCCTGTCCACTTTTTCAAACTTGTCTCCGAACAGTTTTTCTCACTCAGCCTTGTGTTCCAGTCTTACCTCATTTTTTCAGTGCTTCAGAGATGCCAAACTTGCCTTGTTCCTTAATGCCTACAGCACCTGTTTCCTTGCTTCTTCACTTGGCTGAAGAGTCCTTTGAGGTCTGAGCTATGTCACTTCAGCCTGGCCGTCTGTGACTATTCCATCTAAAGTAGTTCCCTTTCCACTCTTTTTCACATCACTCTGTTTATTTTCTTTAGAGCGTTTATCACTGTTGGCAACTTGCCCGTTTATTTGTTTATTATGTCTCCCACTTACAAGTGTGAAGTTCCATGAGAGTAGGGACCTTGCCAGTCTTGTTCACCTTTGAAACCCTAGAGTCTCGGATATTGTAGATGCTCAGTAAATATTCGTTAGATGAATAAATGGGTAACTACAATGTGTTATCTTTACAGAATCCTTTTACATCTGTTATCTCATTTTCATCCTTAGAGCAGCTTGTAGACAGGGTAGATCTTAAGACACTGACATCCAGAGAGTCTCTGGCTTTTGCAGTCTCACACAACTGTGGGACCAGAACTCAAATCCAGGCCCTCCATCTTCAGGTCTGTACTACTCTTTCCTCTTCATCAAGCTGTCTTCTTTTTCTTTTTTTTTTTGGCCATGCCACGTGACTTGGGGGATCTTAGTTCCCTGATCAGGGACTGAACCCAGGCCCTCAACAGTGAGAGCTTGGAGTCCTGATGACTGAACTGCTGGGAAAACCAGCTGAGCCACCAGGGAAGCCTGACATACAGTAGCTGCTAAATATCGTTTTTGCTCCTATCCTGGCTCAGTTGGAGACAGAAATGGTCTACGGACAATTGAGAGGTGGGGAGGTAGGTTTAGGGAGCAAATAGAGTAGGACTCCTCGATTTATTCTACTCCCTTTACTATAGTGAAAACCCAGTTTTCTCAAATTAAATACACATGTGTAACCAGTATCCAGATCAAGAAATAGAATATTTTCGGTGCCCCAGAAGCCCGCTTACACCGTCTTCAGTTACTACTCCTCTCTGACTTTTAACGTGGGCTTCCCTGGTAGCTCAGCTGGGCAAGAATCGCCTGCAATGAGGAAGACCCTGGTTCAATTCCAGGGTTGACAGGATCCCCTGGAGAAGGGAACAACTTACCCACTCCAGTATTCTGACCTGGAGAATTCCATGGAATGTATAGCCCATGGGGTTGTAGAGTTGGACATGACTGAGTGACTCCCACTTTTCTGACTTTTAACACTATAAATTAATTTACCTGTTTGTGAGCCTTGTAGAAATGGAATCATGTAATGTCTGTTCTTTTGTGTCTGACTTTGATGTCTTAACTGTATATTGTAAGAGTCATTCATATTATGAGGTATACTTGTTTTCTCTATTGTCCTTCATTGTATGAATATACCAGAAGTTATCCATTCTTCTGTTGCTGGGAATTTGGTTAGTTTCTGGTTTTGTTTGTTTGTTTTCTGGCCACGTTGCATTGGCATGTGGGATTTTAATTATCGGACCTGGGAATGAACTTGTGCCCCTTGCCGCGGAAGCGTGGAGTCTTAACCACTGGTCTACCAGGGGAAGTGCTCGTTTCTAGTTTTGAGCTAACATGAATAGTATTGCTGTGGATATTCTTAGATATATCTGTTGGTTGAATGTTTGTATGCATATCTGTTGCATATCTATGTAGAAGTGGGCTTGCTGGGAATATGCGTATTATAAGCTTTAGTATATATTGCTAAATAGTTTAAAGTTATTGTTTTGTTTACATTCTCATTAGCAGTCTATGAAAGTTCTTTCTGGTTATTCTTCATTATTGTGAATACTTGATATTTTTAAAATGTGTTGAATTTAAATTATTGATAGATATTATATATAGGGTTGTTTAAGGTTAAATCAAGAGATTTTTAACTGGCAGACTAAGCACAGGTAGTGTCAGTAGTGTCAGTAACTTAAAAGAATTGATATTAAGAACAGCTATATACTGCTGTGTATACTCATGAGGTCCCTGTATAGCACAGGTACTACCTCAGTGCTCTGCGGTGACCTAAATGGGAAGGAAATCCAAAACATAGGGGATATCTGTATATATATATAACTTATTTACTTTGCTGTACAACAGAAAATAACACAGCATTGTAAAGTAACTATACTACAATTAAAAAAAAAAAACCCACAAAAAGACAACTATTATTAAGGTTGTGCAGGTAGATAGTGACACCTGATGACTGCCACCTAGTGGTCAATGAGTATAGGACCTTATTGATTTTAATATTTCTAAAGTCAGAATTTATCTTACAATGGAAGAAAAATATTACAATGAAAGATGGAAGAAAAATCTTACAATGGAAGAAAGGAGTGAACAAGCTGGCTTAAAACTCAACATTTAGAAGACTAAGATCATGGCATCTGGTCTCATCCCTTCATGGCAAATAGATGGGGAAACAGTGGAAACAGTGAGATACTTTATTTTTGGGGGCTCCAAAATCACTGCAGATGGTGACTGCAGCCATGAAATTAAAAGATACTGCTCCTTGGAAGAAAAGCTATGACCCAACCTAAACAGCTTATTTAAAAGCAGAGACATTACTTAGCGAACAAAGGTCTGTCTAGTGAAAGGTGTGGTTTTCCCAGTAGTCATGTATGGTTGTGAGAGTTGGACTATAAAGAAAGCTGAGTGCCAAAGAATTGATGCTTTTAAACTGTGGTGTTGGAGAAGACGCTTGAGGGTCCCTTGGACTGCAAGGAGATCCAACCAGTCCATCCTAAAGGAAATCAGTCCTGAATAGTCTTTGGAAGGACTGATGCTGAAGCTGAAACTTCAGTATTTGGCCACCTAACGCGAAGAACTGACTCATTTGAAAAGACCCTGATGCTGGGAAAGATTGAAGGCGGGAGGAGAAGGGGACAACGGAGGATGAGATGGTTGGATGGCATCACTGACTCAATAGACATGAGTTTGAGTAAACTCTGGGAGTTGGTTCTGGACAGGGAGGCCTGGCATGCTGCAGTTCATGGGGTCACAGAGAGTCAGGCATGACTGAGCAACTGAACTGAACTGAAAGTCAAAATTTATCTTACAACGGAAGAAAAAACTTGTTAGAATTGATGATAAATTGGAATATGTTTGTGTGTTGTGAAGTCGCTCAGTCGTCTCTGACTCTTTGCAACCCCATGGATTGTAGCCTATCAGGTTCCTCCATCCATGGGATTTTCCAGGTAAGAATACTGGAGTGAATTGCCATTTCCTTCTCCAGGAGATCTTCCTGACCCAGGGATTGAACCCAGGTCTCCTGCGTTGTAGGCAGATGCTTTACCATCTGAGCCATCAGGGAAGTTCGTAAATTGGAATATGTTAGATGGTAATAAATATAATTGAGTAAAATAAAGCAGTATAATAAAGTATCTGGCAGGGGTAGTGGCTGAATTTCTGTGGTAGTCACATGAAAGGTCTCATTTGAGCAGACAGCTGAAAAAAATGAGGGAACATACCATGTATCAGAGGATGAGATGGTTAGATAGCATCACAAAGTCAATGAACATGAACTTGAGCAGATTCCAGGAGATAGTGGTAGACAGGGAATCATGGTGTACTGCAGTTCGTGACATCGCGGAGTCAGGTACGATTTAGTGACTGGAAACAACCATGTATCTAAGAGGGGAAGGCTGTTCCAGGCCAAGAAATAGGAAAAGATGAAAACTTGAGGTTTTCAGGGAATGGCTAAGAAGTTAGTATGGCTGGAGTAGAGTGAGTGGTTTCAGATTTTGACAAGCTTAACAGAGACAAGGAGAAAGGAATTGAAGATCAGGACAACAGAGGAAATGACCTGGAGAGATATCAGATAGTAGTCAAGGGGTGGATGGCATGGGAATGAGTTTTTGAGAGGTAACACAAAATTGAGGGCAGCTAGTGAACAAGGACCCCTAGCTTATTCATTTTTCTATTTTCTAATGTCCCTGGCACAGTGAAGTCCAGTGTCTGTTACATTAACTAGAATAATCCGCTGTTGACAGGCTAGATGGTGGAGCTGTGTCTCTGAGTTGTATGTCAGACTCCTGATTTCTTCTCAGATATATTTAGCATTGAACAGTTAATGGTGAATGTATAATTCAGCTTTCTTATCTCAGGGTTCAGCTAACCATACTCTCCAAAGTAGTTATTTATTGAATTTTGGTTCAGGGGGAAGTTAACATTCTTAACATTATTGAAGGGCCATTGATTAATTAAAAACAAGAATAATTGAAGTGGTAAGAATGGAAGTAACTAAATTCTCTAAATTGGATTTTGTATGTACAAAAGTAGAGGCGAATTGTGTAATGAACCCACGAGAAAGTGAAAGTGGCTCAGTCATGTCCAACTCTTTGAGACCCCATGGACTATACAGTCCGTGGAATTCTCCAGGCTAGAATACTGGAGTGGGTAGCTTTTCTCTTCTCCAGGGGATCTTCCCAACCCAAGGATCAAACCCAGGTCTTCCAAATCGTGGGTGGATTCTTTATCAGCTGAGCCACAAGGGAAGCCTAAGAATACTGGAGTGAGTAGCCTATCCCTTCTCCAGTGGATCTGCCTGACCCAGGAATTGAACCGGGGTTTCCTGCATTGCAGGCCAAGTCTTTACCAACTAAGCTATCAGGGAAGTCCGATGAACCCATGTGCACCATCTTTAACAATTATCAAGTTAATTATTGCATATTTTATTTTTTAGAAAAAATAAGTTTTTCTTTTTTTATTAAAAAATTGAAAATCTCATTGTGGCAGGAAGAAGCGTGATAGCTAGTTCCTGTGTGTTTGGAAGTCCATCTCTTTCACAGTCTTGTGCTGCCCCCCTTACATCACATTCCCTTCTACTGGTTAAATGTCTTCTAGAGTTCTAACAGAGGTCAGTGATAGGCCTTAGAATTGAATAAACAAAGTTCTAGAGCATGTGCTTTTAGGGAAAGCATGTGACAAGAGTTATCAGAACCAAAACTTCTGTTTGAATTGAGACTGCCTGAGATATTTTTAAATCTTTGGGAAAAAATTGACTGGACAATATAAATACTTTTTATGAGTTACTGGCCTGAGGGGTTGTCACAGAAATGTATATTCTAGTTGAACTGAATTAACATTTCATCTTTGCTCGCGTTCGCGCACGTGAGAGAGAGAGAGAAGGGAGCTGGATCCTCTTGCTCAGCCATCTTATGTTACTTTGTGTTAAACTTCATCATCTTGCAGTTATAAGACCAGGGAAGAACAGGATTCTGTGGGAACATCTAGGAATGTCATTTATCTTTAGTTTGGTGAGGGTGATTAGGAGAGGCTTCTCACAATAAGTAATTCCTAAGTTGAGACATGAAGGATGAATAAAGGTGAATGAGACAAAGGAGAGAGAGTTTTGGGCTGGGGAATAATTCAGTTCAGTTCAGTTCAGTTCAGTTCAGTCGCTCAGTCGTGTCTGACTCTTTTCGACCCCATGAATCACAGCACGCCAGGCCTTCCTGTCTATCACCAACTCCCGGAGTTTATTCAAACTCATGCCCATCGAGTCGGTGATGCCATCCAGCCATCTCATCCTCTGTTGTCCCCTTCTTCTCCTGCCCCCAGTCCCTCCCAGCATCAGGGTCTTTTCCAACGAGTCAACTCTTTGCATGAGGTGGCCAAAGTATTAGAGTTTCAGCTTCAGGATCAGTCCTTCCAATGAACACCCAGGACTGATCTCCTTTAGGATGGACTGTTTGGGTCTGCCTGCAGTCCAAGAGACTCTCAAGAGTCTTCTCCAACACCATAGTTCAAAAGCATCAATTTTTCGGCGCTCAGCTTTCTTCACAGCCCAACTCTCACATCCATACATGACCACTGGAAAAACCATAGCCTTGACCAGACGGACTTTTGTTAGCAAAGTAATGTCTCTGCTTTTTAATATGCTATCTAGGTTGGTCATAACTTTCCTTCCTTCTTTTAATTTCATGGCTGCAATCACCATCTGCAGTGATTTTGGAGCCCCCCCCAAAATAAAGTCTGATGCTGTTTCCACTGTCTCCCCATCTATTTCCCATGAAGTGATCGGACCAGATGCCATAATCTTAGTTTTCTGAATGTTGAGCTTTAAGCCAGCTTTTACATTCTCCTCTTTCACTTTCATCAAGAGGCTTTTTAGTTCATCTTCACTTTCTGCCATAAGGGTAGTGTCATCTGCATGTCTGAGGTTATTGATATTTCTCCAGGCAGTCTTGATTCCAGCTTGTACTTCTTCCAGGCCAGCATTTCTCATGATGTACTCTGCATGTACGTTAAATAAGCAGGATGAGAATATACAGCCTTGACGTACTCCTTTTCCTATTTGGAACCAGTCTGTTGTTCCATGTCCAGTTCTCACTGTTGCTTCCTGACCTGCATACAGGTTTCTCAAGAGACAGGTCAGGGAAGACCACTAGACCACTCAGGTATGACCTAAATCAAATCCCTTATGACAATACCGTGGAAGTGAGAAATAGATTTAAGGGACTAGATTTGATAGAGAGCCTGATGAACTATGGACGGAGGTTCCTGACATTGTACAGGAGACAGGGATTAAGACCACCCCCATGGAAAAGAAATGAAAAAAGGCAAAATGGTTATCTGAGAAGGCCTTACAAATAGCTGTGAAAAGAAGAGAAGCAAAAAGGAAAGGAGAAAAGGAAAAATATTCCCATTTGAATGCAGAGTTCCAAAGAATAGCCAGGAGAGATAAGAAAGCCTTCCTCAGCGATCACTGCAAAGAAATAGAGGAAAACAACAGAATGGGGAATAATTACTGCTTATGAATTTAGTATGCCATTCCTGAGAGTTATCTTGTATGTTTTGGGGAAGTTGGAACAGCTTTTATGAATTCTTAGTTGTGTTTCTTGTGACTGTATGTTTGTTTTTGAGTGATAAAATAGTGACAATTTGTTTTTGTTTTGAAACTTTTCTATATATGTGTTCCTTTAATAAATATCAGTTGAGCAGTGTTTTAGAAAAATTGCCCAGGGAATAAATAATTACTTTAGATTCTCCTGGAGATGAACTTTTCAAAGCTATAAATATCCTAATATTCTGCCACTGTACTTTCAGTGAATAAGATATAGGTCCCTAAATGATGTTAGTACTTGAATAATTTGTTCCATCTAGACAATGGGCTTATATGTATAGGTTAAATGTAGAAAATCATCTAGATCTTTATAGTAACATTATTAGGCAGTGGAGTCTTTAATATGTGGCAGACCATATCTGTATCTGAGTGGATTAGCTCAGGAATATTTGGTCATTGTCTGGCAGCTATTCTGTAAAATTATAAAGGAAGGTCATTGTAATGAGAAGATTGTAATGACAGTAGTTCTGCTGTATTAATGTTCTCTTGGTTTAAAATGTTGGTTCAGGTCATCTATTCAGCCACAGAAACAACTTCAAAAGACCCCTTTCCTTTCCAAAGACTTTTAATTAGTTTTAGAATGAAGTATTCTTGGTGCCCATCACACCTGTGCCCGACATCCCACCCCTTAAATATGGCCCTTCATATTTATGGGCCAGACATTCACCAGGTCTTTTTTTTTTTTTTTTGGAAAGGGGTGGTTATTTCATGCTTTTTCTGCTGAGAATTTGAAATAACGCTATTTCATATTCCAGAGCATATGGAGTCTAGTTGAGAGATGACCTTACACATAGGGGAGTAAATAGCTGTCTTTTCAGATGGTTAATCCTCCAACTCCTGTCTTCAGGCTTTAGGGCCCCAAATGACATCATGAAGAGATGCCTTTGTTTTTATCTCTATAGATACCTCCTTGTAAGATGCTGTATTTTTTCCATTATTGAATCTTTGAAAATTTTTGTCTTATTACTTTGTATTGAGATACAGCACACATTACAGTAAAGGGCACAAATAATAGCCTGGTGACTTTTCACAGGGATCAGATCCATGTAACCAGATCAAGAACAGCAGCATTATTTTGTGTTCTCCCTCTAGTTACTACCTCCTTCCAAGGACCACCACTATCCTGACTTCTAGATTAGTCCTGCTTGCTATTGAACTTTTATATGGCATATGCTCTTTTGCTTAGCATATTAGTGAGATTCATACAGATTATTTATTAATTCTATATGTACATGTCCTTTGGCAAGTATATGTATCTATTTCTGTTAGGTATCCACGTAAGAGTGGAACTAAGTACTGGATCATAGGTCATTTTCAGCTTTAGTAGATACTGCCAGATAGTTTTCCAAAGTTGCTTGTACCGATTATATCCGTACCAGCAGTGTGAAGTTTTTAGTTGCTCCACATTCTTGCCCAAACTTGTTATTATTTGTTTTGAAAATTTGAGCCATTGTGGTGGGCTAGTGGTATTATATTGTGATTTTAATTTACATTTCCTTATGTATTATTCTAATTGATCACCTTTTCCAGTGTTTATTGGCCATTTTGATATTCTTTTTCCTGAATTTATATTTTTATGAAGTGCCTACTCTGGAGAAACGGTGCCAGTTAGTGTCAATTGAAAATAAACACATTCCGTGCAAGGATTTGGCTTTTTTTTTTTTAATTATGTTTATGAGATCTATTCAATCTCATTTTATAGTTCAAGTAGTCTTTTTTTCATGTTTCCTTTTTTGATTATCTCTGGTTTTGTGCAGTCGATTTGTTGAATTCTACTCTCCTCTGTTGTTCCACTCATGCCTATGAGTATATAGCCTTTTTGTTGTTCGAGCTCAATGCAGAGGACTTCTCGTAGACCTGAGTGAGACCTGGATCTGGGCTTTGAATTACGTTCTTGTCTCTCATTAAGACTACCCAAACCAACGCCTCAGGTTTATATACATTGGCAAATTCCTTTAAGGGAAAAAAGTCCTTTAGCTTTATGTTTATTTCTTCGTGTTCTAGCTTTCCTTTTTGGCTTGGAAAATCTTTAGTGATGATGGTGGTTATATTTTAGCCAGCATTTTTAATTGTTTTCAGTGGGAGGACCGTCTAGCTTGTCATTATCACAAATGGATGGTTGCCTTTCATTCATTCCTTGGGTCATGTGTGAAATCTGATCTTGCCATTTCGTAGTTATTCATCATGTTTTACTCAAAGTACTTTTGTCTTTCTTTATTGCCTATGTTTTCAATAAATTTATCTAAGCATAACTTTGGCTTCTTAAAATAATTGACTACCTTCGAAGAAAAATCTACTGGTATCAAATAGTTCAGCATATATTTTCTACAAACAAGGACAGTCTCTTATATAATTACATTAAAATGACTAAAATCAGAAAAGTATAACATTGACACAGTACAGTTAAGCACAGTCCTTCATCCTCTACCCCCCAGGTATAACTGAAAAAAATTGTGTGTATTAAGATATGCAATATGACGTTTTGGTTTATCTATACATATATGTGTGTGTGTGTATACACACATATACATATACATATATTTACATATACAGGTATATATATATTATCTATACATATATATATACCTATATATATGTAGTAAAATAATGACCAAAATTAAACTGATTAATATATCTATTACCTCCCATAGTTAACTGTGTTGTTGGTTTTTTTTTTTGGTAGTGAGAATGCTTAGTGCTCTCTTAGCAAATTTCAAGTATACAATATAGTGTTATTAACTTTACTCACCATGTTGTACATTTGATTTCCAAGATGATTTCATCTTGCAAAACTGAAACTTTGTACCCTTATACTCTTTGGCCAACATCTCCCCATTTTGCCCAACCTTCAACCCTTGGCAGCCACCATTATACATCTGTTTTTATGAGTTTGACTTTTAGATTCTACGTGTAAGTGATATCATGCAGTATTTCACTTTCTGTTTCTTACTTATTTCACTTATCATACTATCCTTCAGGTTCATCCATGCTTTTGCAAATGGCAGGATTTCCTTTTTAAGGCTGAATAATGTTCCACACATATGCATTACATTTTCTTTATTCACTCATCTATTGATTGTCACTTGGGTTGTACATGTATTTGGCTATTGTGAATAATGCTGCAGTGAACACGGGAGTGCTTCTGTCTCTAAGACACTTTCATTTCCTTTGAATATCTACCCAGAAGAGGGATTACTGGATCATATGGTAGTTCTATTGTAAATTTTTTGAGTTACTTCCATAGTGTTTTCCAAGTGGCTGTACCAATTTAGGTTTCCATCAATTGATTCCTGGTCCTTATTCAGGTGTTGTCAACTCTCCAAGACTCAATCTAGAATCACTTTGTCTTTAGTTGTCATGTTGCTTTATTCTTCAGTTTGGACAGTTCTTTAGCCTTTTTGGGGGATATTCTGACTTCAGCATTTAAAACCATCAGTTTAGTTGCGCACTTGTGTCTGTGTCTTTGCGACCCCATGAACTGCAGCACGCCAGGCTTCCCTGTCCATCACCAACTCCTGGAGCTTGCTCAGACTCATGTCCGTTGAATTGGATGTCCACCCAACCATCTTATCCTCTGTCATCCCCTTCTCCTCCTGCCTTCAGTCTTTTCCACCATCTGGATCTTTTCCAACGAGTCAGTTCTGTGTACCAGGTGGCCAAAGTATTGGAGCTTCAGCTTCACCATCAGTCCTTCCAATGAATATTCAGGACTGATTACCTTTAGGATTGATTGGCTTAATCTCTTTGCAGTCCAAGGGACTCTCAAGATTCTTCAACAGCTAAGTGCAAAACCATCAGTTCTTCAGTGCTCAGCTTTCTTTATGATTCAACTCTCAGATCCATACACAACTACTGGAAAAATCACAGCTTTGACTATTGTTGGACCTTTGTTGTTAAAGTAATGTCTCTGCTTTTTAACATGTTGTCTAGGTTTGTCATAGCTTTTCTTCCAAGGAGCAGGCGTCTTTTAATTTCATGGCTGCAGTCACCATCCACAGTGGTTTTGGAGCCCAAGAAAATAAAGTCTCTCACTGTTTCCATTGTTTCCCCATCTATTTGTCATGAAGTGATAGAACCAGATGCCATGATCTTAATCTTAGTTTTTTGAATGTTGAGTTTTAAGCCAGCTTTTTCACTCACTTTCACTTTCATCAAGAGGCTCTTTAGTTCTTTGGTTTCTGCCACAAGGGTGGTGTCATCTGCATATCTGAGGTTATTGATACTTCTCCCTGCAATGTTGATTCCGGCTTGTGCTTCATCCAGTTTGGCATTTTGCATGATGTACTCTGCATATAAATTAAGTAAGCAAGGTGACAGTATACAACCTTGACCTACTCCTTTCTCAATTTGGAACCAGCCCCTCAGTTTAAAACCATACAGACCAGTTATTTTGTAGACTCTTGACTAGATTCAGGTTTTGCATTTTTGGCAGGAAAACTATACTGGTAGTGCTGTATTCTTTTCAGTGCTTTAAGAGGCACCTATTGCTGGTTTGCCCCAACTTGTCACTTGATTAAGGTAATTCCTGCCAGGTTTCTCCACTGAGAAGTTATAATTTTTCCATTTATAATTAATAAGTAATTTGTGAGGGAGAAACTTTGAGACTTTTTATATATCCTGCTTCTTATCAACTGTTTGCTTACCAGTTTTAGCATCCATTGGTGATTTTCTAATTCCATCTCTCCTTTTATTATTTATTAGTTGGCAATTTAGCTTTCTCTCCCACTTAATTATTAATCTGTATCATTATGGACTCAAAGATTCTTATTTTATTCAGTGGGTTAATCTATACCTGTAATTTATTTTGATGCTTAACATTATCCCGCATTTGGTTAGTGAGAGCCCTGTAAATTGATTCCTATATCCTTTTGATATGTTCACATCATTGAGTACTTCCTGACATTCTGTCTTGAGATATTCCAGACTCGTGTTGTACCCTTCCTGCCATAGCTCTGGAATCAGTTTTCTCCCCAAGGAACCCTTGGTTCTCTTTTATTGAGATTGCGGAACAGACAGCAAGATCTGAGCATGCTCATTGTTACTAGTGTGCTCATTGCTTCTAGCCTTTCTTAAGGGACTGAGCTAGGAAATGACACGCACATGCACACACACATGCACACACAATACATCTATTGCTCTGTCTTTTAAAAATCATGCATTCATACCAATATCTCCGATTTCAGTCCAGCTGAACTCCCAATTCATTTGTCACTTCATTCTCTGACAGTGAAAAACCTGACTTCTACTCACCTCAACATCTTTGCTCATGCTTAGAATTCACAAAAAGTGGCCTCAGAATTACTAATCCTTACCACTGTAAGAAGCAAACCTATACTTTGGAGTTCAGTGTCTATTTCCTTAAGTAAAAGTGATATTCAGTGAAATGCACAAATTTTGCCTGTTTTGTTTGCTGAGTTTTGGTAAGTGCATACATACCTTGTCAAGATATATACATTTCCTATCATTCCAGAAAGTTCTCCTGTGCCCAGAAAGCCATCTCCCCACAAGAGGAAATCATTTGTCACCACAGATTTGTTTTACTTGTTTTAGAACTTCATATAAATGAAATAATCATAGAATATGTATTTTTTCATATTGTTTTACATTCTTGCCTTGTTTTTTCAGCTGTACTTCTTTGCATTAATTTTTAAATCATTATTTTAGGATTGCCATATGTACTTTTAACTACTTCATGTAAACAGGAGAACCCTGCAACAGAATAGTTCTAGTTTTCTACCTTCTAATTTGTGCTGTTACGTTTGTATATATGAATCTATACGTATGTTATAAAACTCTTTATACAGTTACAGCTTTTACTTTAAACAGTCATATATGATATAAATAAAATAAGAAAGATAGTCTTTTATATTTACTCTTTACCATTGCTTTTTATGCCTTCTTAGAGAGCCAAGTTTCTGTCTGGTGTCATTTTTCCTCAGTGTAAAGAATTTTCTTTAGCGTTTTTTGTAGTACAGGTCTGCCTACTTATTCCTAGACCTTAATGTTCATCTCCATATTTAAATGAAATTCTACCCCTATTTGGGCTTCCCTGGTAGCTCAGCTGGTAAAGAATCTGCCTGCAATAAAGGAGACCCCAGTTTGATTCCTGGGTCAGGAAGATCCCCTGGAGAAGGGGTGGGCTGTCCACTCCAGTATTCTTGGGCTTCCCTGGTGGCTCAGCCGGTGAAGAAACTGCCTGTAATGCAGGAGACCTGGGTTCAGTCCCTGGGTTGGGAAGGTCCCCTGGAGGAGGGCATGGCAACCCACTCCAGGATTGTTGCCTGGAGAATCCCCACAGAGGAGCCTGGCGGGCTGTAGTCCATGGGATCACAGAGTTGGACACATTGAGTGACAAAGCCCACTACCCCTATTTAGCAGGGTTGCTAAAACAATTTTGGTGGGATAGAGACGGGGTGGGGGTCATATCAGAATGGAGTTCTGGTGATCTTAGGCTGAAATTCATGGGTGCTGTGGAATCTGTATAAAACTGTTTTGCACAGTGAGCTTATTGTGTTATCATCATGCTATTTATTGATAATCTTTTGGTGTCCTGAAACATCCATTTTGGTTAAGTGGGCATTCACTCACTCATTCAGCAAATATTTATTGAGCACATACCAGGTACTTGTCAAACTTTGAGGATCTTGTGGTAAACAAATTGGGCAGTGTTCCTGTCTATCAGAGCTTTTATTTTAGTACAGGGAAATCAGAACATAAAAATATACAAGCAAAATACGTACAAGTGAAAAAGATCAGACATAAGCACCATGAAGCTAGAAGTCATGTTTCCTCTCCTGAAATGTCAGCAGTTAAATTCACAAAAACACATACATCAATATATCCCCTAAATAAAAAATACTGCTCTGGTCCCCTCACCACTTTGGTCAGGAAAAAAACTGTCACAAAGCAAAGATCAGTTATCTTTATATGAGGGCTTTTTGATTTACTGATTTATATATTATGAAAGTTGATAATTTAATAAGATTAATTAGTTATGTTCAGTAATGAGAGCCCTAACATTTAAAGTAGGGGAAATAGCAAATCAAAACTGCAATGAGATATTACCTCATACAGGTCAGAATGGCCATCATCAAAAAATCTACAAACAATAAATGCTGAAGGGGGTATGGACAAAGGGAACCCTCTGCATTGTTAGAGGGAAAGTAAATTGATACAGCCACTACGGAGAGCAGTGTGGAGATTCCTTAAAAAAAACTAGGGATAAAACTACTACATGACCCAACAGTCCCACTGCTGGGCATATACCTGTGCTGTGCACTTAGTTGCTCAGTCCAACTGTTTGCGACCCTGTGGACTGCAGCCCGCCAGGCTCCTCTGTCCATGGGGATTCTCCAGGCGAGAACACTGGAGTGGGTTGCCATGCCCTCCTCCAGGGGATATTCCCAACCCAGGGACTGAACCCAGGTATCCCGCATTGCAGGTGGATTCTTTACCATCTGAGCCACCTGGGAAGCCCAAGAATACTGGAGTGGGTAGCGTATCCATTCTCTAGAGGATATTCCCGACCCAGGAATTGAACCAGGATCTCCTACATTGCAGGTGGATTCTTTAAAAAGACACATTACCCCAGTGTTCATCGCAGCACTATTTACAGTAGCTAGGACATGGAAGCAACCTAGACGTCCATCACCAGATGAATGGATAAGGAAGTTGTGGTACATCTATACAATAATAGAATTGAATATTATTCAGTCATAAAAAGGAACACATCTGAGTTAGTTCTAATGAGGTGGATGAACCTAGAGCCTATTACACATAGTGAGATAAATCAGAAAGAGAAAAACAGATATCCTATATTAATGCATATGTATATGTATATATGTATATATATATATATATAAAGATGGTACTGATGAACCTATTTGCAGGAGAGCAGTGGAGACACAGACATAGAAAATAGACTTGTGGACACAGTGGGGGAAGGAGAGGGAGGGATGAATTGAAAGAGTAACGTTGAAACACTACCGTATGTAAAATAGATAGTGGGGACTTGCTGTGTTTCACAGGGAGCTCAAACCCAGTGCTCAGTGGTCACCTAGAGAGGGGCGGGTTGGTGTGGGAGGTGGGAGGGGACATGTGTGTACCTCTAGCTGATTCATGTTGATGTGTGGCATAAACTAATACAATATTGTAAAGCAATTATCCTCCACATAAAAATTTAAAAAAGAATTTTTAAAAAGTAGGGAAATAATTGAAAGTAAGTAATGGATGCATTGTGTAGTTCATGTCTGTTGATAATATTAAAGTCCCTTAATTTTTTCCCTTTTCAGAGAATGTTTCAACTATCTGAATGGAAAACAAACTTCTTTTGGAGCATAAAGTTGACCTTGTCATTCTTAACCTTAAAACCTCTCAATGTCCCCACATCTTGTACACAGTAAACTGCCTCCTCAGCATGAAGTCTCCTGTTGATCTCTACAGCTTTGCATCCTGCCACTCTTAATGTTGTGTGTTCTTGCAGTTGCCTTAGTTACTTGACCACACTGTGCTATTTAACACCTCTGAGCCCTTATTTTGCTGGGGGATTCCCTATTTCAACCTGGTGAAATATTATTTGTCCTGTAAAAGCCAAACTTCATGGCCTGTATGCCCTCTTTCCCCCGTTCCTTCATAGTTTATGAATCCCTCCTGCACCACTTTGTAATCTTTTGAATATTGGACTTTCCATGAAACTGTGTGATTATTTAAAGAGTCGTTCAAATCCAGCAATAAGTTGGAGGTACTTTGAGGGCATTGTTTATATGTTATTTCTTAATGATTGTGTATTGTGTGGAATAAATAAATGGATTACCATTGGAAGCCATGTTAGAGACTAGAATATATGCTCCTTCTAGTGACTATAATAAATAAGCAGAGAAATTAAAAAGTGTCAGTATCACTCTCTTCATGTTAATTGGAATGTCTTATTAGTTCACTTAAGTTTGCAATGTAATATATGAGTTCTTTTGGTTAAAAAACAAAATTATATACAACCTAACTGAAATAACTGTAAACATTTAGGGTCTTCCTAAAGCATGTTTTCATTTCCATTAACAGAATCCAACATGGCGGAGTCTTGATTTTGGAATAATGCCAGACCGTCTGGATACATCTGTGTCTTGTTTTGTGGTGAAGATATGGGGTGGAAAGGAGGACATCTACCAGCTGTTGATTGAATGGAAAGTCTGTTTGGATGGGCTGAAATACCTGGGTCAGCAGGTAATTTTAGACTGCAGTTTCAAGTAGTTGTCCTCCCCAAAGAAACCATCTAGGTTTTTTTGTTGAATTGTCAGATTCTATGTTTCCTGTTAATAAAAAACCTTTTATGATTGTTTACTTAATTACAGAAATTTGCGTCATTGAGAAATTTAAAAAATAACTGGAAACATTTATGAAGGACTGCTTTAAGCTGCTAATTTAAGAGGATTTTGAGTGGGGTGGTCAGTAGGAAAGAATTTGCTTTCTTATAGTACTCTGCTTCTTCTGTCATGCTGGATATTTCCCCTAGAATCTGAAAAATAAACACCTCTCTTATGACCAGTAGAGTAGGGTAGGATTTTTCCAAAAATAATTTTTTTCCAAAAAATACTATTTGTTGAACACAGGGATGACAAATGCCTGGCTTATCTACTGCTACCCATTCCCCGTGACTGATGTAGGTGACTGAGCTATCTGAGCTCAGAAGTAGCTGTGCGGTCTTTTCTAACACGGTGCTCCAGAATGCACCTAGCAGTATGCCAGAATTGCATATGAAATGAAACCTCTTTGCCATTCCCAGACATAAGTAACTGCAATTAATGTTTATGACAACCTTGTGAAAGTTGATATTATTGCCCGTAGTTTCCTGAGGGGAAAATTGAGCCTCAGAGAGTTTAAGAAACTGATGAAGATCACACTGATATGGAGCTGGAATTTATATGAGGCCTGGCTGACTTAAGAATTCATTCTCTTTCTTCTATACTACACTGCTGTATACATGTAGTCCTTGGTAACCACCCATCCCACATTGAAATAAATGCCACTTCTATTTTGTGATACCTGTGGTACTACTGACAAAGGCAATGCTAAAAGGTTAGTCATATCTGTGAACATCCTTCATATTTCTTAATAGTTATTCAGTATATATACCATCTGGTACATTTCTTTTAGACAGTTTTCTCTCTATATTTTTCAGATTAAAAAAAAACAAAACGAGACAACTCTGCCCTTATTTTGCACACCATAGTTTATTTTGTGTTCTTGGATAGAGACCAGAACAATGCATGCAATAAATATTTTCCTTTACTAAATTCTAACCTGCTCCAAATTCTGTTTTATTTTTATATTTTTTTCTTCTCTTTTAGGACTGATCTTAATTAAAACTCATGAAGTAATGACTTTGGCTTAGGGTCATTCTTTTAGTCCCAAATGCTTGTTGCCTTTAGCCTGGCTAAAGGCACTGGGGCACATTCTCTTTCTGTCTTCCTACATGCTGTAGTTGGCTCTTTGTGCACAGACCCTATGCACAATGATACTAAGCACTTGTTTACATTTTGTATGGGGTGGTGCTTCTTAGCATTAGAGTTGCAGAGCTATAGGCTTCTGTCAAAGTCTTTTTTTGGCCAGAGAAGATGGCCTTCATCATGTTTTTGAATTCATACATTCCTTAGTTGGTTGTCTTCTTAAAATACCCAAATGTACTTAGGTCTAACTTACCCTACTTTCAGAGAGTTAGCATTCATGTATCCTCTTACAGAGTTGGTATAGCAGAGAATAAGAGAAAGGGAAAACATTTTTCTAAGCCAGTTAGATACTTAAAGTCACCTATGAAATAGATACAACAACATACTACTAAAAATCAGATATAATAGAGTTACAGATTTTTAGAGGAAAGCGAGGCTAAGCTGTATTAGGTTAATAGCCAGAATAACTTAGGTTTATTGATTGGTCATCTGCTTTCTGACAGGCATTGTTCTTAGTGTCAGTGATCCAGAGATGAATATTAGATAAGGTTCTTAGGACCTGGTAAACTAATGATAAGTAAATACCTGCAAAGAGAGCTACAGGAGTATGTTTATGAGGTATTTAGACAAGCCTGCATAGGGTCAGGGAATCAATGACTTTTGAATGAAATTTTTTTACAAATTTAGGGTTTTTTGAGCTAAAATTTACATACAGTAAAATTTGTCCTTTTATTTTTTTTATTTTTATTTATTTTTTTCATTTATTTTTATTAGTTGGAGGCTAATTACTTTACAGTATTGTAGTGGGTTTTGTCATACATTAACATGAATCAGCCATGGAGTTACATGTATTCCCCATCCCGATCCCTCCTCCCACCTCCCTCTCTACCCGATTCCTCTGGGTCTTCCTAGTGCACCAGGCCCAAGCACTTGTCTCATGCATCCAACCTGGGCTGGTGATCTGTTTCACTATAGATAATATACATGTTTCGATGCTGTTCTTTCGAAACATCCCACCCTCACCTTCTCCCACAGAGTCCAAAAGTCTGTTCTGTACATCTGTGTCTCTTTTTGTGTTTTGCATATAGGGTTATCATTACCATCTTTCTAAATTCCATATATATGTGTTAGTATGCTGTAATGTTCTTTATCTTTCTGGCTTACTTCACTCTGAATAATGGGCTCCAGTTTCATCCATCTCATTAGAACTGATTCAAATGAATTCTTTTTAATGGCTGAGTAAGATTTGTCCTTTTAATGTATACATTTCAATGCGTTTGACAAATGTATGAAGTAAGTAACCACCACTACTGTGAATAATGCTGCTGTGAATAATTAAATATAAGTCTTTGTGTTGATATAAGTTTTCATTTCTCTTGAATAAATGGAATTTCTGGGTCTTATGGTAAGAGCTGTGTTGAAATTTGTAAGAAACCGTGAAACTTTTTCCAAAGTGACCATCATTCTGCATCCCCATCAGCAATGTATCAAAGTTCCTTGCTTTTGTAAGGACTTATTATTGTCAGTCTTCCTAATTTTTGCCATTCTGATGGTATCTCATCCTAATTTTGATTTCCCTAATGATGTTTTACATTAAGAAAATGTACATTTGTTCTCAATCCTCCACCTTCTTCTTTTTTGTGTATGAAGTATTTGTTCAGATCAACCATTGTTAATATTTTGATGCATATGATTTTAATCTGTTTCCTCTCGAGGTATATATATATGTATAAAATATTTTATGTTTGTAAAATTTTTGCATTTCTGCTAATCTTGAAACTGATTTCATAGTGCTTTCTCCTTTTCTGTCATAAAATGGGACACTTCTTAAAATTGGTTTATAGTTTTCATCCTAAGTTTATTATGGCAGGTCCATCTTTTGGTATCGTTGTATTCAGTTGAGTAAAGATATAGGTTAACAGGAAGCATGTGATTAATTCTGCTTTAGTAACAGATATGGTGGGTATGGAAGTCAGGTAAGTGTTCACAGGAATTTTCTGCTGCTGACTTTGGCCTTTGTATCTCTAGCTAGAGAAAGAAAAGATGAAATGTTCTGTTCTGGTAGTGTTTGTTCTTTCCCCCACTTGAACCCTCACTTTAATTCCTCATTGCAAAAGCAATTAAAAAACATTTTAGCCACAACTCTTTCTGATCAAGTAATCAAGTTTGTTTTTATAGACTTTATGAGTCTATATGAGTCTTTATGAATTTTGAGTTTTTAAAAATTCTTATTTCTTCAATTTTGAAAGTTTTATTACTCCACTTTTTAGATGAAGTTTAATTTGAAGTAACACTGACTGAAGCCCAAATCAGTTGTATTTGAAAGAGTAGTTGGTAGAAAATAATTAGTAACTTTTAAAGGTTTTGGGGACTGGATATTATCTTTAGACTATCTTTTTGAAGATAAAAAATAATATTAACCTTTTATGTTTTTTCTAGGACTTCATTTTTTTTTTTAAAGCATTGACAGACTAATTGAACTTATTTTTTTAAAATTTTATTTATTTTTGACTGCATTGGGTCTTTGTTGCTTGCCTGGGCTTTTACTAGTTGCAGCGGTGACTGGGGCTACTCTGTATTATGTTATGGTGCTCAGGTTTCTCGTTGGGATGGCTTTTCTCATTGTAGAGCACAGACTCTAGGGTGCATGGGATTTAGTAGTTGTGGTGCTTGGGCTTACTTGCCCCAAGGCATATGGAATTTTTCCAGACCAGGAATTGAACCCATATCCTCTGCATTGCAGGTGGATTTTTAATCACTGGACCACCAGGGAAGTCCTGGATTGTGTTTTCTTTGAGATTAAAGAATGTATAGTATGCCTCTTAATCCCCTGTGCTTAAGGAATTTGCTTTCTGTAACAATCTCAAGAAGTGTTTGTGGAAAATGTGTGTGAAGGATGGTGCCTGTGATCTCATGTGATGATTTTGTGAGAACATTAACTAAAACAGGAAACTCTAGATTGATTACCTTGTCTTATGATGTGCAGTTTGTTTTCTGCTGGCTTGTTAGACATAGCCAATTATTTTTCAACATTGAAGTGGGTCCTGTCATTTTCTAATCACATTAAAACTTGATTGGAATGAGATGAACTAATAATGTATTTTCCTCCTCTCTTAGATTCATGCCCGAAACCAGAATGAAATAATCTTTGGGCTGAATGATGGCTATTATGGTGCTCCGTTTGAACACAAGGTAAGAGGATTTGCATGATGCTGTGAGTTTTGTTAGTGCAGGTGTGCATTGATACATCAGGCAAAAGCTCTGTGTAAATAGAATCATATTTTTGGTGTAAGTTTGTTGTTTAGTGTGGCTTAGGGTGAAAACTCATATCGTAACTGCACCATACATCTTTTCTAAATCCATATTATATTAATTTTTCTAAAAGAAAATCTCAACTGGCTGTTTTCTAACAATTCTTTAGGGGTTAAAGAAGAATAATGGCTTTTGATTAAATGTAATACAATTTCATTAAATATTTCAGATATCTGTTACAACTTTAAATAAATTTAAGAAGCCTGAGGCAAGTTATATTATAGTCAGTTATATTATAGTCTTTGCTGTCTCTGTATTTAAAGGTGGTTAGAGAAAGGAGAAGGAATTTATTTTTACTAAGTGCCTGCTCTCTGTGCTACCATGTCAGGTGATTCATGTTTTTTATCCTATTTAATTTTAGCCACAAATCAGTGAAATGAGTTTTCTACATGATTTCCTTAGTGGTCATGTTGTTTCCTAATTCTTGATGATCTGAAATGCTATTGCTAGAATGCTCCATTCAGTGGCTATTTATTGAGCACCTGCTATACATCAGCTACTGTGCTCTAAGTGCTAAGGGTACAATGGTGAGCAGACAGATTTCCCTGCTGTCATAGAGTGTATGGAGGAGAAACACACTGGTAAGGTAACCTAACAGGTAACTATATAAACATAAATGGTGGCAAGTGCTATAAAAGCATGTGATGATCTTACCTACTCTAGTGGCTCAAGAAAGGTCTTTGGGACTTGACTTTTAAGGTTGCAATCCTGAGGATGAATGAAAGTGAACAATGTGGAGAGAATGAGAGCTGAATAGAGTGAGCATTCTGAGTAGAGGGGAGGGTAATGTTGGAAGACCATGAAATGCTAGAGGAAGTGGTGAGTCTTAAGGGACTGAAGGAAGGTCTGGGTAATAAGGGAAAATGATACCAGATGTGACTGGAAAGGTAGTCAGGGACCACATACCAGAACCTTTTAAAAGGTTTTATTCTAAGATCAGTGAAGTGTGTTGAAGGATTTTTACCATGGCAGAGGTATAATTAGATTTGTGTTTTAATAATTTTACTCTGGCTGCTGTAAGGACTGATTTAGAAGAGGCAAGGATGTATGTGGGAAGACAGGAAGAAGGATCTTACTTATAAGTGTATCAGGTAAGAGATTTGATACTTTGGAACAGGGTTATGGTAGAATAGCAGATAGATTTAGGAAGGTTTTAGGAGGTAAAATTGTTAGGACTTGGTTTGAATTTAGGGTAAAGGATAGAGGAAAAAAGAAGTTGTTAAGGATGACTTTTGGGTTTCTCGCTTAGATGAAATAACCAGATGGATAAAAGTACCAGGCGCTGAGAGAACTAAGGAACTGGAGGAAGACCAGCTTTGTTGGAGGCAGATCGTGAGTTGAGATTTGATCATACAGACTGAGAATACCTCAAGATAGCCCTGTGTAGGTTTTAAAGGAGACATTTGGATTATATGAATCTGGAGTTCAGAGGAGAGAAGCAAGATAGAGATATAAATAGCGAGATACAACAATGGCATATAGTTACTGAAATCATGAGTTCAGAGAAGATAGACCAAGGATAAGCAGTACTTAGTGAGAAAAAAAGGACTTAGTAATGGGCCTGAGGGTCTCCCACTTTTAAAGACTAAATATGGGAGGAGATGTTGTAAAAGGTGGCAGAGAAGGAATGGTGAGAGATAGATGTGGAAAAGGGAGTGAAATCTCTTGTGGAATCTCAGGCTAAAGAAAGAGGTTTTTGTTTTGGTTTGATTTTGAACCAAACCAAAGACAATGATTGATGAAATGAGAGAAGTTTAAAGACACATTCTTTGCTAAAACAAACAAAAAGCAAGATAATAAACATCTCTGAAACAGCAGTGGAATAGAAGCACAAAGAAGTGGGCAGAAGCATTTGATATAATGGGCTGAAAGATGTGCTTCTTTGGGCAAAATGAACACTAAATGAGCATAGAAGCTGAGATAGGGCTCTCCACATTACAAAAGGAGGCTGAAAAAAGATATCTTAGGGACACCACTCATCTTTAAGGATAATTTTAAAAGGGAAAATCTTAAAAGCTCATAGAAAGAAAGGAAATATTACCTATAAATTAGACTGACAGCAGACTTCTCATCAGCAACAGTAGATTCAAGAAGAAATGTATCTTCAAAGTGCTGTTAACTGTTAAAGTACAATTCTATTTCTGGTAAACATTCAGTTAAGAGTGAGGGTGAAAGAAAGACAATTTTAAGTATCCGAAGACTAAAAGTTTACTGCTTCTGTCTATACTGAATGTTGTAGATAAAGAATTGATCCCAAAGGGAAGATATGGGATGTAGCAGCAAGTTATAGCAAGGTGTATAAAAGTGGTAAAACACTAGTGAATTTGGCTAACTACTGACATACCAAAAAGCACACAAAAACTAATTTATACCATAAATGATAAAACAAATCACGACTGTTGTTCAGAGTGGACCAGAGCTAGTCTAGAACTGTCACCAGTCTGTGATAAGCCAAGTATAAAAAAAGTGAAAGTAAATGTTTTTAAACTTTTATAGCCATTTGACATTATTGTGCCTTTATTATTGTATTTTATTAAAGTATCAGCTCACAGTGAATTGAAGGAAAAGCAACTGACTCTTCTCCACAGAGAGTTTGAGGACTCTGTTTGCTCTAGACAACAATAATAAGGTGAGGGAGGCTGTTTGAAGAGTAAGACTCATTGATTTGTTTGGGAGGAGGCTAAAGATTTTAAACAAGTTTAAAATTTCTTATAATAGCTTGTGGTTAAGTGTGCATGGTAAAAATGTAAAGATTCTTACTAAATACAAGAAACAACATAGATTTTTAATTGACAGGAAAAGGGGAGTTATAAGGAGTAGCAAACTTTGTCAACTTGATAGGAGTCAGAAAAGGAAAACAAAAAACAAATAGTAAACAGAAGCATGTGGTACCGTGATAGAAATAAGTCCAAATATACTTGTAACCACAGTTACTGAATATGGATAGAATATCTGTAGTTGAAATATTTCATAAAGGATTAAAATATTCTAAGGCAGCAAGACTTTAAGAATGTATGTTCTATATGGAAGATGAAAGGTTACTTGTGAAGCTATCACAAGGAAGCATGTTTTAAAGCAACTTTTAAAATAGTGACTGAAGTTTTGGTCGACCAGTTCTTCAGCATTCCTGGTTTTTTACATTAGCTGTAACCAGAAACACATCTGATGATTATGTTGCTGTTAATTCCTGTCCACGTTAAAGTATCTTCAGCCACCATGGTCTAAAAATTGAAGTTTATTTGCTCAAAACTTTTGCCTCTTTGTTTATCTGCTTCTCAAAAAGGATTTACACATTTCTGTTGAGTTGTTAGGAATCTAGTAAATCTCTCAGCTTTTTACTGCGTTGGATGAGTATTCAGTCTCACTTCCAGGGATGTGTTTGGAAACTATTTAATACATTTGAAAATCTTTGACTAATATACTACATATTGACTAATTTACTATACTGTGGGTCTGAATCCTTCATTCAGTAACTTCTGCTGGCATTATTAGGGAGTGACACCTTGTTAATTTTATGTAGTAAAGTTTCATTTATTTGGCTTACAAATGTAAACTCTTACATATTGAACAGCAATGCAGACAAAAAATAATTGGATAAATGATAATAAAAATCTATTTTTAGTTGTAAACATGATTCATGATTTTTTTCTGTCAGCAAATATCAAGTATCTACTATATGCCCATCGTTATACTAAGTACTCTAGGATGTGGAAATGTTAGGTGCAGACTCACCAGCATTTATTCTTTTACCTGAGATAAAGTAGCATTTTTTCCAGAAGAGCTCCAGTTTACAAATAGGTTTAGTTTGAAAAATTATTTTTGATGTCAGTTGTTTGGATCTTAACACAGTGAGTTATAGCAGAAAAGTAACTAATTTGAAGAGAACCTTAGGAAGAGGTTGGTGAATCAGGCTAGGTGACCGGGAGAGATGTTTCCCAGGTGGATTTTGCTACTGGGAGGGCAGTTGAAGGAGCATAGGGAATGAGAGGCTGTTGGGCCAGCTCTTGATCCAGTAAGCTGGAGACTTTTCAGATCCTTGTGCAGGAGTTTTACCTTTAATACAGACATGTAAAGTTATCATTATCTGAATTTCTTTTTGGCAACAACTTTTCTTTTTGGAAGAATGCTGACAGCTACTTGGGTGAATGAACACTCTTAGTGGTTAAGAATATGGGTGTTGGAGTCAGATTGATGTGAGCTGTATTCCAGGCACCACTTCTGCTTACCACGAGAGAGATTTTGGGCAAACCGAGTCATCTCTGAGTTTGTTGTTTTGTCTGTAAATGGACATAACAATGTCTTCCTCATCATAAATTATTTTGAATATTCAAGGTGAAAATGTATATTATGAGCCTGGCACATGAGGAAAGTTCAGTATGGACACCACTACTCAGTAGTCTCTAGACCATGTGAAAAGAGGGATTACATCTCTCATCCTTACCACTCTGTCAGCAGTTGTGTCCCTTGAACAGTGCCCAGCATGTAGGAGGGGCTCACTTTGTTAACAAATGCAGGTGAATGCTTGCTCTATTTAGAACTGTCATAGCAATAATTGAGATTAAAAATCTCAAAGGGATAGTATTTTTCCTGTCTTACCCTACCTTATCCCTAGCCTCAACTTTTGGAGTTTTATTTTTATATAACTTATATTGTCATAATAACTATTATGTTATTGATAAAGTATAAAAAGCTTTAAATTATTAAGAGTTCTTGTTCTGACAAAAAACTGTAGCAGCAATGTCTTCAGAGTCCAGTAGATGGCAGTGCATTCTCATTTTAATGGGAAAAAAAAATTGAAACAGGAGTAGAATTGAGCAAACTCTGGGAGATAGTGAAGGACAGGGAAACCTGGCGTGCAGCATTCCATGGGGTCATAAGGAATCTGACACGACTGAGTGACTGAATAACAAGAATCCAAATAAAAAGGATCAAATCTTTTTGTAGTAAAACACTCTCAGGAGATTGAGATAACAATTTGGTGATTAATTTCACAAATGCAACCACATGAGTTGATCATCTCAAGTACATAGTCCAACTGAGATTGAAGATTTAGGGACAACAGCAAGTTTCAGAGCCTGTGCAAATGGGAATTCCTTATTTTATATTGGTCAAGGCATGATACTTTCACTAAGTAGAAAACCTTATTTCTAATCCCAGTTTTGTTCTGCTACTATGTATCCTGGAGCAGATCACTTAACCTCTCTTAGTTTTAGGTTCCTCATTTCAAACTAAAAAAATTCTTATCAGCTGATTAATGCTGGAGGGAATATTAGGCTTATTTAACTCTGCACTCTTATCTCATAGATAAAGAAACTAAGGCTTAGAGAGCCTCTCGAACTTGACATGGAGAGTAGTTTCATGCTTTAGGTGATAATTAGACATAGCTATAATAATGTCAAAAGTAATATAAATCATTACATACTTTCATACCTCTTTAAATTATTTTACTCCATTCTGTAGGGAAGGCAGAGCGACTACTATTAGAAGTTTTAGTAGTAGTAACAGCTGCAGGCATCTAGCAGCTAACAGTAAGTATTTGGGGAATAAATGAATGACCAGGAAATCAGGATGAGTTAGTGGCAGAACCAGGATCAGAACATAGATCTCTGTCTTTCTAGATATGCTCTTCTTCTTTATACCATGACACATGTGTAAAAGTGATGAATAGATGATTTTCTTCTTCTAAGTGCTTTTTGAGGTTTCTTCCATCCATTTATTTGTGTGATTAAATGCTGTTAAAGATACTGTCTTTAACTTATAACAACTCAGGTGGGCAAAGTATTAGTATTTTTGTTTTCAAACTGAAGATGCTGAAACTTTGAAAAGAGATTTTTGTCTAGTTAACTTTATAGAACTGAGAAATTAAAAAGATGGCTATTTCCTCTTGCTGGTCAAATTCAGCATCTTGCTGGATGCTAGCGTCTTGCTGGATGCTAACTTGTTTACAGAGCACGTCCCACATGGTACTCAAGCAGAACGTTCAGAAGTGGGGATTAAGTGCATCAAGTACTGCCTGTATTTTAACAACAGAGAAAGGGATATGGTATAATTTCTACCCAGATCTCTTAGTATGTCATCAAATAAAGGTTGGAGGATCACAAAAAATAGCTCATTCTTATACATAGTTTATTCAGTTTTCCTTGAAGAGCTCTGTCCCCACCCTGCCCCCTCAAGCAGATTATGAAATACAAGAAACAGACCAGACAGATCCTAAGGGACTGTTTCTAATGAATAACTTTAATTAATATAAATAAATTAAATAACTTAATAACAATAATAACTTTGTTAATAAAATCTCTAGGTGTCTGAGCTCAGTTTAAGTCCAGGGTAAAATCTTGTTTCTGAATTATTTGAACTGATGTGGTATCCTAATAACAGTATTACTCAGGTGGATATGGAACTTTTGGAACTTTTGAAAACTATCATTGCTAGTTCTTACTGAGTACCTACTATATGTCAGACACTATACTATGTACTTTTCATGTTTTATTTAATCTGTATAACAGCTCCTTGAGGTAGTTATCATCATTTTGTAGATACAGTATCCTAGAAGGAAATGTTCAACTACTAATCCAGGATTAGTTCAGTTCAGTTGCTCAGTTGTGTCTGCCTCTTTGCGACCCCATGAATCGCAGCACGCCAGGCCTCCCTGTCCATCACCAACTCCCGGGGTTTACCCAAACCCATGTCCATCGAGTTGGTGATGCCATCCAACTACCTTATCCTCTTTCATCCCCTTCTCCTCCTGCCTTCAATCTTTCCCAGCATCAGGGTCTTTTCCAGTGAGTCAGTTCGTCGCATCAGGTGGCCAAAGTATTGGAGTTTCAGCTTCAGCATCAGTCCTTCCAGTGAACATTCAGGACTGATCTCCTTTAGGATGGACTAGTTGGATACCCTTGCAGTCCAAGGGACTCTAAAGGGTCTTCTCCAACACCACAGTTCAAAAGCATCAGTTCTTTGGCACTCAGCTTTATAGTCCAGCTCTTATCCATACATGACTACTGGGAAAACCATAGCCTTGACTTAGTAAGTAGCAGAACAGTGATTTGAAACCAGGTCTGATTTATTCAAAAGCCTCTTGACAACTATGCTACGTGGTGTCTAGGTTTTTCCCTACTTCACAGAGCATGTCAAAGTACCACGTCACTTTCTTTATATTTACCTAGAGATACCTACTATGTGCATTGTTAAGGTCAAATGAGGGTACATACATAAGTGCTCTGAATGGTATAAAGTATATTATTGTACAGACTTTGGGTATTTATCATTGTAGAGTGGGCATGCAATGCCCAAGAGGCCATCAACCCACCAAAATCCACAAAATTTCCACACGTTAGTCTGTTTGGCTTTCCTCTGAGTCTCTCTTCCCCACCCCCCACCCCCGCTCCCTTTACTCTTGGATCAGATTAGCTTCTGACAGATGTTTGGAAAATCATCTCATCCTATAATTCATATTTATAAATCCTGCTGCTGCAGTGTGGTCCCCATTCTCTCTCTTCATTGAAGCCAGAGAATAATCTGGGAAAATGCCACGTTTCCTGTTACGAATTTTGGAGGATCTTGTCTCTTTAGCACAATTTTTGAGCTTTTTCAGAATTTTAATACTGGAAAATTCAAAGCCAAGCATGGCTCTTCATGTAGATGTTTTCGGTTCTTAGAGAGTAAGCAGAAACAGAGCTCCAGACTCATCCTCACTAGGGGATTCAGAGAGTTGAAAACTTTGTTTCAATTTTGTAAACTCATCTTTATTATTCTTTCTTAGATTTGTAGTGAGGGCATTCTTGACTTTTTTTTTTTTTTTAATTTTCCCCTCTGGGAGTCAGTTTCCATTTAAATTGTTTCTCTAGAAAGCTGGGAATTCTTTCTTAGACTTTTTCACCTAGATAACATGATACCACTGTTGCCTTCTCTTCCCTCTCACTTCTCTCTTCTCTCACAATTACAGTAACTGTGTGTATGTCCTTCTTCCTGTTAGAGTGTAATCTTCTTTAGGGCTGAGGTTGTCTCTTACTCATTCTTTTAGTCCCAGGATTTGGTGTAGACTTTGCTTAGAAGATATTTTTCTTGAGTGAATGAGGTCCACTAGGATCACATGGATCCTGTCTCTGTTCTGTAATATACTTTTCTCTTAAAGGATGGCTACCTCAGCAGGGTCACTGTCAACCCTCTTGTTACCAAGTTGTATTGGTGACATTTAATCCATTTCATACTTGGAGTGTGAGACTATGATTGTGATCATTTTTTGAGGGTAGTTTAAAAAAGTGAAGTGTGAACTCTCAGTTCATACTTGTGAAGAAGAACCTTTTCATCCCTGTTGACTTGAATTTAAAAAAAATTTAGTTTCAGGATCTGTATACCTTTGCTTAATAACATTATTCTTACTTTCATTGCTTCTGTTTTGAAGAAGAAAACATATGCTGTCTCAAACCTCAGACCAGATCTGGGGGAGTCTGCATATTCAGCTCAGGTTCAGTGTCGAGGAAGCGGTCTCACTTTCCCTCCTCAGCAGCTCAGCATCTGGGCTTCGTCAGAGCTCAGTGGCAGTGGGTGTCTGAGGCTTGGAGGTGCTTGACAGAGATACGTGCACATTTTCCTCAGTTTAAACCTTAGTGACACTTAAAAGTGTGTTGATGTCCAAACTGACATACACGCATAGGAACACAGGCTTTCTTTTGATTCTTCAGGTAGCCATTTTAGGAGGAGTTGAACAAATTATTGTTGTTCAGTCACTCAGTCGTGTCCAACTCTTTGTGACCCCATGCACTGCAGCACACCAGGCTTCCCTGTCCTTGTACAAATAAATACTAAATTTTGAAAAAGTATGCTCACTATATCTGAAAATGTGCTCAAGTAGTAGAATGAGCCCCAGTTTTTTTTTCCCCACTGTTCATTATGATTCCTTATTCTCCCTAAGTAAATAGAAGAGAGACTATTTGCAGAGCTCACTTAACAGTTTTAAGAATAATGTATATAGTCTACTAGGGCTTCCCTGGTGGTGCAATGATAAAGAATCCGACTGCCAATGCAGAAGGCATGGCTTTGATCCCTGGGTCGGGAAGCTCCCCTAGAGTGGGAAATGACAACCCATTCCACTACTCTTGTGTGGAGAATCCCATGGACATAGGAGCCTGGTGGGCTGCAGTCCATGGGGTCATGGAGTCGGACACAACTGAGTGACTGAACACACACACACATACCCATATATAGTCTACCATCAGTCCCATGGGGCAGGCTTTTTCTGGGGCCTTTAAGGTATTGTCTTCAGGCTTCCACTCAGACCTTTTGTCTTCTCATCAACACGTTGTGTCTGGGTGATTCAGATCTCTCCCAAGTCTAGTTCTCCAGTTAGTACTTCCATATATCTAGACTTGAGTCAGATTGCTTGAGTGTTTCAGAGACTCATTGTTGTTCAATCGCTAAGTCACGTGTGACTCTTTGTGACCCCACGGACTGTAGCACGCCAGGCCGCCAGGCTTCCCTGTCCTTCGCTATCTCCCAGAGTTTGCTCAAGCTTAAGTCTGTTGAGTCAGTGATGCCATCCAACCATCTCAGAGACACATACTCTCCACAGTTCCTAAACTGAGCTCGATCTCCCCCACCCTTATTGTATTCCTTGGTTCAGTGAATGGTACTGTTGTCCATACATTTTCTCAAACCAGAGCAGGGAGTCATCCTAAACGCTCCTCTCTTTTTCTGTTACTTTTTGAATCACTACTTGAGATATCTGCTAAACATCTGTTTCTTTCCTCGTTCTTGACATTGGAACCAGATTTATCTTTCTAAAATGTTCATCATGTCCCTCTTATTCAAGTCATTTCAGAGTAGTTAATGGACTTGTAAGGTCTTACAGTGAACTAATTCTTGATTTTGAAGCACCCCACCCATTACAGTTTCTTAAAAAGCTGAAATTTACCCATTTAAGTTTTAGAGCTTGGACCTCCTTTCCATAGAATGGTTTTCTGTGACATACCCCTAAGTACAGTTTGGGCACCCCTCTATGTACTCTCATAGACCTTTGCTTTTCATTTTTCTTGTCGCCGTCCTTGACTAGTTATATTCTGATTACCCATTTACTCAACTCTCTTTCTTACTAGACTGTGCACTATGTAAGAGCAGGGACAGTGTCTGTAAATGAATTATCCCTATTGCTTAGCATGGTGCCAGGCATGTAGTAATGATTCAGTAAATATTTATTGAATGAGTGAATGAATGTTGTAGTAGCAGATCATTTAAAACTCTGCTAGGATATACTGTTTCATTGTCATCAGTTGTATAGCATGTTGTTCAAAATTCTCATTCATCTGTGTTTAAATAGTTTCTGACCACTTCTTCATAGACATCTGCCATTGCAAATTATTATATTTTAAATGGATCTCTTTAATTTTCTCTCCAGGTTTGCTTTCCCTTCCAGTTTTTTGAGGTTTTTTTGCATTTTTATTAACTATTTTTTCCATTTATCGAGGTCTCAAATTTTGCAGTTAGCCTTGATTGATTTCTTTTATCCACTCCATTCAGCTCCTGGACTCTTTTGAGTCCTTCTTTGAAATCACTCATTTTTGGCTGCTTTTCCATATCCATTGCCATGATCTGAGCTCAGCCTGGCACCTTCATAAGGCAGGATTACTGCAGTAGTTTCCTGGCGAGCCTGTGGCTCTGGTCTCTTTGTATCCACTTTGTCTGATTCACCACTGCCTGATTAATCTTATTCCTAAAGCATACTTTGATTTTTTTTTTATTCCTTTGCTTAAAGGTTGTATGGAGTTACTTCTGGTCTGCTAGATGTGGCCAAATCTCTGACCTAATTTCCTTTTCTCCATCAGCCTAAATTCAGTCAGTGGTATAGTACTTTTGGGTATATCTCTGCTTTTATCTTTACTGCTTTTCTCTGTCTGTCTCCTTTATTCTTCAGAATTTGAGTTCTCTTTCCCTGTAGTGTGGATTTCTAACATAGTGTCCTAACGGGTGTTTGGGCATTCTGCTTCCTCTAGTTTGTCATATATGTCATTACCAGAGTAACTTTCCTTAAATGCAGCTTTGATCATTGTCCTACACTGGCGGAAACTTTTCATGAGTCCTTTATGAAGGTCGTCTCACTCTTTATTGTGACATTCAAGGCTTTCTGTGTCTGGCCCTCTCTACCTTGTCACGTAGCTGTATCTCCCACTATTTTCCCCTGTGGTGTTCCAAGTAATTTTAACATCATTGGAGCTGAACAAATTGGACCACTGTTTAATTTTCTCTGAATACAGCTTATGTTTTCCCACTGCCATGCTTCAGCTAAAGGTGTTCATTCTGTGTGGGACTTTCCTTCACTGCCATTCAGCTTTCTGTACTTGTTAATCCATCCCAAGTATTGCTACCCCTGCAGCCTTTGATGTTTCTGCTTCTACTGGGTGGAATCTTTACCATACTGGAACTCGTATAGCTTTTCTTCTTAACCTTTCTTACAAGCAGTTTTACTTCACTTGGAACCTTAACTGGGTTATATACTTTATTCGGTTATATACTTTTATAAGGATGATAGAAATTGCCTGACATCTTGTATGTATTAGGTACTCAGTAAACACTGAAATGAATAGGTATATGTGTATATTGTTGTTTGCTTCGTAAACAGTTATCCTGTCCACGGGATTATTTTAGTAGAACTTTTATAGTTTTAATAAAGGATTGTCTTTGTTTTAGTAGCTGACAACTCTCAAAACATACAGTAACACATTTTAAAAGTTGACATATTCAGTGATCTAATACATGGATAAGCAAATTACAGTCCCCACATGTTTTTATGTGGCCTGCGAGCTAAGAATGGTTTTTACATCTGTAAAGAATTTGAAGGCGAAACAAAGAAAAGTATGCAATGGAGATGATGTGGATCGCAAAGCCTTAAATATTTACAATCTGGCCATTGACTGAGAAAGTTTGTAGATCACTGATCTAGAAACACACCTGATCATCTGCCTGGAATTACTGTTGGTCTTTGGGTATGTGAAATTATCTGTTTCCTTGAGCAGTTTAACAGGCGCTCACCCAGACTGGTGCCTATCCTCTTTGCTTCTTTGAAAACGAATTGTTAGGCCTGGCTTCAGGAGAATTTTGAGTGACACGTAAATCTCCTCAGGGCTCTTTGGCACTTGGCAGTATCTCACACAGATAACCAGATACAAATGAACCATTTCTTTCCATTATGATCCTTCATCAGAAGTCTGTCGGGATTGCACATCTGGTGACGTTAGATGTCATTCAGAGCAAGGCTCTTAGCATATTTCAAGAATGTTAATTGCTGAGTTGTGGCTGAAGCAGAAGGGTTTAATAATGTCCTTGAGTTGCCTTAAATGTACATGGACCCAGAATTTGAGAACTGGAAAAGGTCTTAGAGATCAAGTAAAGCATGGTCATTAAGAACACAAGCTGTGGAGCCAGACTGAATGGCTCTTCTACTTAATCCTCCCTGTGTCTCAGTTTCCTTACCTTTAAAGTGGGGATAAGAATAGTACCTGTTTCACAGGGTCTCATGAGTATTATGTATGTTAACCTTTAATGTTAATATAAAACGTTCATTTAGCGTGAAAAACAACACTGCCTGGAATACTGTGAATGCTCATAAATGTTACTTTGTGTTTGGCTATTATTGTTTATCATTGTTTATATTAGTTTTATCATTGTTTTCATCTCATTTTATTGTTAAAGAAACTAAGACCTAGAGGAGTTAAGTGGTTTTCTTCACTTCCATGACAGGCAGAGTGGATTAAGATGCAGAATTCTTACTATAATGTGTTGCTTTTAGTTGTATGTGAGTGTGGATAAGTTTTAGTAGAAAAGATGTTTGGCAGCTTTTTACATAAAATAAGAACAGCTAAGTGGAGTGTCTCCAATCATTTCTCGTGAGAATCTTAAGTTTATTTCTGGTGTCTTTTCGTAGCTCATTTGTAGGATTGTCTCCTGTCTCTTCAGCTGCCCTCATATGTAGATTATTTCATAGCCAACTGTCTCTCTTTTTAATTGGGTTGAAATTTATATAACATGAATTTATGCTTTTTGGGGGGAGACTTCATTGCACAACTTGTGGAATCTTAGTTTCCCCACCAGGGATCAAACCCAGGCCCCAGCAGTGAAAGCACCGAGTTGTAACCACTGGACCACCAGGGAATTCCCTAAGCATTTTAAAGTGTGTGATTCAGTGGCATTGGGAACGTTCACAATGTTGTGCAAACACTATCTCCATCAAGTTGCATAACATTTTTATCACAGCAAAAGAAAATGCCATTAAGCGTTCACTCTCCATTTTGTGTCCCCCAACCGCCAGCACTACCAACTTGCTTTTCTCTTTACGGTTTCACTTATTCTGAGTATTGAATATAAATGGAATCATACAATACGTAACCTTTTATGTCTGGCTGCTTAGTGCTTTTGAGGTGCATCCAAATGTAGCATGTGTCAGTACTACTTTTCTTGGCTGAGTGATATCCCATTGTATGAATATACTATATTTAGTTTATCTGTTCATCTGCTGATGGATGTTTGAATTGTTCCTACCTTTTGGCTGTTGTGAATAGTGCTGCTGTGAACATTTATGTACAAGATTTGTTTTCAGTTCTTTTGGCTTTATACATTGGAGTGGAATTGCTAGATGACATAGTAATTCTATGCTTCACTTTTTGAGGAATTGCCAAACTTTTTTCCATAGCTGCTGACCACTTATGTTCCCAACAGCTGTATACTAGGGTTGACGATTTCTCCACATCCTTACCAACATTATTTTTTGTTTTTTCCAAATTTTAAATTTTACTTTTTTTACAAAATATTAAGTGGAATCTCATTGTGATTTTTGAGTTACATCTTCCTAATGACTAGTGATATTGGGCTTCTTTTCATGTGCTTGTTGGCTGTTTGTATATCTTTTCTGGAAGTGTCTCTTTGAGTCCTTTGCCCAGTTTATAATTGGGTTGTCTGTTTGTTGTTGGGTTGTCAGACTTCTTTATGTATTCTGGATATTAGACCTTTATCAGATACATGATTTGAAAATATTTTCTCCCTTCTTTTGGATTTTTTTTTTTTTTTTACTTTCTTCGTAGTGTCCTTTGTTGCACAAAAGTTTAATTTTGATGAAGTCCAATTTATTATTTCTTTTGTTGCTTATGCTTTTGGCATCATATTTAAGAATCCCTTGGCAAATCCGAGGTTTTATAGGTAACCTCCGAGGTTATATAGTGTTCATCCACTGATGGATGTTTGAATTGTTCCTACCTTTTGGCTGTTGTGGATAGTGCTGCTGTGAACATTTATGTACAAGAATTTGTTTTCAGTTCTTTTGGCTTCATACCTTGGAGTGGAATTGCTCGATGACATAGTAATTCTATGCCTCACTTTTTGAGGAATTGCCAAACTTTTTTCCATAGCTGCTGACCACTTTATGTTCCCAACAGCAGTATACTAGGGTTGGCAACCATTAGGTGCCTTAATGGTTTTATTGTTTTAGGTTTTACACTTAGGTCTTTGATCCTAGTTGCAATTTTTGTATATGGTGTTAGGAATGGGTCCAACTTTATTCTTTTGCATGTGGCCATTTAGTTGTTTCAGCATCACTGTTGAAATGACTGTTCTTTCTCAGGCCTGACACTTTTGTTTAAAATGAGTTGACTATAGATAGATGAATTTATTTCTGTATTCTTGGTTCTATTTCATTGATGTATATGTCTGTCATTATGCCAGTACAACACTGATTTGATTAGTATTGCTTTGTAGCAAATATTGAATTGGAAAATACGAGTTCTTCAACTTGATATGTTGTGTTGACTTGATTTTCATTTATCAAACCAGCTTAACATACCTTGGGTAAATACCACTTGTTCCTGATATATAAATCTTTTTCTAGAAAATTATTTTAATTGTAGTGAAATATACATAATATAAAATTCGCTATCTTAACCATTTTAAGTGTATAGTTTGGTGGCATTAAGGACATTCACCTTGTTTTACCACTGTCACTACTGTCCATCTCCAGAACTCTTTTTGTCTTGTGAAACTGAAACTCTCTATCTACCCTTTAAGTAATAACTCCCCATCTCCCTCCTCCTCAAGTCTCTGGTACTCACCCTTCTACTTTCTGTTTCTATGAATTTGACTGTTCTTGGTACCTTATATAAGTGGAACCACACAATATTTATCCTTTTGTCACTAGCTTGTTTTACTTAACATAATGTGTTTAAGGGTCATGCATGTTACAGCATGTGTCAGAATTAATTTCCTTTTTAAGGATAAATAGTATTACGTTATATGAATATACCGTATTTTACCTGTTCATCTGTTGATGAACACTTGGGTTACTTCCACCCCTGGACTACTGTGGATAATGCTCCTATGAACATGGGTGTACAAATTTCTCTTTCTTTGAGTTTTTGCTTTCAATTCTTTTGGGTATATTCCCAGAAGTAGAATTGCTAGACCAGATTAGCTTTGCTAATACATGTGACTCTTGAATAACATATGTTTGAACTGGGCAGGGCTACTTATATGTGGTTTGGTTTTTTTTCCCCAATAAGTCTGAACTACAGTACTACATAATGTACAGTTGGTCAAATCCATTGATGCAGAACAATGCATATGGAACTGTGGGTACAGAGAACTGACTGTAAAGTTATATGTGGATTTTTAACCATGTAGGGGTCGTTGCCCCCACCCCCTCTTTGTTCAAGGGTATTTTGTTAAGGATTTTTTTCTCTATAATGTATATATATATGTTTTATATATATATGGGATATTGGTCTATAATTTTCTTGTGATGTTATTATCTGGCTTGGGATCAGGGTAATACTGGTCTCATAGAGTGAGTTAAGAAGTATTTCCTCCTCTTTCATTTTTTGGAAGACTTATAGAAGGATTGGTGTTATTTTCTCTTAAGTGATCAGTAGATTTTGCCAAATTATGCAGTTCTGGGCTTTTCTTTGCTGGGAGTTTTATAATTACTGATTTAACTTCTTTAGTTTTGTTATAACTTTGTTAAATTAACATTTGTTGATAGAGCACAGAAAACCACAAGAGAAATTGAAATAGAGACATTTGTTACTCATAGATTCTGGAGGAATTATTGAGAAGGCTTTGAAGTGGCCACATGGGGAGGTCAAGGCAGAGTGCAGACAGAGAAATGGAGGATCTGGGACATATGTCTTGTTTAGAGTCTGTCTGTAGAGTGCTTTGGGGTTCCTGGGCTTGGGTGGGTGGTTTAGTTCAAACCAAAAGAGCAGGGATTTGGTAAGCTCCATGGGGATTTTTATCTAAGGGGCATGTAGAGCATACAGGTCCTGGGAAGCAGGGGAGACTGTTGATCACAAGTATTAACAGAATCTACGTTTGCTTGTAACTCTGCAGCCTGCAATCTAGGGCATGCACTTCCCTAAAGAGGGATCTAGTGTTGGTGTAAGGTCCCTAAAGGCTACTTGGCCAAACAAAATGGATGTCAAAGCGGTGATACCATGGAGTAGCCTAGCTAAACTCTTTGATAACTTGTGGATCTGTCCAGATTTTCTGTTTTTTCCTGAATCACTTTTGGGAGTCTCTGTTTTTCTAGGAATTTTCATTTTATCTAGGTTCCCTGAGTTGTTGGCATACAGTTGTTCATCAGTTCAGTTCGGTAGCTCAGCCATGTCCAACTCTTTGCAACCCCATGGACTGCGGCACGCCAGGTTTCCCTGTCATTACCAACTCCTGGGGCTTGCTCAGACTCATGTCCATCAAGTCGGTGATGCATTGGTGATGCCATCCAACCATCTCATCCTCTGTCGTCCCTTTCTCTTCCTGCCATCAATCTTTCCCAGCATCAGGGTCTTTTCCAATGAGTCAGTTCTTCACATCAGGTGGCCAAAGTGTTGGAGTTTCAGCTTTAGCGTCAGTCCTTACAATGAAGATTCAGGACTGATTTCCTTTAGGATGAACTGGTTGGGTCTCCTTGCAGCCCAAGGGACTCTTAAGAATCTTCACCAACACCACACTTCAAAAGCATCGATTCTTTAGCGCTCAGCTTTCTTTACAGTCCAACTCTCACATCCATACATGACTACTGGAAAAACCATACTTTGACTAGACGGACCATTGTTGGCAAAGTAATGTCTGTCTACGTTGATCATAGCTTTTCTTCAAAGGAGCAAGTGTCTTTTAATTTCATGGCTGCAGTCACCATCTGCAGTGATTTTGGAGCCCAAGAAGCCTCGCACTGTTTCTATTGTTTCCCCATCTGTTTGCCACAAAGTGATGGGACTGGATGCCATGATCTTAGTTTTTTGAATGTTGAGTTTTAAGCCAACCTTTTCACTTTCCTTTTTCATTTTCATCAAGAGGCTCTTATAGTATTCTTCTATAATTAGTATTTCCTGTCTTTATAAGATTAATGGTAAAGTTCTCACTTTCATTCCTGATTTTAGTGATTGGAGTGTTCTCTCCTCTTTTCTTGGTTGGTCTGGCTTAATGTTTGTCAGTTTTATTGGCTCTTTTCACAGAACTAAGTTAGTTTTATTGATTTTTTTCTATTGTTTTTTATTCTATATTTCATGGAAAGGGTTAGTTGCTCAGTCGTGTCCGACTCTGTGACCCCATGGACTGTAGCCCTCCAGGCTCCTCTGTCCATGGAATTATCCAGGCAAGAATACTAGAGTGGGCTGCCATTCTCTTCTCCAGGGGATCTTCCTGACCCAGGGGTTGAATCTGGATCTCCTGTGCTCGCTTCGGCAGCACATATACTAAGATTGGAATGATACAGAGAAGATTAGCATGGCCCCTGCGCAAGGATGACACGCAAATTCTTGAAGCATTCCATATTTTTGAAGACCCAGAGAAATGGGATGAGGGGGGAGGTGGGTGGGGATCAGGGTGGGGAACACATGTAAATCCATGGCTGATTCATGTCAATGTATGGCAAAAACCACACAGTATTGTGAAGTGATTAGTCTCCAACTAATAAAAATAAATGAAAAAAAAAAAAATCTGGATCTCCCATGTTGCAGACAGGCTCTTTACCATATGAGCTGCTAGGATCTCTGCCCTAATCTTTATTATTTGCTTCATTCTTACTTTGGGTTTAGGTTTTCTTTTTATTGTTCCTTAAGGTGGAAGATTACGTTACTGATTCGAACTCTCTCTCCTTTTTCTTCTTTTTAATGTAAAATTTACAGCTGCATTTATCACTCTGAGCACTTTTTCACTGTATCCTATGTGTTTTATATGTTGTATTTTTATGCAACATAGCATTTAATTATTAACCTTATGATTTGTTCTTTGACCCACTGGTCATTTAAGAGTATGTTGTTTAGTTTGCAGTTTGTGAATTTTCCAAATTTCCTTTTGTTACTGATTTTTAGTTTCATTCCATTGTGATCAGAAGAGATAATTTGTATGATTTCAGTGTTTAGAAATCTATTGAGATTTTCTTTGTGACAACATATGGTCTATCCTAGAGAATATTCCATGTGCATTTGAGAATATTTGTATGGTTGTTGTTGAGTGGACCATGCTATATACATCTATTAGGTCTATTTGGTTTATAGTATTGTTGATATTTTTTGTTTCCTTCTTTCTCTTTTTTTATGGTTGTGCTATCCATTGTTAAAAGTGGGATGTTGACTTCTGCTGTTTCTCATTTTAGTTTTGTAGTTTTGACTTCATATGTTTTGTTTATATGTTGTTAAGTACATATATGTTTATAATCATTTATATCTTCTTGATCCTTTTAAAACTGCATAATGTCTGTTTTGGTCATTTGTTTTGTTTTAATGTCTGTTTGTCTGATATTAGTTTACACATTCCAGTTCTCTTTTGGTTACTACTTACATAGAATATCTTTCCATCCTTCCATTTTCAACCTATTTATATGTTTTTGATTCTAAAGTACATCTCTTGTAGATAGCATATTGTGGATCATTAAAAAGAAAATCCATTTGGCCAATCTCTGCCTTTTAATTGTAGTGTAATTTAATTCATTAACACTTCCTGTAATTACAGATGGAAGGACTTCTGCCATTCTTTAATTTGTTTTCTTATTTCTTTTTGTTCCTCATTTCTTCTATTACTACCTTCTTTTGTATTAGTTATTTTCTCATGTAACATTTGAGTCCTTTCTCTTTTCTTTCACTGTGCATCTTTTAGTTATTTTCTTAGTGTCTGCCCCAAGGATGATAGTTGACATCTTAATTTGTAAGTTTAGCTAAAGTTAATATTAGTATTATATAAAACTTTTCTTCTCTATGGCTCTATTCCCCCATTTTTATCATCACTTTACATCTTTATTATTGTGTACCCATAAGGGTAGATTTATAATGATTGCTTCATTTATTTGCTAATTGATTGATATTAAATACTAAACCACTCTTGCATTCTTAAAATAAATTCAGTCAAAATGAAGTGTTGTTGTTTTATCCTTATAATGTATTTCTGGTTCAACTTTCTAATGTTTTGCTAAGATTTTTGTGTCTGTAATCATGAGGATATTGGCTTATAATTATCTATGTGTGTGTGTGTGAGAGAGAGAGATAAGGTTTAGTGTCAGTAATGTGGTTGGAAATTGTTCCTTTCCGCTCTGTTTTATGAAGAGGTTTGTACTAAATTGATGATATTTCTTAAACATTTGATATAATTCAGTGAAGAAACCTGGACCAAGACTATTTTTGTGGAAAGATTTTTCAACTACTTATTCACTTAAAAATAGTTACAGAGTTATTACTCAGCTATTATCCATTTTGGCATGTTGTAGTTGAATTTGTCTAATTAATCTAAGTTGTCAGATTTGTTAGCATGAAGTTCTTCATGATATTTTCCTAATAACCTTTTTAATATCTGCAGCAATGTAATTTTTGGAAAATGCTTATATTAGCATTATAGCAGGCATGCAGTGCTTATTACATACCTTTGATTTTACAAATATTAGCTCTTTTAATTCCCATGACAATTTGTGAGGTAGATAGTATTATCATCTCCATGTTATAGATGAGAAACCAAAGTTAAACTGAAAAAAGTTAGGTGCCTTGCTCAAGGTTACAGAACTGGTGTGTTAAGGGCTTAAATTGTAATCCAGGTGGTCTGGGTCCAGAGTCCTTTTTTCTTAACTACTATTTACTTTGCCTTTCTGAAATGCCAGATAGCTGTTCTGTTCTTCTTAAGAAATTGTGCTATGTTTGCTGTAGAAACCATCCTTGCTCCCAACACCTTAACACCACTGAGTGGAAATATTTGTTTCAGGTATTCCTAATTAAAACTTGGAATGCCTTTTCTCCCATAAAAACATTACATATGTTGGCTAGGCATACTTGAAATATTATTGTTAATACTCTTCTTCAGCCACATAATATGTTAAAAAGACTTCTGGGGTTTCACTGGGAAGTTTACCAAAATTTATAATGTGAAACATTGTTTCTGTGGGAAAATATTAGAAGAAATTTATTTTAAATTCACTTGCCTAAAATGTTAAACTTCAATTATGTGAAAGTGTTTCTTAATTTCTTAATGATTTGAACCTACTGAGTTATTATTAAATCATAATTTAAAAAAGACAAACATCATGATTAATTTGGACACATATTTTGTTTTACTTTGATTAATTTGTTGATCAATGTCTTTTAGGGTTATTCAAATGTTCAGAAGAATATTCTTCTCCAGGTGGATCAGAACTGTGTTCGCAATTCTTATGATGTCTTCTCTTTGCTGCGGTAAGAAACTTCTTAGAGTCCTCTTGCATTTTCTAAAGAATCTTCCTCATTCTGAGTTTGTGACATTTCAGTGTGAGGAAACGTATGGGAGCTTTGGAAGCTGTTACTCAGACTTAGCATTTTTTAGTGAGAGGTTCATAAATTTTGTAGCTACAGTTATTTAAGTTTATCTCTTTTACAAAGCCTTTCAAATGCCATTTTTTTTTTTCCTGCGGACAGTGGGAGAGAATGATTGGAAGCTAGTGATCTTAAAGTAGGGACATGAGCTGTTTCCGGTCTTCTGCACTGTAAAGAACAGCAACCAGAGGTATAAAATTTAGACTTATCAAAATTTTAACAATGATGCCATTACTTAGAAAAGCTCTCCAATAGGCCTAGATGTAGCTTAGAGTTTTGACCTGCTGTAAAAGAATCATGTTTGGCAAGTCAAAGAGCTTTGCATGAAGCTCATGTGCTCAGAGGCTTAGCTGCTTCAGCTCTGTATTTTCATAATGTCTGGGTTTAATTTTGTAAGATTTTTAAATTTGGTTTTAATTTTCAGTGTGGTAGATCATCAAGGACATTTTCCCAGGAGGCAGGCTACCAAAATAAGTGCAGTTTAAAATAAAGTTAACAGTGACACTCAACCTACGTTCACCCTACTCAGACAGATGGTTCATTGAAACTCGATTTTGGCAGTCTTTTCCTAATGTTTACATAACACATCATAAATTTCAGACCATTAGACATCCTCTATATATCTGTTGGAGGAAGAGTCCAGAAAGATGATTGGATCCTTGTCCAGTTGGATGGTTGTTTATTTTGTAAACGTTGTTAAATGAGCCTTTCCTTTGCAAATCTTGAATCTTGTTATACAGAATGATAGAGAGTTTGGTCACATGGACTATGTAAATTGCTCTTAAGAGACAATGATTTCAACTAAAGTAACCACACACATTTGATGTCTTTTGATTTTTACCTGAGAGATACTTTGACTTCTTAGGGTATGTACCAGAATGGATGGAATTTAGTAATTGAATGGTAGAGATAGAAAACAACTTGTGTCAAAATATATAACTCTTATTTTGAGCCTATTCAGTTTGGACTACATTGAGTTTTAAGTATTGAAAAGAGGGATGCACAGAAATAGTTTGAATTGTGAGCCACTAATATTTCTTGGCCTATTTTCCTCAGTAAAATAGAGTTATAGATACTATTATGTTTAAAGATATTTTTGAAGTGTGAGATTTTATTATGTTATTAGAGACATCAGTAAAGTTAAAAGCAAAAGGAATACAGAAGTAAGAAGAGAATTTGGGAAAGATGGTATCATAGAATCTAAGAAAACAGAGATTTAAGGGGTATTGAAGGCCCTGGTGGCTTAGAGGGTAAAGCGTCTGCCTGCAGTGCGGGAGACCAGGGTTCGATCCCTGGGTTGGGAAGATCCCCTGGAAAAGGAAATGGCAATCCACTGCAGTACTCTAGCCTGGAAAATCCCATGGACAGAGGAGCCTGGTAGGCTACAGTCCATGGGGTCGCGTAGAGTTGGACATGACTGAGCAACTTCACTTCCCTTTCCTGAAGGCTCTGTACAGTAATGATTCAGGAGAATAAGAGCTGAAGAAAGACTGCGGAATCTTGGGAATCAGCTTAGTATAGTGGAGAATGTGTTGACTGACTTGCCTGTGACTTAATTATCCTTGATTTATCCTAGTTCTTTTAACCTCTTTGATGTTCTAAAATATAGAAGCAGTGGTGTTACAATTTGTTTAATTTACAAGCGTTTTCACATCTATTACCTTTTTCTCCTATAAGTTTTCTGTGTTCCCACATCAGGGATCAGCTTATGTCTTCCATGTAGAAGTGAGGCCAAGGGGCAGTCAATTACTTAGCAGTACTCAGCTGAGGGGACACACACCAAGTAAGAGCCAGACTGGAGATTGGTATGAAGGTTATCTGGCAAACAAAATTTGCAAACCCTTTTCACACTCTGACTTATCCTAGACTGGTGGTTATTGGGTGCATGTAGCATGATGATAGAGAAAATTTCTGAAAGTCATAGAGCCCTCCATAAATGCAAAATCATAAAATTAGTTTGGTAGTTGCTCAGGTAATTAACACTGATCTTGCAGTGAAATGTCTCTGGGGAGTTTCACTTCTGGAGTGCCTTCTAGATTCCTTAGGTGTGTCAGTAGTTTGAATAACCTTGTTAATAATTGCCTGCTCATCACCTTTATGTAAATCTTTTGTAGCTGGTAACACAGATATACTTTTTTCTGAACTAAATCTAATGTCTGTTTATCAAGTAAATTGGCTGAACCCGGAAAGTTACTTTGGAGCTAGAAACTTTAAATTGTACTTGTCAATGTTAATGAGTAAAATGGAACTTTCTTTGCAAATTCACACAGTTCAGAGTAATTGTCATGTATCTGCTCAATTAAAAGTTCTTTTCCCACTGTTCTTATCATGAGATACATATAAAGTGATTGCTGAGAAAGTTAATGTGGTGCTAATTAATTTTGTTCATTGCTTCCCCTCCTTAACTCAGGCAACATTGTTCCTGGATGGAGTAATTTTTAAAAATATACCTTCTTCTTTCCTGATGATTTTTTTTTTAATTGTTACTTCTTGATCTGTGATTTTATGTGAAAAGACAGAGTCTGAATTTTTTAATATGACTTACTCCACAAAGTTCTCAGTACTGTTTGGAGTCAGGGTTAGAACCCACGTCTGCTGTTAGTTAACTCTCATTGTGTTTTTATGTTGGTAGCTGCTATGAATTGATAATGTCCCACCTTTTATTTGTAAATGTCATACAAAAAAGTAGGAAATCTTGACTAAGTAAAGGCTGCTTTTAGAACATCTATGACCCTAACTAGCATTATAGCCCCTTCTAATGGATGTGTTGTACCACATTTTGTAGGAAAACAATGACCTGAGGTTTTACTCTTCTGCCAACAGTTAGGAATTTAGACTAATTCCAGTGTTACCAAAGAAAGAGCAGCTCTTTCCAAATTTACATTCAGTGTGTGTGATGGTAACTGATTTCTGCTTCCTAGCCCTTGGAAATCCCTGGATTAAGCATTAGTTTTCATGTAAGCAGACATTTAATTAGGAGACCCTTCAGTTGTCACATTTCATACTTTAGGATGTTCACCACAAGGTGTCAATGTTGCTCTTTAACTGGCATTTGAAATTTCCTTTATTTTACAGTTTTGAAGTGAGAAAAGTAGACTTAAGAATTATAAGTGAGCCTTTAATTTAGAAGTTAACTTTCCTTCTCTTTTTTATTATTCCTTCTAGGTTAATGAGTTTATAAACAGCTTTCTCTTTTGGGATCTGTTGATTTTTAAAATTTTTTGTTTATTGTTTACTGTGTTGGTGATAGGGAGTTGTTGAAAGATTGCACGGAGAGGAGTGACATGCTCAGGAGTGAATTTGATTCTAACCATGATGATAGTATGGAAGAGACCTGAGGGACAGGTCTAGAAGCAAGCAGATGGCTGTAATCCTACCTGTCCTGGAATTGAAAGATTATTTTTAGTGTTTAAAAACGTTTTTGTTTTGTTTTCCCTTTCATACTTCCTCAGAAAGGTAACTATTGTATTGAATTAAGCGAGACTTAATTGTTTTCTCTTGAGTATAGTTTTCTTTTTTTTTTTCCTTCTCTTTTGACATGGCCTCCTTTTACCTATTTAATAAATGAAGGTATGGTGGAGAAACCATGGGCTTTGGTCCTTCATCTAGGTTCCAGTCCTAAATCGCCAGGTTACTTTGGGCAAGTTTCTTAACTTTGGTATGCCTCAAACTGTTCTTGTAAAATGGGGGTAATATTGGTCTCATAGACATGAGAATTAAAGAAGGTAAAAAAGATTAAAAGATCATAGGACAGTTGCTGGCACATAGTAGACATTCAATAAATAATAGTCTTCATTTCCCCCTTGACTTCTTCCACCTTGAAATTAGCATTCTTCTCTGTTCCACTGTTCCTTTTGTATATTACTGCTAGGTTTTCCAATTTTCGGCGTAATTTCCCTTTCTGTTCTTGCCATTCTAATGCCTACCACCTCTGTTTTTAGAATTACTTTTGTTAATCGTCTAACAATCATGATAAAAATTATTTAACATGTGCATGTCTTGTCTCCCTGATGGCACTGAAAACTACTTGAAGGAAGGGGTTGTTTCTCAGGGCTATGTTGTCTCCTCTCCATCTTACTGACGTTATGTTGGAGTTACTGTGGATTCTGCTGTGATCCCGGAGCTCTTGGTCCTGTGGATCCTGCATTACTCTTTCTCTCTAAGGACTCTTTTTCATTACCACAACTTCAACCACCACAGCCACATGTTAATAGCTCTGAAAACTATGTCTCTAGTTTCAAGTTTTCTTTTGGATTTCTGCTCTGTAGTTTCCAGGGACAAGTAGACTTTCATGTTCTGTAGGAACCTCAACCATAACAAGTCTGGCTTAATCTCCATACACTGGCCTGATCTTTCTCTTCCTTTTGTTTTCCCTGGTTTCTCTAGTAGTAGCATCAGCATCTCAGGCTCACTAGTGAGCATACCTTTCTTTGTTCTCACCTCTGTTTTCCTGGACTATTTCCTGACCTCTGATCTTCCTACTTTCAGGTTTTCTTTCATGCAATTAATAGATATCATTTTAAAAAATCATTTGTTTATTTATGGCTGTGCTGGGTCTTTGTTGTTGTGCAGGTGATCCGGAGCTACTCTTCATTGTGGCATGCGGGCTTCTCATTGTGGTGGCTTGTCTTGTGGAGCACAGGCTCTAGGCACACAGGCCCAGTAACTATCACAAAGGCTTAGTTTCTCCACGGCACGCGGGATCTTCCTGGATCAAGGATCAAACCTATGTCCCCTGTGTTGGCAGGTGGATTCTTAACCACCGGACCACCAGGAAAGTCCTAATAGATATTATTTATTGAACATTTCCTTTGTATTAGGAACTATGTTAAGTGATTTATATGAATTGACTCTTCTAATTTTTACAACAACCCCATGTGGTTAGAAATGTTTATTGCTGTTTACAGATGAGGAAGTTGAAGCACAAAGCAGTTGAGTGGCTTATCCAAGGTTATACAGGTGGTTCATGTTAGTCTGTATTTAAACCTAGTTTAGCTCCTGAGCTTGTGTTCATAACCAGCATGTTTTACTACCTTATTTTTTCACACTGCTTTAGTACAATTCATCTGCCACATGGCTGCCAGAATGATCAAAGATATATCAGTTTTGTCACTCATTTGGTTTAGAAATCTTTGAGCTGTCACATAGAGGATAAAGTCCTTCCTTCTTAATTTGGTATTCAAAGGATGTGGTTCTAAATAGTCCAAAGGGACCAATATTCTTCTTTCAAGTCCTCCTGCCACTAGTAGCTAGTAGCAACTAGTATCTAGCCTTTACTGAGCACCTATTGTTGTAGTTAGTTCTTCATTGTCTGAATTGCTCTCTGCTTATCACCCAGAAACTGAGAGCTCCTTTAGACAAGAATCCTCTTTTCATTGATACTTGTATTAGTCCTATGATGGCTACGTATCAAGTATATTTAGCAGATAAGAAATGCTGTTTTAATTGATTAATTCAAACTGTTCTTCAGGTTACAGGGAACTGGGTTCTGTTGTTTCTGTTTCTGGCTTGCACCTGATAAAATGAGAGTTGTAAAAAATTTCTCGACTGTTATCAAAAAAGTGTTGAAAATACAATCAGGTCCATAAAGATTCAGCTGCCTCTTTTCTTTCTGCCACTGCCTTCAACGTAACGATTTCAGGATTTTGTGACTTATGGTTTTATCCCTTATGCAGATTCTTTGGGGAAGATCTTTATCTGGTAAATTGTTGCCATATCCCCACCCGCCACTTTGATAGAAAATACTTTCTCTTACAGAATTTCAGTTATAGAAGGGAAATGCTCATATCGAATAAATTATTCTTGCCGTAATGTTTAGAAAACGGGGAGGATGACATGTGTAAGGGTGTAACTGTTCATAATCTTTAAGTTTTGAATGCGATGACTAACTTCTAGGTTGCAGGGAGAGTTTTCTCCTCTCTCCCTTCCTAATGATGTCTCTCCCTAAGAGGTAAGTGAAAATGTAGAGAATATAATTAAGAACCTGATTGTAAGCAAAAGATGTCACAAAATTTATGTCCTAAGACTCGTATAGTTTTCTGTTCTTGGTAGACACTAGGCCCAGTGTCTGTGTGCTCGTTTTTGATAAATGACGGGAATTAAGAGGATTACTGTTAAGGCAGACACACTGACATCAAGGAGAAGCAAAATCTGACAGTTTGCTGTTTGTGCTTCACTCTTTGTTTCTGTAGTATAACTGATGGGTAAGTCGTATTAGCTACTGTCCTGTCTTTATACTCAGTATGTTTGGATTTGTAAATAGTGCTCTGTCACTACTTCATATAAAAGGAGGGCAGGGAGAAATAGAAATAGCCCAGCTGTGAAGAGAGACAGACTAAGTGAAAAAAGGCATAGCTAGCTTCTTTCTTCTTTGTGTGAGCAGCTTTACCCAAGTACAGTTCCATACTATAGTTCCTGACTGAAGTTAATAATGAGAATTACTAAGTGTCCCATATTAGTTTTCACTAATGCTCTCTCCATTTAACACATGAGGACACTGAGGCTTAGATCAGTGTGTGTCTAGCACCACAAGATAAGTAAGTGTTAAAGCAGGTTTGAATGAAGAGTGCATGTGCGTTCTTCCATTGTACTATGTTGATACTGAATCATTAGTGGAATATAAAGTGGTCCTTGTTAAAGTCTACTAAGAGAGCAGTGATGTGTGACAAGATTTAGGAAGGTTTTTAATCAAAATTTAAAATTAAAAAGTTAGATATTAAAAAATGTTTAGGTATTTAATATAAGTTTCAGTTAAACAGAATTGGTATTTATGTGTAATAGCACATTTTATTTTTATTCATCTTTCTATATGTATACCCACAGAAAGACACATATATACTTACAAAAATATTGGTAGAATTTTAAACAAAATCTGGGGTAATTTTAGGTGCAGTGTTTTTTTTCCCCTTTCTTTTTAGTTTTTGGCTTGTCTTCTTCCTTAAACCCTTTGCCTCACTACCAGAACCACCAGTTGTGGACTGAATGTTTGTGGTCCCACACCTCCATCCCAAGCTGGTACACTGAAACCTATCTCCAGTGTGATGGTACTTTGAAGTGGAGGCCTTTGGGTGATAATTAGGTCATGAAGGCAGAGCCCCCATAGATGGGATTAGTACCCTTATAAAAGAGGCCCTAGGGAGACCCCGCCCCTTTCTCCATGTGATGTAGTGAAAAGATAACTGTGAACCAGAAAGCAGGCTCTCACCAAATACCAACCACACTGGTGCCTTGATCATAGACTTCTGAGCCCCAGAACTGTGACAACTAAATTTCTATTTATAAGTTACCCTGTGTATGGTACTTTGTTACAACAGCCTGAATTGAATAAAATACCATCCAAACACAGAACACATGCTGACATGACCCCAGTCACCTGTGTACCCATCTTAACAATCAGTCATGTATCTATTTCATATTTTTTTCCGCTGATCTCTATGTATAGGTCATAGATATCATTATATGCATAATTATGCATATCTGTTTTTAATTGCTATTTGACAAAATTGGAGTGGATATTACATGCTTAACTCTACCTCTTGTTTCCTTATTTAACATTCCATGTACAAATCTCTTCAGTTCACTGTTTTGATGATTTCTTAATAGTCCATGGTGAGGTGTACTATATTTTTCAGTCATCACCCTATGGATAGACATTTAATATTTACTTTGGCTCTGGTTTTTTATTTGTTCATTTTGCCATTATATGCAATACTGGAGTAAGTATCTATATATGAATATATTTTTATATTTGTGATGTTTTTGTTTCTATGTATTAAATTTCCAGGAGTAGAGTTTCTAAGTCAAAGGACATGTATAATTTTAATTTTAGGAAATAACATACTGTTTCCCCAAAGAGTACATATAATATGTGACTTTCCTCTTTACCTTGAAGCCCTGCTGGCCATGGGTATCACGTTTTTCTGTGTGATTTTTATTAATTTGATGAATATAACACCTTAGTGTTAATTTTTATGAGTTTCAGTACCAGTGCTTACTCTGAGCTACAAGTGAAAGAGAATATCCTGGATTTGTTAGCCATTCAGTATTCTTCTGTGAATTTACCTATTCTTAATATTCTACCTATCTTTTTAATTGAGTTGCTTGTGTTTTTTCATATAATTTTACAAGTCCTTGGTATTTTTTCCAAATCTCTGTTACATCTTGAGTTAGTATACCTTATACAAAATGTTTATATTTGTCATATCATATAATTTTGGTTTTCCTTGGATGTCTTCTGGGCAATCTTGGCTTGGTTTAAGAAGTATCTCTCTTTTAAAAAAAAATAGATATTTTTTACATTGGAGTATAGTTGCCTTATTAGAAGTCTCTCTTCCATCTTAGTTCTATGTACATTTTCTAAGTTTTCTTTTGAGGTTTATATTATTTTACTCTTAAAATTAAATCTCTAATACAATTTGGAATTATTCTTAAATATATTGTGTAAATATTCCATATATTGATATAGAAATTCGTTTTCTTCACAGATGAATGTCCAGTTGTGCCATTAACTTCTTTTTCTTACTGAATTTAGGTACCACCTTTGTTATATACTTAAAGGTCATGTAAGCTGGGATTCATTTCTGGATTCCCTTTTTGTTCTGATCCTTTTGTGTAGCCCTTTGCCAATTTCAGATTAATTACAGTGGTTTGGGGATCCTAATACCAGGTAAGGCAAGTACCCCTCTTGCTGCTCTTTTTTTTTCATGCTGTTTCTGGCTATTCTCAGAACTTTATTCTTCCATGTGGACGTTAAGGTTATTTTATCCTATTCTAAAAAAAACAAAACAAAACTTTCTTGAATTCTTACAGGAATTTTTATATTCATTGACTTTTTATATTTGGTGAGAGCTGTCATTTTTTTATAGGGGCTTACCTGATAGCTCAGTTGGTGAAGAATGTAGGAGATCCCAGTTTGATTCCTGGGTCAGGATGATCTGCTGAAGGGATAGGCTACTCACTCCAGTATTCTTGGGCTTCCTTTGTGGCTCAGCTGGTAAAGAATTGTCCTGCAATATGGGAGACCTGAGTTCAGTCCCTGGGTTGGGAAGATCATCTGGAGAAGGGAAGGCTACCCACTCCAGTATTCTGGCCTAGAGAATTCCATGGACTGTATAGTCCATGGGGTCACAAAGAGTCATTTTTATGTTAGTATTCCCATCCAGGACCTGATATGTCTTATATTTGTTCAAATTTTGTTTCAATCCGTTGATAAGATTTTACAGTTCTCATCATATGGACATGTGCCTTTCCGTCAAGTTTGTTCTTAGGTGTGCTATAGTTTTTACACAATTCTTTAATAAAATGTTTTCCATGTCCATTCTTGTATACTCATTTCTGTTATAGGAAAAAACTGTGATTTTAAGAAAGTCATATTCAGTGATGGTATCAAGTTAGTTCTTGTTTTTTAAGGAAAGATCTCTGATTTTCTTGGCCATATACTCATTATCAATAAAAGGATAGATTTATCTGTTCTTTTGCAATATTTATACTGTTTTCTTGTCTTTACTGCATTTATACACCTTTTAGAACTTTAAAATTAATGTTGAAATATAATGGAAGTAGTGAACAGTTTAGTCCAATTCTTGTTTTAATTAAAAATGATCACTGTTTTACTGTTCAGAATATTCTCTGTTAATTTTGAAAAATCTTTTTGATAGTTCTTCCTATTTAACTTTTTAAAGCAATAGATGCTGAATTTTTGGAATTGCCTTTCCATATTTATTAGCGTTATATGTTTTTCTTTAATTTATAGTTGCAAAAAGGTATGTAGATTTCTTGGTATTGTATTACTAATTAGTTATAGATTATTCTTTTGATCATTACTACAAGTGAGATTGGTATATAGTATCTGTTGTTTTTTGGGGGGGTGGGAAGGAAGGTGTAATAGGTAATCATCTTTCCTGAGATCCTGAAATTGAATTGGGAAACTTTTCATCTTTTTCTGTGACCCTCCTTTGTAAAATGATGATAATAACCTCATTGAGTTGTTGGGGGATTAAATGAATTAATATCAAGTGCTTAGTACAGTGCCCAAATTAGTTAATACTATATTTGTTAGCTATTAGTATCATAATCAACTGAAACAAACTAAATGATTTTGAGGATTTTTAATTCTTTAAAGGTTTGTTAGAGAATTTAGCTATTAAAATCATCTAGTTCAGGTGACTTTTATGATGATAAATCTGACTCTCATACTTCTAGTGCTATTTGCTTTCTTTTATCCTACTTCTCCATGGTTTATTCTTGATAGTTTATTTTTTGCTAGGAAACCATGTACTTCCTCTAGATATTTAAACTTATTGCTGAAACTGCTCATATAGTTTTATTTTGTAATTCTTTTAATCATCTCAGCAGTTTACAGCAGACTTTCTAATTAAGCCCAGAAACCAGTTAGAAATTTAGTTACATTATTGGACAGGATGCTTTCTAATGCAGAAGTTGAATGCTTTTTTGTGTGTGAACTGAAACAAAATATTTGATATACTTTTTGTCTTTAAAAATATTTCTCAGAATGGGAACAGAGAACACAGACCGATACATAAGTGTAGGGAATTTAGAGTTCTAGTTTATATTTTGTCCCCAGCGTATATAGCACCAGCCTAACTCAGAGTAGATGCTAGTAAATATTTGTTAACTGAATGAATGATAAATTATTAAATGAATGCAAGAAATACAATCCAGTTGGATAATCGCTGAATAATAGGTAAATTTTTGGAGGAATTTTTTAAAATGGTAGTTTTAAATTATCAAGATTAATACTAATCTTGGATATGTTCCTCCACAATTATAGTATATATTTACTATAAAACATCTAGATACTTCATTGTGGACAAAGTGCTTGCTAATGAAAGTCACATAAAGGCGTTGTGTGGTAAATTAACTAGCTTATTGAATGAATTAACCGGTAGTCATGAGTTACTGATATGTCTCATAGTCTTTAACTAGGACCTTTTGTAGGCTTTTCATGCTGCTAAGCCCATTTTCTCTAGTGGACTGAATATTCAACAGAAGTAGCCACACAGTAGGTAAAATAAATGAGCCTCACCAAAATAATGTTCAGAATTTCTGGCTTGGAACAGTAGCCAGATTCATTCAGATATTGTTAGAATGGTGAAAGAGGTGTATAAAATCAGTATAAAGAGGTAAGGCGCATCCTTTGAGGGCAGTTAAATATATGACTAGTCTTCTGCCCAAGAGATGTTCTCTGTCCCTGCCTCTGTCCTTCAGTTCTGGCTTGATTTCACAGGGTTACTTTACTAAGACTGCTTTGTTTAAGATGTCACTGCAAATTAAAGCTTTACCATCACACCCCTCATAGCTGCCTTGTAACTTCTACTTTCCCGCTGGTGCCAGCCATGTTCCAAGGCAGCTTTCCAAAGTTTAGTGATTTCACCCTGATATCTCTGCCAATAAAAATAACCAGTTGCCGTTAAACACCTACCCCACCCATAACTTGATTTTTACATGCTGTTTTATTAAGAGAACTTATCAGAGATTTTAGGAGAATTAATACATTATGCTCATCGGGATATCACCTGGCCCTTGAAGTAACATTTTTATTAAAAGGTAGGGTGTTTTACCTTTGAACAGAATATGAGACTCAGCATGTTTATCTGTTGAGAAGAGTAGCCATTGTAATAACCTCATTCTTATGATTCTTTATGGCTGGAAGTACTCCATTGACATGAGAAGCCAGATTCTTACTTTGGGAACTTATACTTTAGTAGGAGAGATTAACAGATACAGCAAGCAAGGAGTCTTAGATTCATTGAGAGGGTAATAATAATTTCTAAATGTTCTGTTGGTATTGTAGGGAAAACGTCATAATCCCACCCTTTTCTATGCCTTCACAGGTGGTAGGGAAAGAAAATACTATTTGAATATCTCAAATATGAAAGATACTTAAATGCTAAAATCTTAACATATATATATTTATAATATTCACAATGCTATGCTACTATTAAAATTCTGTTTTGCTGGTAAGTGAAATGACAACTTAAAAAAGATGAGCTAGTGAGTGTTATTCAGAGTCTTGGTCCATTTGATGGCAAAGACCTTTCCAATATATTTCCTCATCTCGTGTGGAAGAATTCCTTGAGGCTGCCTAACCAGCTCCTATGCCCCTTCTGATAAAATTTCTTTGGTGGTGCACCTGGGTGTGAATGGGCCAGACATTTCTCGGAGAGTCTTCTGGCCCTGGCACAATGGAGACTTTCATAATAAGCTCTCCTAAGAGCCTTCAAAGTTCTGTGCCTCTGTGCCTCCCCAGGCTGGAAGTGTTAACTAAAATCTGTAAGTTTGCTGTTGAGGAGCATCTCTGTAGCTCTGTGACCATGGGCCTTCTTTTACTCCTTTTCTTTCAATACGATATGGTGTGAGTAGACACAGTGATGTTTCCTCGTTGGCATTTCTGTTTTCAAGCTCTGAACCATTAAATTCTGACTCTGCAAGAAGCATACTAATTTGAGGTAAAATTATTTCTGTGGTAGCATTGGTATATATATATATATATATATATATATATATATATACATACATATATATATATATTTTAATCTCTGATTCTTTGATTCTAGTGACAGTGTCAGATATGAACCTTGGAGTAGAATTGACCTTAAACAGTTTATGGGGAGAGCATTTGGAGATTTAAATGTATGAAAAATTTAGTATAAGCCAAAAAATTGACTGAACAGCTCTCAAAAAGGTGTTAAGATTATCTTATGTTGCATTAATTAAAGTGCCCAGATCAAGGGAAGTAATAGTCTTCCTGGACTTCATGTTTATTAGGTCATATTTGGAATATTTTGTTTAATTGGAGTCCCAGTTTACTTTGATGAGAAGGAGCCAAGGGAGATGGCCAGGGTGAATGAAGGGTTTTTAAATAGTCGAGAATAAAGGGAGAAGAGGGGACTTCAGGAATATAGTTGCTATCTTTAAATAAAGAGTTACTTAGTTAATTTGGCAAATAGTTGTTGGGTAATAATATTAAAGCAGACGTATTTATTGAATATGTACCATCTATCAGGTAAGTACTTTATATGCTTTATTTCTTTTATTCGTCAAAGCAAGTGTATGTGATTGGTGCTATTCTTTATTATCCCTATTTTGCTAATGAGGACACATCCAGAAAGGGAAATTGACCTGCCTAAGGTTGCGTTGTGACAGAACCAGCCAGTCAAAGGTTTTACTCCATTTTCTTTTCTTTCTTCCATGCTGCCTCCCACATTGTAAAGAATTTGGACTTTTTCTGAAGAAAAAAATATGTATGTATAGTGTTCCTGTGGATAAAATAGTGATAGTGCTATGGCAGTAGAGTATACTGGGGGTGGTAGGATGAGTTATTTTAGATAGAGTGGTCAGGAAGCACTTCACTGAGAAGAAAAGATTTGAAAAAGATAAGGCAGCAAGTTGTGTGGGTATCTTTAGGAAGAACACCCCAAAGAGCAGGTATAGCTGGTGTAAGATTCCTGAGGAAGGAATGAACCTGGTTTGCTGAAAGTACAGCTCAGAGGTCAGTCTGGTTTGAGCACAGTGAGCAAAGCTGATAGAGGCCAGATTGTGTAGAAGTTTACATTTGTTCCATGCATGATGGAGAGATGTTGGAGGGGTTGGAGCCAAGGGAGTGATATGATCTGACTTGTATTTGAAGAAAATGATTCTGGTGTGGAGAATAGACTGAGGGGAGGGAGAGTAGTAAGTGAGAGATTAGTTAAGAGCCTATTGTCCTATCCAGGCAAGAGACAAGAGTGACTTAGGCTGGTCTGATAGCAGTTGAGGTGTATGAAGAGAAGTAATCCAGTTCCTGACATAGCTCGAAATTGGAGCTAACCAGCCTTGTTAATGGATTAGTGTGGGCATGCAAGAGAGACTGGACTGAAAAATGATGTATAGATATTTAATCTGTGCTTTAGGTGAATTGTGGTGGCATTTATGAAAATGAGGGAGATTGTAGGGGAGAAGGAGGATGAGCTCGTGGGGAGTCGAGAATGTATTTGGGACATTAGGTTTGAGATATGTATCAGTCATGAAGGTGGAGGGACTAAGGCATTTGGATGTGCACTTTTGATCTCAGGGCTAATTGATGCTGCTGGAGACTTGAACTTCAGAATAGAGTCAGTCAAGTGTCAGTGTAGGAGACAAACCACTCTAGATATTTTCATCAGGAAGAGATTTCACACAGAGTTGGGTATTTATAGAATCACTCGAGGGCTGAAGGAGTAGAAGTCAGGGGCCTGCTCGGCTTCAAGGACACACTGCTTTCTACTAGGCTTTGAGGTCAACCCAGCACGGTGGTGATCTGGCGCTCCCAGAACTGCTGCTAGTGAAGTAACCACCCCTCATTGCCAGACCCCTGAACGAGGAAACTTGACTGCTGCAGAAACTCACACTAGAGAGGGTCTGTCACTGCTCCTGGAAGAATGGCTTCCCCACCTTCTACCTTCCAGACTTTGTTCAAGATTCTCCAACATGTTGGAAGAGGAGAATGTAGCAGAGGAGTAGGGGCAACTAAGGAGGTCTGGGGGAAATCTAGGACAGTGTGGCATCCCAGAGCCAAAATATTTTCACGGAATTGATAACTGAGTGAAATGCTGTGAGTGAGTAAGAAGCAGACTGATAATTGAATACTGAGTCTAGCACCTGGGGGCTCCACTGGTGACATTTGTAAGAGCAGTTTTTGTGAAGTTGCAGGAGTCATTTAGGGAGAGAACAAGAGTAAGGAAATGAAGACAAGAAGTGTAAACAGTTCCTGTGAAGTTTTTCTGTACAGAGGAGCCAGGAAACGGTACTAAAGGTGGAAGGATATGAGGGGTCAAGCGAAGAGTGTTTTTGTTTTGAGGTGGAAGGTATTTAGCATACTCATGTACTAACGGAAAACGGGATGCCCGAGAAAGAGAAGGGATAATAGCAGGCAGGAAAAGGTTTGATAAGTGAAAGACAGTGAAATCCAGTGTATAAGTAGATGGTTAGGCCTTGTAAAGAAGGGGTGTATATGTGTGGGGAAGGCAGAATATATGGGTATAGCTACAGAACCACATGATATATTTGGTGATGGGAGAATGAGTAAGTTGTCCTCTGACTGCTTCTGTTTTTCAGTAGGGTCATCAGTCAGATGTCAGAAGGTGGAAGGTTTGTATATAAAGTTTGAAGAGAAAATAGAAGATTTAAAATCATCATCCTGGAGAATGAGAGCGTGAATTAACTTGGCCTGATAGTTCTCAAACTGAAGTCTGCATCAGAATCAGCTGGAGGGCTTGGTGCAACACTGATGGCTGGGCCTCCCACGAAGTTCCTGGTGCATTAGTTCTGGGCAAGGTCTGGGAATTCACATCTCTGACTCTCCCCCATGAACCCGATGCTTCTGGTCCAGGTTCCATACTTTGGTTATACATTTAAGGGAGAACATGCAGCTTGCTGTTTTTCACCAGCTGTATTCAGCCTCTTGAGTGCAAAGGTGAAGACAGTTTAACCAGAATTAGGGTTTTGCCAGGTAAATTCATGGGCAAGAGAGGTCAATATGAGTGATTTATAATGGTGGACCATGAACTCTAAGTTGGATAAGAAGAGAACTGAGGACACGAGGGAAGTGATGATCAGTGAAAAAAGAGATATAGAATCAATGGATTGGAAATTCCGATGATGGAAACAAATTGTTGGAATGAAGTATGGAGAGCAGTGGTTAGAGCTTGGGATGCTTGAAGTTGAGGTTTTAGAGATGCAGTTGTTAATTATGATATAAAATAAGAGAATAACTGAACTGAACTGACTGAATGGGTGGAGGTCAAGAATTTGAGAGGTTGGAATATTGCCTAGACATAAAAGTCATCAGGAAGCATGGCAGGAATAGTAGTGGAAAGAGAGGATGGTGAGTCAGATGCTAAAATCTTCAGTTATTAAGCTGGGATAGGAGGACTGCAGATAAGAGCAGCAGGAAGGGAAAGCAGCAAAATCACATGTACATTGAAAGCAGTGTAGGTTTTAAGCAGTGGAGGAAAGCGGTAGTCTGAAAAGCAGCAGAGTTACACAGGAGACATCTACTCCATCACCAAAAAACAAAAAACTTTAGCTCATTTAGTTCTTAGAACAGTCCCCATTATTCCCACTTTGACAGATGAGGAAACTGAGACTTAAAGTAACTGGCCTTGACAGTCATAGCTGGTGACTACTGGAGGCAGCATTGTGTGAATCCAGTGGAAGCTAAAGGAAGGCAAATGTTGACTCAGTATAAGAAAGTACATTTCAGCAGTTAGAGGTGTGCAAGTGACAGTGTTCCTTTGGGGGGAGCTTCCTGTCACTGGAGTGGATGTCTGCCTGCTGCCATCACCATTGCAAACTAATTTGATCACAGAATGACATAAGGAAAAAAACCAACATGTAGTAAAGGAGGAAGGGAATTGATATTTATTAGCTGTTGTGGGAATGGGCAGACAGGGAGATAGTTGAATCCAGTATCTCTGAGCTAAGAGTTGATGATTATAGTTGTATAATATTGTGAGTGCACTAAATGCCACTGAATTGTATACTTTAAAATGGTTAGTTGTATGTTATGTATATTTCACCATAGTTTTAAAATGTCTGTGATTAAACTGTTTATTTTCATTTCATTCTATTGGCAATTCATTTGTCTACAGAATTTCACATGGAAGACTCCTTAGGTACAAAAAGTAGAAAAGTGGTTGTTGTTTTCATGAAGAGTTTGGGTAAATGTATACATATCTAAGTATATGAAGAGTTACCTGGTCGCATGAGGTGGTAAGTCTTAAGTGCCCCAAGATGATGTGAATAATTGTCATCAAGCTTCTGAGGACATGGGTTCTGCTGCCTGATCTTACCACAGTGTAGTTGGCACGAAACATCTTTCCAGGTGTCCTGCTTTTTCTCAGTGTTAGAACTTGGGACAGCCCACTTTGCTCAGTTTTCAGCTTGAACTATGATATCAGTTCAAAGATTTGTGGAAGAGGATTAAATTGATATTTGAAAAGAACATCTTGTCAAGTAAGTCCCCAGGAAACAGACTCAGTGGCAAAATACGGGATTGTTGTTCTTGCAGGGGATGGTTATATTTTTGTTAGGGTTGATTACAATCTGGCAGAACTTTTTTGGGAAAATATATTCTTTGTTTAAAATAAAAAGGACTGTTTGTTCAGGTTTTGTTGGCTAATACTAATAGTATTTTAGGTATTGATTTTTTTTACAATGGTATTATAAACATCCTGAGTTTGATGTTATGAAAAATTAGCTGTTTTTTGTTTTCATTTTTGAACATGTCAGTTTTTATTTTGCAAAATGCCTTACAGAAACACTGAAGGATAGTGCAGTGTTCCTATATACCCTGCGACTAGTTTCTTCTCTTATTATCATCCACAAGTGTGGTTGAATAGGAAAAACTCAGTCCTCCTCCTGTGTTTCCTTTTTACTCTCACACTACCACTAATTAGTTTAGTCATTATGTCTCCCAAGTTTCCTATTGACTGTCATTTTCTCAGATACTTCTTATTGTTGATGCTCTTGATAGGTTGTGTGTGTGTTTTTTTTTTTTTAATATTTATTTCTTTGACTGTGTCAGGTCTTGGTTGCAGCATGTGGGATCTTCGTTTCTCAACCAGGGGTGAAACCCACATGCCCTACGTTTCGAAATGGATTCTTAACCACTGAACCACCAAGAAATTCCCTGATAGTCTTGATAGTCCTTGATAGTCTTGAGGATGACTGGTCAGGTGTTTTTTAGAGTGTCCCTCTGTTGAGATGTCTGATACTTTTCATGTTATTAGATTGGATTTATGGGCCTTCCAACATTTGTGACTATCAAACAGTTATGACTGTATGATTATAAGAGAATTTTACTATATATCATCCATGTAAATTATGGAACATGCTGTGTGATAAACTTCGCAGTTGATAATTTCAGGATGAATTAGGTGCAGGGTTTACTAATCCAGTGATCTGAAAAAAGAATGTTGGTCAGTTATTTGAAATAAAGTGTCAGTAGAACAAATCTTTACAGAGAACCTGCTATTAATAGGGCCTTGTGTTACTCTGTCAGTCACTCCTCCCTTTCAGTTCCAGCAGGAGCTCTGCACACAGTAAACAATAGCAGAATGAAGATTGGAGCAGCTTTATGAGTAGATACCCAAAGGAAGAGAGCAATCATTGCAGCTCTCTGGCAATAGACTGAGTTAGAGCAGGTGGTATAGGCCTGCTGGAGCCTCCTACCTTGTTGTTCAGCCGCCTCATCGTGTCTGACTCTTTGCAGCCCCCATGGACCACAGCATGCCAGGCCTCACTGTCCCTCACCATCTCCCAAAGTTTGCCCAAGTTCATGTCCATTGCATCAGTGATGCCATCCAGCCATCTCATCCTCTGATGCCCTCTTCTCCTTCTGCCCTCAGTCTTTCCCTTCTACCTTCAGTTCAGTTCAATCACTTGGTCGTGTCTGACTCTTTGTGACCTCATGGACTGAAGCACACCAGGCTTCCCTGTCCATCACCAACTCGTGGAGCTTACTGAAACTCATGTCCATTGAGTCAGTGATGCCATCCAACCATCTCATCCTCTGTTGTCCCCTTTCTCCTCCTGCCTTCAATCTTTCCCAGCGTCAGGGTCTTTTCAAATGAGCCAGTTCTTCACATCAGGTGGCCAAAATACTGGAGCTTCAGCTTCAGCATCAGTCCTTCCAATGAACATTCAGGACTGATTTCCTTTAGGATGGACTGGTTGGATCTCCTTGCCATCCAAGGGACTCTCAAGAGTCTTCTCCAACACCACAGTTCAAAAGCATCAATTCTTTGGCACTCAGCTTTCTATATAGTCCAACTCTTTATTCCATACATGACTACTGGAAAAACCATAACTTTGACTAGATAGACCTTTGTTGGCTAAGTAATGTCTTTGCTTTTTAATATGCTGTCTGGGTTGGTCATTACTTTTCTTCCAAGGAGCAAGTGTCTTTTTATGTCATGGCTGCAGTCACCATCTGCAGTGATTTGGAGCCCAAGAAAATAAAGTCTGTCACTGTTTCCATTTTTCCCCATCTATTTGCCATGAAGTGATAGAACCCAATGCCATGATCTTAGTTTTCTGAATGTTGAGTTTTAAGCCAACCTTTTCACTCTTTTTCACTTTCATCAAGAGGCTCTTTAGTTCTTTGCTTTATGCCATAAGTGTGATATCATCTGCATATCTGAGGTTATTGATATTTCTCCCGGCAGTCTTGGTTCCTTCTTGTGCTTCATCCAGTCCAGCATTTCTCATGATGTACTCTGCATATAAGTTAAGTAAGCAGGGTGACAGTATACAACCTTGACATACTCCTTTCTTGATTTAGAACCAGTCTGTTGTTCCATGTCTGGCTCTTGACCTGCATACAGATTTCTCAGGAGGCAGGTAAGGTGGTCTGGTATTCCTATCTCTTGAAGAATTTTCCACAGTTCGTTGTGACCCAGAAAGTCAAAGGCTTTGGCATAGTCAACAAAGCAGAAGTAGATATTTTTCTAGAACTCTTGCTTTTTCAATGATCCAACAGATGTTGGCAGTTTGATCTCTGGTTCTTCTGCCTTTTCACATCCTTCTACCCACAGTCTCAATTCTGGCCTTAGCACTGCATGTTCATTTTGTGTATTGGTGGAGGAGAGGAAGGAGACACTGTGGTGTCTTCTATCATAAAACTTTACATGGTGACATAATTGCCTGTTTAATTACTCTGTTTCTCCCAATCGGTTGTAACTTTTGTGTGGAGAAGGAGTCTGGCTTATCTTGCTCACTGTTAGAGCCTCTGGTGCTTAGCCTATTCCCTAGCACATGGTAGGTGTTAAATTAATAAAGAATAAATGGAAGTTTGTCAGGCAATACAAGGAACAGAAGACTACTGGGTAACAGCATGTAGAAAGAGAGGGAGTGCTTGTCTGACTCGTAAAATAAATTCTTCCAGATGTAAATCACATTCCTCTGCTCTGGGAAGCCTTCTTGGATCTCAGTTCATTTCCTGTGCCCTTATTGCACTTATCAAGCATTCTGTGCCTTGGTTACTTAGTTTTATTAACCTTGTTATTATTTTTTTAAAAAGTTTCTTTATCTCCTCAATGCTAGCTACTTTGTGGGGAGGGCGGAATGCCTGTCATGTGCAAATATTGTGCTAGGTGTTGTACCTATTTTGTTAACCTATTTAATCCTTTCAATAACTCAGTGTAATAAGCAAATGAGGAAATTGAGGCCTAGGAAGGCTTAATAACTTGC